>NC_063349.1:7624125-7661838 GCF_021869965.1 Rhincodon typus
GGTGCAGAGCTGGATGAACACAGCAGACCAAGCAGCATCATAGCAGCTTCATTTCTGATGAAGGGTCTAGGCCCAAAACGTCAGTCTTTCTGCTCGTATGATGCTGCTTGGCCTGCTGTGTTCATCCAGCTCTGCACCTTGTTGTCTCTGAGTTTCTCCAGCACTTTGTTTTTATTTCAGGTCTCTAGCAACCGCAGTATTTTCTTTTATAGAAATACGTATATCCTCAATCGTGGGGGTGAAAAAAGTGACTGCTTCCGCAAATATAAAGCTAGATGCTCAGGGTTGGCCTGGATGGTTAGCAGAATGAATGAAATCATCTGCCGTAAGCACCCAGACTTCATCAAGGTATAACTTTTTCAATGGTTTTTACAGATAGAAAATTTGTGTGAGGTCGGAGTTATCATCAATTCACAGAATTTTCACTGATTCTTCCTGACAGCCCATACATCCAAATCATTGCTGTATTCAACAAGTGGTCTAAGAGAGAGGAGTGGTGAGATCTCAACAACACAGTGTCTGGAAGAGGGTAGGCTGACTAGCAACAGCCTCTGGGCGTATACATGATACATGATACAGGACATGCGAGTTCTAATGAGCTGCTGCCTGTCTGAGTGAAGTCACGATGAGAATGTCACCCTCACTATCACCAGAGAATCTCAGCCACAAAAAAATGTTTAAGGTAGAAATGGGGAGATGACGATAACCTAATCAAGCTTGGAGAGGATAAGACCCCTGGCCCAGATTGAATGCATCTGCAAAAAGCAAAACAAACTGACAGAGGAACTGTTACATATCTTGAAATAGACATGAGGAAAGGGCATGGTGAACAATTAATCCAGTCTTGGACCAAGGAAGATAGAACAAGCCCAGGCAACTAAAGAACAATTAACTTCACCTCAGTAGTATTAGAGTTCTTGTTTAAAGATGTAACAGAAGAGTATATCACTTTCTTTGTATGATGAAGGAAATCATCGTGAATGTCAAAATGAAAGGTCATGCAGGATCTTCCTTCTTGAATCATTTTTGAGAACTTAAAAGGGTTCAGAAAAGACATACAATGATGGTGCCAGGGTTGGAGGGCCTGAGCTAAAGGGAGAAGCTGAATAGGCTATTTTCCCTGGAGTGTCGGGAGCTGAGGGGTGACCGTTATAGAGATTTATCAAATCGTGAGGGGTGTGGATAGGGTAGATAGACAAGGTCTTTTCCCTGGGGTTGGGGAATTCAAAACTGGAGGGCATAGGTTTAAGGTGAGAGAGAAAAGATTTAAAAGTATCTAAGGGGCAACGTTTTCATGCAGAGGGTGCTGTGTGTATGGAATGAGCTGCCAGAGGAAGTGGTGGAGGCTGGTACAATTACAACATTTAAAACGCATCTGGATGGGTATATGAATAGGAAGGGTTTAGTGGGACATGGGCCAACTGCTGGCAAATGGGACTAGATTAATTTAGGATATCTGGTCGGCATGGACAAGTTGGACCGCAGGGTCTGTTTCCGTGCTGTACCTCTCTATGACTCTATAACTCTAAATAATAAGAAGCATAGATGAGGGTGATGTTATAGACATTGTCATTTATTTGGTTTTCAAAGGTCTGATACATTAAGCTCAGAACACATGAAGTCAGGGGTCAGTAGCAGACTGGACAGAAAACTGCCTACAGTGTAATAACTGGAGAACAGGAGTACAACGTAATTCCTTAGATAGGCAAACAGTGAGAAGTGTGGCTCCTCAAAAAGAAGAGGCCCCCTTGTTATAAACCACACTCGGCTAGACTATTTTTCATCTTGAAGACAGAAGAATGTGAGCAAGTCCAACTGCTAAGCAAGCAAAGGCTCAGATCCATTAGGTTTTGATGGCTGAAAAGCAAAACACTGCAGATGCTGGGTATCTGAAATAAAAGCAAAATGCCTCAAGTCCTCAGCAGTTTCCAGTGGAGAGGAGGAAGGATGAACATTTCATGTTGATGATAAAACCAAGAGCTGTGATGCTGCAAATCTGTTACAAGAACAGAAATTGCTGGAGAAACTCAGCATGGTCTGGCATTGTCTGTGCAGAGAAAAGAGAAGCTAATTTCGAGTTCAGTGGCCTTTCTGCAGAACTGAGTTCTCTCATCAGAACTTCATCTGATGTTAGATTAATGAATTATGCAGATTGGCAAATATTCATGAGCTGCAAGCTTTGTTTTCTAAAGAGAGCTTTGCATTAGCAGCCAAATGTTAATGGAAGAATATGGTGGCTGAGAGCCTTCAACCATTTTTAATGGACTGTTTGGTATCCAGTGGGATTACTGGTAATACATCACATGAGGTACTGAGGGCAGAAAAAGAAACAACCATTCTCAGCTGGCATGAGCCAAAATCTTGATGAAAATCCCACAGTATTACAATAAAAATGAAACTTTCGATATCTGTGCATAGTAATTAGCAGCAGCAAGATTAGGCCATGCAAGAAAATGCAGTCCAGGCTTGACTGTTGCAGTTTATAAATGGTTGTTCTGATGAAAGTTGAGTGATTTATCTATATTATTACCATTTTGTTTTAGAGTTTGGATTTAAACTAGTGATGAGTGTTTGTGTTTTTAATAATTAACCAAAATTGTTTAGAGTCATGATTTTTAAACATTATGTGTAAGAGAGTTAATGGAAGTTCTTTTATGACAACAAAAGAGAGGACATAAGCTTGCTTTTGGGTTTTTTTAATAATTGCTTTTAGCTTAGAAAAACCAAGGAATGGCAAGGCTTTTGGGCTCAGTTGAAAGGAGGTCTGACTGACTCTTAGAAAAAAGAATTTCTACAAAAAAATTAAAGAAATAAGTTAAACCACAACCAGTTGTTTCTCTCTAATGAGAGAGTAGCCCTATCATTTGGTAAGCCTACGGCGACTTTGTGTTTTATTGAACAGTTGACTTACGTGAAAATGGATGGGAATTAGAAAGTGCAGTTTGATGGAATCATCATCTCTAACATCTTTGTGAGGGGTCATGTTGAGATTTTCAAACTGAAAAATGACTTTTTTTTTAAAACAGTGCGACTGGATAACCAGTTAGAATTTAGTGTTGTTTTAAGGGATGCGTTCAGCAGGTTTAGCTGACCCAGTGAGAATATTTGTGATGCCACTGGGATGGATCTCACAGCGCAGAGACTCAGTACGTGGGCAGATGGTGTGACTTGTGTGGCCACAGTCGTAGTTAGGCTGTTCCTGAACAAGTGACCACATCTTCCTTGGAGCATTCTCGAGAATGCTGTGCAGTTTTTCCATGGAAAGCTGAAGCCTGGGACTTCACTTGGGTCCCTTACCAGTTGCAGTCGGTGATGTTTGCAGTCAACTGTAGGTTGGCCATCAAGAAATTGGGCTGTCGTTATTTTGTAGACCATGTCGTGTATTCTAATAGAGCTTACTAGATTCCAGAGCTGCTGTGCTGTACATTAGTGATGTTCTTTTGAGGAGTGTTGTTTCCCAGAATGCACTGATACAGGAAGCTGCTCAAAGTCCCAGAAATCATCCTCATGACTTCCAGGGAATGGATAGCTACCACGATTGTGGGGCAGTTCCTGAGCCGGACTGAGCAGCAATGCCCTGCTGAAGGGTAGACCTGGGCAAGTGTTGCAGTGCCTGGTGTGTTAGCTGTGCTGCCCAGGGCAGTACCCACTCGTCTCTGTGTGAGATTCACTCACATCTTGACCTTTGCTTTGGTATTACTGAGATGTCGCTAGTTGGTCACTGTGTGAGATATAGGATCATAGCTGAGTGATTATTTGCAGGACAGCAAGTTCTTCCCAGGCCTTTGTGTTGTTTAGGTGAAGAGCTGAAATGGTCAATCACTGGTGGAAGTTGCTACTTTTCCAAAGCAGCCTCTAGTGAATTCATTGACCACCCTGGTAAACAAAGTATAAAAAATAAACGTTAATACCCTCTCAACGCAAGGTTCATTTTGGGATGTGACTTGTCCAGTATTGCCAGCATTGCACCTGGTGATACAGTAGCGATGGAAACCTGTAAGACTTCCCTCTTAAAGGGAGCTAGACTACAGCTTTGAAGAGGCAAGAGTTTGCATTTGTGTGAAATCGTTCATACCTAACAAAATCCATATTTGTTGAGTCCTTTACATACAAATGTGTGAACCAGGATTAGACCATTCAAGCCTGCTCCATCATTTAATACGCTCATGGTTGACCCGATGACTCTACATTCCTGCCCACCTCCTGCTTATCTTTCATCTGATTCATCCTTGTGCCAGAAACGAAGGCTTGAAAGGAAAGCTTAGTTTTCTGAAATAAATATTTCTTGCACTCTGTTGGACACAAACACATTCCACAGTCACATGCTCACACTTGAAAGATCGTAGATTTTTCCATTTTGTTAGCCTAACATACAAAAGGTGAAATATACTTTGAGTATACTTCCCTAATCCCAATATCAGGGTACTTGATTACACAGATAATATCCTGCAATAACCAGGTCTAAATGGCATTGTGATCTATCATTACTATAGCTGGGATGACTTGTTTTTTTTTCCATTTTAGTCATTTCGTTACCTGAGGTCACTAAATCTTGTTTCAACGTAGTCGATGAATACCGAATGTTTCACAGGTTTCTCATTCAATCACCAGTTTTCATGTTTGAGTTGAATTTGTTGATGATTTGATCATGCAGATATTTACAACCATGCCAAATGACTCCCTTCTCCTGTTGGCTGCTTGTGAACTTTTTAGCAGATGTCATTGTTTAGGGCTTCTGAAGAAGGTGCATCGCAGACTCGAAATATTAACTCTGTGTCTCGCTCTACTGATGCTGCCAGACCTGCTGAGTTTCTCCAGTGCTTTCTGTCTTTATGTTAGTGGGATGCTGCCTCATTGCCTTGTCCACATCCTGTATCCTAAATGTGCTGATTCCCAACTTTAGAGACCCAACTGCTTGAGATCAAGTTTTGGAGGTGGATCGGTGGCTCAGTGGTTAGCACTGCTGCTTCACAGTGCCGGGGACCTGGGATTGGTTCCACCCTTGGGCGACTGTATGCCATTTGCACATTCTGCCCGTGTATGTGTGGGTTTCCTCCGGGTCCTACAGTTTCCTTCCATTGTTCAGAGATGTGCAGGCTAGGTGGATTGCCCGTGCTAAATTGCCCCGTAATGTCCAGGGATGTGCAGACTGGATGGGTTAGCCAAGGGGAATGCAGGGTTATAGGGTAGGAGGCTGGGTCTGGGTGGGATGGTCTTTAGAGGGTCAGTGTGGACTCCAAGGGCCAAAGGGCCTGCTTCCATACTGTAGGGATTCTAGGATTCCATGACCAGATCTGTTCACAGTGTACATAAGAGCTGAAGTTGGGATTCTCTTGCCCTTTATGTGCCTTTATACTTCTCATTTCCAGGATATTGTATTTTCGCCATTTTATTAACAGAAAAATGTTGCATAGTTGATATCGTTGTTGTCTTGCAGACCACAGTATTCTTGATTGTGATGATATATCATTTTATTTTTTGTATCTTTTGACACCAGCCATTCAGTCATTGAAGCATGTCACTTCAAAACATATCCATTGAGCACACCATCACAGTGTTGCAAAACCTACACTACATCGGTATCAGGTCGCTAAGAAAAAGAATTGAGAAATAATTGCACATCAAGTGGTTGAGGTGCCAATCATGCCATTTGTGTTCGAAGATGCCAGGTTCAGATTGGTGACCAGCTATGAATTCTGAATTGGAAAACTGAATTGGTATTTGGGCAATAAGTGTTTCTTGTGCATCCTTGGTTTCCCTGAGAAGATAGTTCCCTCAACTCTTTGCGATGCTGATGCAGCATTGATGAAAGAACAGTGGTAGTTGACTTACTGACGTATGTGTGTAACTTGGAGCTAAGAACCCATGATGTCGCTCTAGTCCTCTTTGAGACTTTGGGGTTGGGAAGGCAAGGCAGAAGTAAGGAGGTGGAGTTAACACAGTATATTCAGTACAAAGTACATTGCAATGTTAGAGGGGTGACAATGAATTCTAAGGCCAGGATGTTAAGTTTCCTGTTTGTTTTTGTGCCAGGGGCCATCCAGGCAAGGGGTGAATGCCAACACATTCTAGACTTCAGCCTTTTACGTGTTTGCCGAAGGTGAGGCAATGATAGCCCATTCCAAAGTCCTCAGCCTCGATACTGCTCCAGCTTCTACCCAGCTACATCTGGTCCGGCTTCTGGCCGATAGTGACCCTTGACTCCTCACCTCCGCTTCGGTAATTGTCATGTTTTGGATATCACGGACGAGGTGGTTGGGCTTTGGTTTGTTGGAGTCGGTCATTGCTCGTCTCCTGTGCAGGTCACAAGTTGCTTGTTGCTTTTCAGTTGAAGCCTGGAAGTTGGCACGGTATTGTAGATTGGCATAGGCTAGTGCATTCACAGAAGTATTGTGTGCAGGAACTAAAGGATCCCCGTCGCCACACAGAAAAGAAAAACAGAAGTCTTTCATTTCTATCATGTTTTTTATGACCTCAGCATCTCCAAGTGCTTTGGGGGAACTTTTGAAGTGTAGTCTCTGTTTTAATGGAGGGGATGCCATCTGTTTTGTGCAGAGCAAACTCTCCAAAACAAAACAAACAGTGAGATAATCAGTTTTTAGTGATGAATAATGAACTGGGCACTATGGATAACTCCCCTGCATTTGCGCTGTTCCCAAGTAGAATGGTTTAGCCTCCCATCTGAGAGCAGAGATGAGAGTGCAGCCCTCCCTGATTAGAGTCTCCTCCTAAGTTTTATACTCATGTCACTGGAGTAGTTTCATAGATCATAGAATCCCTCCAGTGTGGAAACAGGACACTCAGCCTGTTGAGTGCACACTGATCCTCTGAAGAGTATCCTACCTAACCCCACCTCCATACCCTATCCCTGCAACCCTGTGGTTAATCCACCTAGCCTGCACATCTTCGGACTGTGGGAGGAAACTGGAGCACCCGGAGGAAACCCACGCAGACACGGGGAGAATGTGCAACCTCCACACGGACAGTGGTCCAAGGGTAGAATCGAACATGGGTCCCTGGTGCTGTGAAGCAGCGGTGCTAACCACTGAGCCACAGTTTACAGTTTGCAGTCTGTGATCTTGTGACTGAGATGTTGGAGTGCTGTCAGTTGAGCCACAATTGAAACTATCGCCGGAATCGACCTGAAAACAGCCTTCAGCCCTCTGGATTTGTGGAGAGGGAATAATGCATGGATTACATTTGACTGCAGCTGCAAACAAACAGAGCAGCTGCTTCTGGAAAGCTCTGTGATATGCAGCAATTGGGTACTTAAACAGTGCAGCCTTGACTGGGAGGGGCAGACTAATGTCCGATCAATGAAGATGAATTGCGATGTGTCATCATGGGGGATAATCATGAAGGGGGTGGTGTGGAAGGGAAATGGGAAGGGAATCACATGGCTTTATTTGTTTCAAGGCTTGGAGAATAGATCAGATTGCTTCTGGACGTGTTAGTGCCGGCAGCTTGTGTTACCAGCAACAGAACCAGTTCAAATGGGATCACGACTGCACACGATGCTCGATTTCAGAGCGGAAAGCATCAGAATTCCCTGATAAAGCAGGACAATAGCAGTGGTGAGTTTTTAAAAATGTAGGTCCTTTTGAAAAAAAAAAGTTGGTGACTTATTGTTTGTGGTATTCCTGTGAATATCTGTGAAAGTTCTCCCCCCACCCTTTGGACGCTGATGTTTTAAAATGTTTGCACTGTTTTTAAAATTGGACTCCAATTGAAAAATGATCTTAGTTATTTCATTTGAGTTGGCCTCAATGATGAGCAATTCTTCATTTAATCTACTGCAAAAGGAAAAAAAAAACCCGAAGAACTGCCGATGTTGGGAATCTGGAACAAAATTAGAACTTGCTCAGCAGCAGGTCTGGCAGCATTTGTGGAAAGAAAGCAGAATTAATTTTTCAGGTCCAGTGACCCTTCCTTAGAAGCTAACTTCAGAATCTGCTGCATTTGAGATTGAGCTGGAGGAGCTAACCCTTGTTTAAATCACAATGTTTAACTTATCCCTGAGAACCTTGTGTGGCACGGTGGCTCAGTGGTTAGCACCGCTGCCTCTCAGTGCCAGGGACCTGGGTTCAATTCTGCCCCTGGGCCACTCTGTGTGGAGTTTGCACATCCTCCTTGCGTCTGTGTGGGTTTCCTCCCACAGCCCAAAGATGTGCAGGCTAGGTGATTAACCATGCAAATTGCCCATAGTGTTCAGGGATGGGCAGATTAGGTGGGTTAGCCATGGGAAATGCAGAGTTACAGGGAGTATTGTCGGGGATGGGATGTTCTTCGAAGAATCAACACAGACTTGATGGGCTGAGTGGCCTGCTCCTATGAATAGGAGCATCAATAAACACCCGAGCTGCTGAAACATCATTTGACCGACCCAAGGATGGGCAATCCATCTGCGAATTGAGGATTTCAGGTTGTTTCCTTCTGTGACCCCACTTTCTTTCAGTTCTAGCTTCTTATGCACCCTGCACCCCCCCCACCCACCCATTCCTTCAATGTTGTTGATCACATCCACAGCTGTGAAGGTGCTGAGCTCTGGAGTTCTACTGGAGGGTGAAATTTTAAGGTGAGAGGAGAATGATTTAAAAGGGACCTGAGGGGCAACTTTTCCCCCACACGGATTGGTTCACATGTGGAATGAACTGCCAGAGGAAGTGATAGGTGCAGGTACAGTTATGACACTTAAAGGACATTTGGACACCTACGTGTATAGGAAAGGTTTAGAGCGATATGGGCCAAACGCAGGCAAGTGGGACTAGTTTAGTTCCGGAGACTCGGCCAGCATGGGCAAGTTGTCCCAAGGGTCTGTTTCAGTGTTGTAGGACTTGACACATTTCTGCCGCTCCAACTCACTTTCCTCCTTTTTAAGATGTTCCTTAAAACTTACCTGGTAAGCCAGGCTTTAGGCCACTCGTCCTGTCATCTCCTTGATTGGCCGTTTGTCCTCTAATGCTCTTCTGCAGTGTCCCAATGCGTCTTACTGCATGAAAGATACTCTATAAATGCGTCTTGTTTTCCTGAAGGTTCAGTGGGCCTGCAAAATTCTGACTGGCACTGCCTCCTGCTTGTCAACAATGCCCACCAGGCTGAAGGAACTGCCTCTTCACCTTTCAATTCATTGCTTTGACGAGTGCCGTGTCCCCTTCAACAAATGGAAGATACAAGTGTCCAGCCTCTTTCCAATCAAATTGGAAAATAAGGCCATTAAGTTAAAACGAAGGAATCTGTTTTTGTTTGGCCGCAGGTGACAATTTTGCCTTGACGGTAAGACGAAGACGGACTTTGCATGTTTACTGAATGTACAAAAGCCCAACCGCAGCAATTTAACATGTACAGTTCCAATCCAGATCGATGTGTCAACAAGCTTGATGCTTTCTAGAAAATAACCAGTCGAGGATGCACTGTAAAAGCTGCGAGTATTGCAAAGAGCAAGTTAAAAGCAGAAAACCGACTTTTAATGAAGAAGGGACTATACCCAGAAGGCATTTTTGTTTACTGCTGGTTAAACCTGTGCTTCCAGCAATACCATTTGTCTGAATTTCCAAATAAAATCAGAAAGGAGAAAATTATGATTTTGAGTAGGGAGGAGCTGGGATATTTATAAAGGGGAAAAAAAAACTCGATGGCATCCTCTATGCTGTCGTGTTCTGTCATTCTAACATAAGGCGAACACCACATTGCCAGGTTTAGCGTGTCTAATAGGATTGATTGATTGTTTTTCAGGATCTCAGAAATGAATGAGAGTTTTATTGGGAGTAGCGTGCTGTCAGCAGAATGGAAAGATATGTCTGACACTGTTGTTAGATGCTGCAGATAGCGATAGACTGTTGGCTCTTCGCTCCCTGTATCTCTGGACAGTGAAGCTGCTTCTAATTAGCTGCTGAAAGTCTCGGTGTCTCAGCTGTCATAGATTTACTGTCACAAGCCTCTTACCCGGCTGAGGGACCTCAGTACTCCAGTTGTGTTGCTTTGCCAGGGATAATGTTAGTTATCTCTTTGCAAACTGTACTGGTGAGTAAAATGTGCTCCTCTTGGAGGCTACTACAGGTACAGTATGTCCCAAGTTCTCCTCTTTGAGCTGTTTTAAGTCTGAAGTTGGCAATATCTTTGTAATTTTAGTAATTTAGTAAGCATGGGTTGAATTACTAAGAACTATTAACACTAGAATCAAATCTATTGAGAGATTTGTTCAGCATTCAATTGTTAAGATCTTGACAGCTCTGAGCTTGTGAATCGTGGATGTTTGACAGACTGTTGGATGAGGAATATCTTTTCAATCATTTTTCTGTTTTGTTTTGTCGAGGTAAAGGAATGGACTTGTGTTGTCAACAGATTTAGCAAATGCATGACTGGTAGCTGTACAAACTTGCCGATTTCAGCAGGAGCTGCTCGGTATTGTATTGTCGACAGGGTCACATTTCATTTCAATTTGAGATAAGTGATAGCCTGCAATTTTTATGTTGTATTTCGGATGGCATCTGCTTATTTTAAGCCTTTTGTTTATGGATCTTGTGCTAATCGAAGAACGCGATGTCAGTGTGGGGAACTGATGTCTTTGCATTTCAGGCAACCAGTTTCAACACACAGACTGTGTATTTGAATTTAAGCCACCGCATGATGTGTTCATTCTGTGAAACTGCTCATCTGAAAGCTTTTGTTAGCTGCAGACATAAGAATAGTGAATGGGTTGAGCATTTTTTGGGTTAGAAAGAAAAAGTTAAAGGTTACTGAGGAATGGCCAGGACTGTGCGTTGAGGTCACAATCAGATCAGCGATGATTTGGTTAGTGGCACAAGTTTGAGAGGCAGCGTGAAATATCTTTTTAATTGACTTGTTTTGTTTTTCTTCATTAGTGGAACAGACTTGTATTCATTTCCATGTCAGAATGCAGGGTAAAGCTTCATCTACATTGTAGAATTTGATGGGACAAGGTCTGTTAACACACCTGGATGCACTGTCATGTTCCTGTTACAGTATCCCAACTCGATGATGTTCAGAGGTGGATACGGTCCTAAAGCTTGAACACTTATGCCTCAATCCAATTATCGAGGTCTGCTGCAACAAGGGAGTTGGGGGGGAGGGGTGCAGTGGCATAATGGTAATGTTACTCAACTACAATTCCACGTTAATCTGGACCAGAATGCCAGCGGCATGGTGATACCTGCCCCGACCGCCCCAGACACACCTGTTCCCGCCATTACTGCGGCAGACACCGGATTAGTCTTCCTGGGAGTCAACCCAAGGAAAGTGACGGTCCAGGGCGGTGTCCCTGCCCGAGCACTCGGGTCCTGTGAAGACCAACTGGTGGAAGTATTCACCAACCTCTTCAACCTTTCCCTCCTATAAGTTGAAGTCCCCACCTGCTTTAAGAAGACCATTATCCTCCCCATACCCAGGAAAACACAAGCAGTGTGCCTTAATGACTACCGCCCAGTGGCTCTGACTTCAACAATCATGAAGTGCTTCGAGAGGCTGGTCATGGCCCACATCACCTCCAGTCTCCCAACCTGCTTCGATCCCCTACGGTTCACCTACTGACACAACAGATCTACAGAGGATGCCATATCCCTAGCCCTGCACTGATCCCTGGAACATCTCGACAATGAAGACACCTACGTCAGACTCCTGCTCATTGACTATAGCTCCACTTCAACACCATTATCCCCTTCAGGCTGATCTCAAAACTGCATGTCCTTGGTCTGAGCTTCGCCCTCTGCAACTGGGTCCTCAGCTTTCTGACCCACAGGCCGCAATCAGTGAGGATAGGTAACTGCACCTCCTCCACAATAACACTCCACACTGGGCCCCCCAAGGATGCATCCTCAGCCCCCTACTGTACTCCCTGTACACCCATGACGGTGTTGCCAAATTCTGAACGAATGCCAACTACAAGTTCACTGATGACACCACCATGGTAGGACAGATATCTAACAACAACGAGTCAGAAAACAGAAGGGAGGTAAAGGGCTTGGTGATATGGTTCAATGAGAATGACATCTTTCTCAATGTCAGCAAAACTAAAGAACTGATCATTGCCTTCAGAAAGAAAGGAGGAGAACATGCCCCCATCTACATCAATGGAGCTGAGGTTGAGAGGGTGGAGAGCATCACGTTCCTTGGAGTGATGATAACTGACAACCTGTCCTGGACTTCCCACGTAGATGTGACAGTCAAAAAAGCACATCACCCCTTCTTCCTCGGGCGGATCAGGAAGTTTGACATGTCCGTAAGGTCCCTCACCCACTTCTACAGATGCACCATTGAAAGCGTACTGTCCGGGTGCCTAATGGCCTGGTGTGACCGTAAGAAATTACAGAAGGTGGTGTGCACAGCCCAGACCATCACTGAAGCCAACCTTCCATCCATTGGCTCCATTTATATGGCTCGCTGCTGCAGAAAGGCTGCCAATATCATCGAAGACCCATCAACATGGTAATGCTCTCCTATAACCTCTTCCCTCAGGCGGAAGATACAGACACACACACCAGCAGGTTCAGGAACAACTTCTTCCCAGCCACTATGAGTGACGAATGGACCGTCTAGCCTCAAATAAACCTGATCTTGCTAACATTGTACAGGGTGTGCACGAGGCGAGATCAATGTAACCTGTATGCCTCTAAGTCTTTTCGATCTGTGCGTCCTTTGCTTACTGTGATCTGCCTGTACTGTTCATAAACATGTACTCTGACAAACGTGACAATAAATCAATCAATCAATCAATCATCCTCTGTGGTCATGGGTTCAAACCCCATCATGGCAGGTTGTGAAATTTGAATTTAGTCGACAAATGTGAAATTAAAATCTAGTCCAGGAAGTCAGTGTTTTTGTGAAAACTTATCTCGTTCGCAGATACCGTTTAGCAAAAGAAATCTCTATGCTGACCTGGTTTGGCTGACATGTGACTCCAGATCCACAGCAATTGCCCTGTGAAATGGCCCGGCAAACCATTTAGCCCAGTGAGGGACAACAAATGCTGGAATTATGTGCAACATCTATGTCCGATGAAAGAACAAAAGAATTTGCATTTTGGCTATAAATGTTCTGGTACCAATTTGGAAAACTTTGACCTAGTGGGCCCAGAATACGATTTCAGGCTCAAGATCAACTCTTGGTTTTGACTGCACACGGTGAAATCTTTCGCCACTTGAGATATTATGACACACCTAGCGACAAGTGAGATTTCTCAGGCCAACAAGTAACTGGAAAGGCGAGTCGATGTTGCTGCTGATAATCTCCCTTGAGGCTGATGTTTCCATTGCAACACTGAGAGTGCTACACTTTGATAGACGGCATCTTTCAGATGAGGCAAATATCTAAGGTCCTGTCTGCTCCCTCCAGCGGATGTAAGAAACCATGGAACTGTCGAAAAGCAAATTAGTTCTCTCTGTCATAGTGTATCCCTCAACCTGCATCATTTCAAATACATTACTTCATCACTATCACGTCGCTGCCACCCTACTTTGTGCAAATTGGTCACCTTTTTTCTCGACAGCACAGCAGTGTGTACACTTGACAAAGCATTTAATTGGCCGTGAGGTGTTTTGAGATGACGTTGCACTGTGAACAGTGCTATATCAATGCAAGTCTTTCTTTGGTGTTTGACATGGAAAGGTAGCCGGGGTAAAGAGACAGACCTGATAGGGACTGAATCATGCCTCTGATTCTCCATTTGATTACGAATACGACACACAATTCCAAATCGTTGGATGTTAAGCTTTTAACTATCTTTTTTTTTTGTGGGGTTTAATGCTGGGATACTGAAGTTAATTATCCTCAGTCTAATTGTGTGTGTGTGTGGGTGGTCTGTGGCATGTGGCAACAGACCAGTGGGCTACAATGATGGCTCTGTGGGTAACTAAATTATTTTCCTTTTGAAGGCAAGTGTAATTGTTTCTAGACTGTGTGCAAAGTGAGTTTAATCATTCCTGTGTATGAAGCTGCACATTGGTTGGATGAGGGAAGTGTTGAGCAGCGATCTTCTACTCAGAAGGATAACAGAATCAAACTGTCAAAGATAGTTTACATAACACCCTTCACAATCTTGCCAAGTGCTTCAAAATCCAAGTAGTGCTTTTGAAGTGTTGTGATGTCAGGAAACGTGACAACCAGGAAGCCAATATGTGCATAGCAATGTCCCCAAAGCAGCAATGTGATAATCACCAGATAATCTGTTATTGTGGTGTTAGTTGGAGGATAAATATTGAACAGGATGTTGCCGAGAACTTCTCTACTTTCCTTTATAGTAATTCTGTCCAATAATTTACGTGAAAGGGGAGATTTGGTTTAACATCTCCATTCAAAAGTTGGCACCTTTTTGACAGTGTGGCATTCTCCAGTGAATTGTGTGTCAGGCTACTGGTAAGAAGACTTGTATTACCAAGCCAAAGAGGAAGAAACAGATTTGCACACCGGTGTCTCAGTATTAGTGGGTGTGTTTTGCAATATTTCTGGCTGGTGTGACGTTTTGGAGTACGTCTACTCAGAGTCTCGCATCAGACAAACAGATGAGCGAATTGGGGGGAGAGGTCAACGTTTTCCAATTTTGGGGCTTTCAGTTTCAGTCCGAGAAGAAAGCTGTTCTGGCCTCCGTTGTGAAGTGCTTCAGTTCTGGAGATATCAATGGGTAGGTTAACAATTCGAAACCTTGGAAAGATCCAAAAATGGGTTAGACCTCCACACCAAGTGTCGAAGTGAAATGCATCCTGACAACACCTCATATCGATCCCTTAGTTCACGATAAGGTACCCAAAACTAAAGTGCACATTTGTTAGGGGGAATAAACTGACAGTGACTCCTAATGTGAGCATAGCCTGTCATGGCTGAAAAGGGGAGTGATTGAAATGCCTTGCCAAAAGCATGTAGAAACATGGGACCAGAAAAATGGGGTCATGTTAGACTCCCGTTGACACCTATGGTGTAAATTAGAGTAATTCCATAACCCTGATTCTTCTGAAAGGCTGTTGTTGACACAAGGTCCAGAAAGTTGAAAGCCTGAGATCGAAGGTTTTGTTAGCAAAGCTAATCAAGGGAAATGGATCCAAGGTTGGTTGATTGGAAAAAAGTGATCAGTGTGCTAGAATTGAATGAAGAAACATGGGGCTGAATAGCCTACTCTTACTCCTGCGTTACTTTTATAATGAGGCCTTCTGCTTTGTTAAGTTAATCTTGGTTTTAAATGGACTGGATTTCTTGGTTATGTTGCATTTAATTACACTGTGTGGTAATGGAATTTGACCAAATCGCTTAGCGCAGTAGCAGCTGAAGTAAATGTTTCCTTACATTGTTTCACAATTGAATTGCTATCAGGTTTCTTAAGCAATGGACAGCTTTGCAATAATTATGTTTGTGTTTTAGTATAAGAGCTTCCAATTATGTCCCAAACACATTTTCTGCTACTGACTGTCCTGATTACATGGGGGACAAAAACTAAGAGTTGTTAGGTCATCATTTTTGATTAGCTATAGTAGCTTTTGCTTCCCTGACTCTGATAATTCATAGGATTAATTCAGCAGGTTTTAATTCATTGAGTTCAAATTCATTTGATATCCTGCCTTCTCTCATCTGCAGCTGATAGCCTCATCCATGCCTTTGTTACCATCAGACTTGTTTACTCTCATTCTCTCCTGCCTAGCTTGCCAGCTTCTCTAAAGTCAAACTGAATCAAAACTGTGCTGCCTGTATCCACACTTGCACCATGTCCCATTCACCTAGCACTTTGGTGCTTTCTGATCTACATTGGGCTCGAATCTGGCAGGGGCTTTGTAAAATTCTAGGCTTTGCGTTCTATCATCTCCATCACCTCCTATCTCCGTAACCCTCTCCTACTCTACCTGCTGAGGTAACTATGCTCCTCTAATTCTGACATCATCTTCTGTGTCCCTGATTTTTAATGTCTCACCATTAATTGCTTGCTTAGTCACTAAGCTCTGGAATTCCCTCAGTAAACCTATCCACTCTTTAACTTCGTGGAAGTCATTCCTTAAAACCTGCCTCTCTGATCAAGTAATTGTAACCTGTCCTGGTGTGTTTTTTGTGTTGCTTGGAATCAAATTTTATCTACTTTTGAAGCACCGTGGTATGATTTTGCTCCATTGCAGCAAGTTATTCATGGTACAAAAACAGAAATTGCTGGAAAAGCTCAGCAGATCTGGCAGCATCTGTGAAGAAAAATCAGAGTTAATGTTTCAAGCCCAGTGACTCGGTCACCAGGCTCGCAATGTTAACTGGGAATTTCTCTTCACAGATGCTGCCAGATCTGCTGAGCTTTTCCTGATTTGCAGCATCTGCAGTTCTTTCGGTTTTTATTACTGGTACGAGATGTATTTCAAATTTTATGGCTTGCTTACATTATAGTAACTCATTTTGAATGGTGGTGTAAATTTTGAGTCTGGACAAACCGACCAAAACGGATACCCTGCTCTTTCTATCTGAATTCAACATGCCATGGTATGAAAGAAACAATCATCAAGGATTTTGAGGCAGCTTTCAGAAAGTTGTATTGCTGCGAGCTGTGATTATGGGTGGACATTGTGTTCAAAAGTAGTTTAGACATGAGTCCACAGTCAAATCAGTGAATAGTTGCAGCCAGGTCCATTTCCTTAATTGGGATGCTGTTTGTTTGATCAGGAAGGAGGCAGTGCCGTGGGTATATTTGAGCATCAAAACAGTGCAAAGAAATCCATTAAATGTCCAGGAACACTGAGGAAATAGTGACTGTTGCCTCATTAGATGTACGTTGAAAACAAACAAAGGAGGAGAAAAATCCAAGCTAGAAGTTTTAAGACTGAAAATTAGCTCATTTAGTGGCTTAAAGCGGTAGAGCTTCAAGTAACACACTGTAAGAAATCCTGATAAACAAACCAACAGTAGTAGTATTTTTAATACAAATCGGTATAAGAGGTTAAACATATTTCAACTGGATATCAAAGCACAGCATGCTTTCTATGAATGTACCAAGGGGTTCAAACCAAAGGAAGCTTTTGATAAATAAGCAGTAAAAGAAAAAGGTGCTTGATGACAAAGCAGAAACGCAAAATGCTTTGGATGCTGGAAATCTTACAGAAAGCTAGAACTGTTACAAAGGTTTGGAAGCATATTTGTGGGGACAGAGAGAGACAGCTGGGTGTTTGGAGGGGGTGCAGGGCTGGTTTTACACATTGATAACCTTCCACCAGAGCTGGGAAAAACTGGAGATACACAGTAGCAAGTCTGACCAGAGAAAAAGTGAGGGGAGGATAGAAGGCAATTCTAAGTCTGTCAGAAGAGATGGTAATTAGACAAGGAAAGAAATAAGAGGTGAGTCTCTGAGGTGATGTAAACGGGAATCACAGCATCACCATTAACAACCATCCGGAACAGTGGAGGCAAAGGTTGTGACCTCAAATTGTTGATCTCAATGTTACATTCAAGAGACTATAAAATAGATAATTGAAAGATGGGATACTCTCTCTCAAGTTTACATTGAATTTCTTTGGAGCCGTGCAGGATGATAACGACAGAGCGCGAGTGGGGCCCAGAACTAAAATTACAGGCATCTATTGCTGGAAAATAAAACCACGTCTGCCACCACTTTTCATCTTAGTCTCAGCATGACAACTCACAAGAAATCACAATGTAAAGTGGGAAACAACATGTTTAAGCTGTATGAGAAAAGCATGCTGTCTCGTTTTGCAAGTGAGCTCTGATTTGGATGGTTTGCCCTTCAGAATGAAGCACGGAATGGCTGTCACTTATTTTGTTGAGTTGAAGCAGGCACAGTGTGTGTCTGAAAAGAACACGGCACTTTTGATTTTTTTTTAATTTAGCTTCCAGTATGTGCAAGTGCACAACCCTGCAAACTGATTTGACATTCTTAAATTGGTTTTGTGCCACTTGGGATTGTTAGAAAATGTTGTCCAATCACAGAATCACTTCTAATGATGGTGGACATGAAGTGTTTTGCAAGCCCAGGCTAGTAGCGCACAGTCAGTACTTTGTCTGTTGTGAACAGTTAAATGAAGTTGCTACTTTTATCCAATCTGCCAGTCTCTGGGATATAATGTCTACATGCCATATGGGTGAGGTAACTCAAGTTTTAGCAACCGGTGAAGTGAACTGTTTCACTACGGCTGCTACACAATAGCAACACAAGTGGTGTTTGTCACCAATAGGATACTGCCATCAAGCGAAGAGAATGCTCTGCCTACCACACAAATGATTAATGTGATCAATGAATTTCGTTGTGATGCTTTGTATGTTTCCCTTGTTTCATCTGAGCAAAATGGACGGCAACTATTCTCCGGTTCATCCCTCAGGATAACGTCAGAACAAATTAGTCAACCTGCTCTTTGAAGCTTGGCAGCTAACTGCCAGGTATCATCTAACAGGTGCATTCTCCAGAACGACACCCCTCTACCAATCAGAGTCCACTTGCAACCAGTCAACGCACTCTGCTCATACAGTATAAAGAAGTTGTTCCCCTTTCCACTGTCTTCCTTGTGAATTGCACTGGTGAGTGCAGGATGAACAACTTAGACTCTTTTTAACAACAATACTCCAGTTCTGTACATCCAAACATCAATCTGTATATGGTCTTGCCAGTGTAAAGGGACTGATATTGTAAACAGCAAAATTTGAAAGAAGTACAACCAAATTGCTGTTTTGTCTGGAAAACCTCTTTGGAGGTCTGTAAATAATAGATATTGTACGTCCTGTGCTCGCATGGGAAGATGCGGTGGAAATGAGAGAGGGCATTGAGGGATGAATGTGGGATGGGCCAAGATTTTCCTGGAATGGCAATTGTTGCCACTTACTGAGTGCTCAAAATGACAGTGAGTAAAAGCAAAATGGTAGATTGCAGTTGAAACTGTAATCTCACTATGAACTATTGCTGCTAATAAAGCAGGCAAGCTGGCTCAACCATGACTCTCAAAATAACTTGGGGATAATATTAGATACAGAGAGGAGGCATATAAGATTGCTAGAAAAAAAAATAGCAAGCCTGAAAGTTGGGAGTAATTTAGAATTCAACACAGGGTAAAATATATTGTTCAGGAGGGGTTAATCAACAATCTTAAATTGGTTGTCAGCATAGCTGATACCACTCGGGATTATTTCACAAATGCTGTCCAATCGCAGAATGACTTTTAATGTTGGACGCTTCGGAACAACCGAATGAAGATGCTGTTTTGTTTAATCTGCCAATCTTTAGGTCAGATGGCCCACATACCACTCTGATATCAGAAAATAGAGTATGAAAGTAAACCAGCAAGGAACATAAGTTGACTGTGAAAGCTTTAATATATGTGTGTGAATTGAAAAGGAAAAGCAGAGACAAATGTCAGAAATGGGGGGAATTAAAATGAGGAGCAAAGAAATGGCAAAAGATTTGAACACTTACTTTGATTATGTCCTCACAAAAGAGAGCACTGATCACCTTCCAGAAATGCTGAGTAACGAAGGATCTAATGGGAGGGAGGAATTGAGGAGGAAATCAGTCTTCTTAAGGAAATGGTATGAGATAAATTAATATGGCTAAAAGCTGATTAAATCCCCAGGGCCTGATCTCGCACGGTACCTGGAGATATCGGATGCGTTGGTGGTCATCTTCCAAAATTCTAAAGCCTCTGGATCAGTTCAGACAGATTGGAGTGTAGCAAATGTTAAACCCACTGTTCAAACAAAGCTGAAAAGAGAAAAAGACAGAGAATTGTAGACCAGTTAGCCTCACCTCATTAATGAGGCTAGAGTCTATTGTAAAAGGTGTGATAACATAAAATTCGCACAGTATTAATGAGATTATACAAAGTTGGCATGGCTTTATGAAAGGCAAATCATGCTTAATTAATCCACTGGACGTATTTTGAGTATGTAACCAGGAGAATAGATAAAGGGAGAACTGGAGGATTTGAAGTATTTGCATTTTCTGACGGCTTTTGATAAAGTCCCTCATACGAGATTAGTGGAGAACATTGAAGCACATGGGAAAGGGGGAAGTGTACTCGTTTGAGAATTGGGTGCCAGACAGGAAACAGAGTGGGAATAAATGGGGCCTTTCTTCCAAGTGGAAGATAGTGACCTGTTGGTGTTCTGTAGAGAGAGCAGAGCTTGGAGCCCAGCTATCCTTGGCACCTGTAAGTGACCTGGCTGAGGGAAACAAACACAATATTTACAAGTTTGCTGATGAAATAAAACTGTGTGGGACTGAGAGGAGATGCAAGGAGTTGCAGGGCGATCCAGAAAAATTCTAGAATGCGTGGGCAAACATGACAGATTCAGTATAACGTGGATAAATGCAATGTTATATACTTGTGTGTGAAATACGGAATATTATTTAAATGATATATTGGGAAGTATGGATGTACAAAGGTTGTCCTTGAACACCAGTCAATGAAAGCAACCAGGCAGGAACAGCAAGCATTTATGAAGGCAATTGGTATATTGGCCTTCACCGCAAAAGGATTTGAGTACAGCAGAAGAATATCTTATTGCTGTTATACAAAACATCGGTGAGTACATGTAGTTTTAAGAGAGGTTACACTTTGCACAGAGGAAGTGTAGAGAAAGGTTACTAGGTTGATACAACGATAGCCAAATTGTTGAATGAGATGAGATTAGTTCAATTGAGAGAGGCTTAGATTGAAATGCCTAAAATTCTGACAGACTACGGGATTCTGGGAGGATGTTGGTTGGGGAGTCTGGAACAAGAGGTCCTATTCTTAAGGTAGCGGGAAGGCCATTCAGGACTGAGATGAGACATTGCTTAGAGGGCAGTTGACCTATGAAATTCACGACCAAAGAAAGCTGCGGTGCTGAATCACCGAGTGTGTTCAAGAAGGAGATTGATCATGTTTATTAGATATTCGAGGGGTGTGGAGAGAAATTGGAAGATGGTATTGAGTTAAAGATGAAAAGACCAAATGGTGTATTCCTTCCAGCTTCAACGTTTACATTTGAGCACCAGGTTTGTCAACAACTCGTACCTATTTCTCTAAACAGGAAAGGCAAGTGTGCCAAATGCTATTTTCCCCCTTGATGATCGATTTTTGCGTACAGGATGTCACCAGTAGGGCAGATACAGGGAGAGCCAGTGGATTTGATATGTTTGGATTTGCTGATGGCTTTGTGGTTAGAGTCCGAATGTTAACTATTTGCCAGCATATAACCAGCTGGTGACCGTTAAGAGTACACATGCAATCAAAAGGAAGTTGCCATTTGCCTGAAAAATATTAAGGTCACTGTAAGCACTTGACAGTTAAGCAGCTTTTCACTGGCATGATAGTGTGTAGCAGTGACACCGTTCGTGTGCTGCACATAGAAGCTAGCTTTACAAACAGAATATTGGCTTTCCTGAAGCAGCAGTACTCCCCAAGTGTTTCTGTCTGAGACTTTTTTCCAGCTTGACAGTTCATGTTCCCAAGACTTCAAATTAGTTTATCAGCCAGCACACATTTTGCAGCAATTAGATTGGCAAGTCAACATCAAACAGTTCCTTTCGGATGCATGCTTGTGCACTAATCTGCATTATACATTCCCCGTTTGAGATAGCCGGGGCTTCTCTCTCAAATAATTGCTCATAAATGAATTGCCTTCCTAATGCGGCTTGCTTTAGATAGTGAATCGTGTGAACATCCCACAAACTCTGTGGCCGCTTCAGAACAGCGTTCGAGAGGATTACAAGCATCTCCCTGACAGCTGAGGGGATAAAGGCACCCTGTGATGCTGTTTGTAAGCTGCACACTCCCAGGTTGGGGCCTTAGGGCTGCACTTAGAATGCAGCTGCGAGCTTGAAGTTCATCCTTGTTTGTAGCCTCCTGTGGTTCCTGTATGATGGAACATCAGGGAGGACCGGGTGTGCCCTCCTGATCACACAAACTGTAAACACTGCCTCTAGAACCAGACGTTCAAGAGAGGAAAGCTTCTCTCTGGAGAAAGGAAATCTCCAACACTTTTTTTTCAGTAGAGTGAGGCTGGATTGGTTAGAGCTCTTTTTTTTTGCTTTAAGTAATAAGCCACTTGGTCAGAGAGGGCAAGGTGAGGAGAAAACGTGGGGGAATGCAAATCTAGAGTCCGTAAATACAAGATGTTCCCTTCAGCAAACTTTTTATTAATGGGCACCTACAGGACCAGGAGTATGCTGGTTGATCAAATATTTCAGATAATCAAGAGGTATGCATTCCACAGTAAATCCTGACCTAGCAAAACTTTAAGACCTCAACATCCTCGATTAAAATCTATGTAAAGACATTGATTTTAGGAGGTGCATTAATGTAAGAACACACAGTAAGTTATAGAAAAGTAATGCAGGTGGTGTACACATCACTATTGTACTTTATTTACAGCCGGGATACTCAGACACGGTAATGTTTGAGGATTATAATTTTTGCCAGTTTATCGAGAGTGCTGGTTGATGACTTGGAGACAGTAAGGACCACAGATGCTGGAAGCCAGAGTCGATAATTGTGGAGCTCGAAAAGTACGGCGGGTCAGACAGCATCTGAGGAGCAAGGAAGTCAACGTTTTGGGCCGAAACCCTTTCTCGGGTTGAGGTGCCAGTTAAAGCGATGTTCTAACATATCCAATAAGGAGGCGTTTCCTTTACTCAGACACTGGTCAAAATGGGGAACTAACTGCCAGAGGAAATGATTGAGGCAGATAGGAGGGATTCTTTCAAAAGGATTGTAGACTTGTACACGAGACGAAAATAAACAAAATGATGTGCTGAAAGACTGAGGTGAGGTAAATGGAATATTAAGAATCCAAAAGTAAACTAGTCAGGCCCAAAGGCTCCACTCCAGGCAGTACACGATATGTAATTCTCTGTGTCTGTCTCATCAATGTGCTAAGCCCATGTACTGCCTGTGAGATGTGATATGAGGTTATGCAGATTCACAAAATCCTGACTAACTCTTGTTTTCTACTTTGTTCAACCTTAATTGTTCCTTGTGGAAAATATTACCCTTCATCTTACAAATTTAAAAAAAAACATTCCTTTTGCTGTCAACAAGGTGCAGGGCTGGATGAACACAGCAGGCCAAGCAGCATCATAGGAGCAGAGAGGCTGACGTTTCGGGCCTAGACCCTTCATCAGAAAAGGGGGAGGGGAAGGGGGTTTTGAAATAAATAGGGAGAGAGTGGGAGGCGGATAGAAGAGGGATAGGTGGAGAGGAAACAAACAGGTCGAAGAGGCGGGGATGGGGCCAGGAAAGGTGAGTGTAGGTAGGGAGTTAGGAAGGGGATAGGTCAGTCCAGGGAGGACGGACAGGTCAAGGGGGCGGGATGAGGTTGGTCGGTAGGAGATGGAGGTGTGGCTTGAGGTGGGAGGAGGGGATAGGTGGGAGGAAGAAACGGTTAGGGAGGCAGGGACGAGCTGGACTGGTTTTGGGATGCGGTAGGGGGAGGGGAGATTTTGAAACTTGTGAAATCCACATTGATACCATTGGGCTGCAGGGTTCCCAAGCGGAATATGAGTTGCTGTTCCTGCAACCTTCGGGTGGCATCGTTGTGGCACTGCAGGAGGCCCAGGATGGACATGTCGTCTGAGGAATGGGAGGGGGAGTTGAAATGGTTCGCGACTGGGAGGTGCAGTTGTTTGTTGCGAACCGAGCGTAGGTGTTCTGCAAAGCGGTCCCCGAGTCTCCGCTTGGTTTCCCCGACGTAGAGGAAGCCACACCGGGTACAGCGGATGCAGTATACCACATTGGCAGATGTGCAGGTGAACATCTGCTTGATGTGGAAAGTCTTCTTGGGGCCTGGGATGGGGGTGAGGGAGGAGGTATGGGGGCAGGTGTAGCACTTCCTGCGGTTGCAGGGAAAAGTGCCGGGTGTGGTGGAGCTGGAGGGGAGTGTGGAGCGGACAAGGGAGTCACGGAGAGAGTTGTCCCTCCGGAAAGCAGATAAGGGTGGGGAGGGAAAGATGTCTTTGGTGGTGGGGTCGGATTGCAGATGGCGGAAGTGTCGGAGGATGATGCGTTGGATCCGGAGGTTGGTGGGGTGGTACGTGAGGACGAGGGGGATTCTTTTTTGGTTTTTATTGCGTGGACGGGGTGTGAGGGATGAGGTGCGGGAGATGTGGGAGACACGGTTGAGGGCGTTCTCGACCACCGAGGAGGGGAAGTTACGGTCCTTGAAAAACGAGGACAACTGAGATGTACGGGAGTGGAATGCCTCATCCTGGGAGCAGATGCGGCGGAGGCGAAGGAATTGGGAATAGGGGATAGCATTTTTGCAGGAAGGTGGGTGGGAGGAGGAGTATTCTAGGTAGCTGTGGGAGTCGGTGGGCTTGAAATGAATATCGGTTTCTAGGTGGTTGCCCGATATGGAGACAGAGAGGTCCAGGAAGGGGAGCGAGGTGTTAGAGATGGTCCAGGTAAACTTAAGGTTGGGGTGGAAGGTGTTAGTGAAGTGTATGAACTGTTCGAGCTCCTCGTGGAAGCACGAGGCAGCGCCGATCCAGTCGTCAATGTAACGGAGGAAGAGGTGGGGTTTAGGGCCGGTGTAGGTACGGAAGAGGGATTGTTCCACGTAACCTACAAAGAGGCAGGCGTAGCTTGGGCCCATGCGGGTACCCATGGCTACCCCCTTTGTCTGTCGGAAGTGGGAGGAATTGAAAGAGAAGTTGTTGAGTGTGAGGACGAGTTCGGCTAAGCGGATGAGGGTGTCAGTGGAGGGGGACTGGTCGGGCCTGCGGGACAGGAAGAAGCGGAGGGCCTTGAGGCCATCTGCATGGGGAATGCAGGTGTAGAGGGACTGGACGTCCATGGTAAAGATGAGGTGTTGGGGACCGGGGAATTGGAAGTTCTGGAGGAGGTGGAGGGCGTGGGTGGTGTCACGGACATAGGTAGGGAGTTCCTGGACCAAGGGGGAGAAAATGGAGTCGAGATAGTTGGAGATCAGTTCGGTGGGGCAGGAGCAGGTGGAGACAATGGGTCGACCAGGGCATTCAGGTTTGTGGATTTTGGGAAGGAGATAGAAGCGGGCAGTGTGAGGTTGGGGAACGATGAGGTTGGAGGCCGTGGGTGGGAGGTCACCTGAGGTGATGAGGTTGTGGATGGTTTGCGAGATGATGGTTTGGTGCTCAGGGGTGGGGTCTTGATCAAGGGGGCGGTAGGAGGAGGTGTCGGAGAGTTCCTGGCCCCATCCCCGCCTCTTCGACCTGTTTGTTTCCTCTCCTCTATCCCTCTTCTATCCGCCTCCCACTCTCTCCCTATTTATTTCAAAACCCCCTTCCCCTCCCCCTTTTCTGATGAAGGGTCTAGGCCCGAAACGTCAGCCTCTCTGCTCCTATGATGCTGCTTGGCCTGCTGTGTTCATCCAGCCCTGCACCTTGTTGTCTCGGATTCTCCAGCATCTGCAGTTCCTACTATCTCTGATTCCTTTTGCTGTGTTGCCAAACTATTCACATTTTATCTGTAAGAAGAATTTACCAAATTGTTGAGCAGTAAAGGACCAGGGACCAATCGAGTCTGTCCCATAATCATGTTGGAACAAACTAAGAGAATTTTAAAGAATTCTGAGAATGTTTTCTCTTTTCTGCCTTCAAGGTGATGAAAATTAATTTCTGGCAAATGGAATGTCTCTATTGCACATGAGCCAAAGTCTTGCCTGCCTTCTGTACACTCTGATATCAAAATCAGCTCTGAGCCTGTCTTGCAATCTGCTCGTCGTTGTAGTGAATCCACACTTGCTGCTTGAGCAGACAACCTCTGCCAAAGATTGATAACTCGATGCTAAAATAAAATCCGCTTGTCATCTCCTTGTTTGGTAGACAGGTTTTTAATCAGTAAAGGAGTGCAGGGTTATGGGGGAAAAAGGCAGGAAAGTGGAGCTGAGGATTATCAGGTCATCCATCATCTCATTGATTGATGGAGCGCACTCAGTGGGCAGAATTGTCTCGTAATGCTCCGTGTCTTATGATTTGCTCAAAGATGCTGCAGCAAAGGGCATGAGCGTGACTCTATTGAAGAGAAACGATCAGGCTCATTCAGCTAATTATTGCCTATCTACCAATTGGAGCCTTTCAGAAGCAATTTTGACTAAGACAAAGAGCCGTACCACTGATACATAAGTTGAGGGTGATGCATAGTGACAGGCCAGTTAGGTGTAGCCAACATCTGTTATGGACCAGATCAAACCCCCTCAAAAAATTTAGACGATAGTGTAGACCTTACACTTACCTTTAAAATAAGAGAAAGTTAAGGGTTTATGTTCCAGATGCAATTTGATTGGTCAAACTATCTGTAGTTAAAATATAACAAAAGAAAGAAGGAATTGGAATAACTTAACTGGCAACCTTAACAGAATAACAGATATGCTCACTGTTACTAATTAACTGTTCCAACTTAGCAACATCCCATAAACACACCCAAATTCAGAAAATGGATTATCTCACATGCAACTCCAGTGGCAGAAAGAGATCCCCCAGTTGTTGGCTGTAACAGACAGAAGAGAACAAGATCTCTTCCACTTCTTCAAAGCCCCAGCTACATCTGCTGAAAACTAAAACTAAAGATCCTGATTCTGAGAGCGCTTTACCACACCCATTCGGGCTGCTTCTACTATTCCAACTTTTTAAAAAAAACCCAAAGCCTCACTAGCTGTTTACTATAGTGGCTCTAGTAGATGGCTCATCACCTCTGCCTTAAAACCTCTCTTCGAAAAAAGGACAAAATACAGACTTAAAGCCACAGTATCATCATACACCATCGCTATGGTCAAAATGCACCAAACCAACCAAATCTAACAGATATGGTAGGTCGCACCTATTAAAAAGCTGTACAACTTCTATTGAAATCTATAAAGCATGTGGCGTCAAGGGACAATAGACACACATCCAGGAAATCTCATTCCCGAGGCTGAGCCGAACTACAGGACAAAACACATGCCCCGTAAAATAGCACAATATCACAACGAGGATAGCGTTAAAATGGCACATGAATACAAACACCTTGAGTTGAGAGTCAGCCAAGTGAAAGGTAGGTTGATGACCAAGCCTCCTATATTTCTAATTTCACATACCATGTTGATATTATAAGGTGATTGGAAGCTTTTTGAATTATTCCTGTTGTATGCCCTAAAATGGTAGGGTGACGCAAATAAAAGCTAAAATCGACATACAGCTTGTGCCATTGTATTACCACTAGACGTCCTGGGACACATGTACCTCACCAAATGGCATTCCTCAGAACAATCCGATAAACCCATCTCACAGTTTGTAACAGGTCACCAATTCCATACGTTGGTAGAATTGCATTGCTGTCAATACACAAGCTCAACTTGGCATTCCAAAATTGTATGTTTGGTAACTACCAAGAGACCAGCCTTGGTAAGTTAAAAGTATTATCAAGTCTCGAACCATCACAATTCATGAGATTCAAACCACACCAACTTGTGGAAGGTGACAAAATTTGAGTCAAGGATATGACTTTGAGGGCGATACAAGCCAGGTAGCAGGATGATTATGTCTGACATACTGAGGTATATTATTTAAACAGCACAGAAACCAAGATATATCTCTTGATCTACAAGTTGATGCTCTAGACGATAAAGATGAAGATGTTCTCTAGCTTAATCAGTCACACTTTGGCCAGAACAGTGTGAACAGTTACAATTGGTAACTGCTGAAGAGTTGCAAAAGATTATTATCCAGATGACCTGACAGTGTTCAAGAAGTTCCTGTGTAGGTTCATTCATTTTTGTAAAGAACAGGGCACTAGGTATGTTGTCAATAATCATTTACAAAGAATAACAAGTCCTCATAAGAAAAGCATTATGCCAAGATCTCGGGTCCATGTTTGCACCTTGGGATATATGTAATAAATGCTAGCATACGAATCTGTGTGCCGGCCAGAATGAATTGGGATATTCAGTTACCTGGGAATGCATGTGAAACATGTCGTGCATGTCAACCCTTGGAAGAAAGTAGGAACAAACTGATTCACAGTCCATGGAGAAGATTACATCCCTGTGACAAATTACTTTTGTCAATTTCCCATTGTTCAACAACTTTAGCAACACAATGTGTATGGTCTTTACTGGCACACTATTTTTAGGTTTTTGTTTAAATAGGAATATCTCAATGGACTGTAATATAAACATAAACCTTTTCCTGGCGTGTGGACTGAGCGTGTAGTGACCTATATTACATTCTGACCCCACTATCCATGCTCAAAATGTCTAGAAGAATGTATGGTATGTATTGTCAAATCAGTGATCATCATGGTTTGTGCAATAAAGCAAGATTTTCGTGTTGCATTGCTGTATTTCCATACAAGGCCGTTAAAGAAGGAATTACCATTCCCAGCATAACACAAGGCAAGTGCAAATGACTTTGCCCAGCAACCAATTGTCTAACTATTCCAAGACACAGGACATTGTTTCTCAAAGGCGGAAGAGAAGGCAAAGCTACATGATGGGTGAGCAGTGAGCGAAGTCCAGTAAATGCACATTGAAAAGAGAGAACGAGAGCTCAAAATAGGAATACTTGGATTCCAGCAAAAATCTCTCTAATGCTCAACCAGCCTCGCTCATGAAACATTTTGATTGATCATGGTACCACATTGTAGAGGAACAGAAAGCAGCTCAGCTCAATGTTCAACACATCAAACATGCAAAAATGCACACGCTGATGATGTTGAGTGACAGCAAGTTGGCAAACAAGTGCAACAGAATACAGCTATGTCTCCAGATGACTAAATGATCAGCAGATCAGGAGGAGTTCTTGTCAAACCTCTGCAGCATTATATTTGAAGTTTGCAACTTCAGTCTTTGAAACTCTGTTTTAGCTGTGTGTATGACCTGTCTATATACAGCCATGAATATCTCTTTGGGCTAAGCTTTTATCTTTGAAAAAGGAGGGATGTTGTGTAATATCTAAGAGCCAATATGTAAGTGTGCCTTTAAGAAAGACAATAAGTCAGGTATGTTTTTAGGACATGACATCATCATGATCACAGCCTGTGACTTGAGGCTATAAAGATCTCATAATCCATTGTAAACTGGGGTCAATTTGCAGCTTTTGGAAGCATGCTTCTGTGCATAATTTACTTTCTCAGCTTTAGCCCAGGCATATGCTCCTGTGGAATATATAGTTTGTATATAATGATTACCGTTAATGTCTGCTTGATTCTTCAATATCCTGATATCCCCCTCTCTGGTTTCTTATTTTATAGGAGATCATGTAATCACTGCTGCACCAGTTAAAATATCCAGCTGGAGGCAAAATGACATCTTAAAATGCCCATTCCCTTTGGCTCTGACCACCTCCTCCGTCATTCAATTTCTCCTGTCTTTGCTACTATCTCACAGACTCCTTTCATCCTTATCTAACACACCCTTTGCTCAAAACCAATTCCATCTTGAACATTTCCTACTAGGAGATAATAAGGACCGCAGATTCTGGAAGCTAGAGTCAAAAAATGTGTAGCTGGAAAAGCACATCAAGTCAGACAGTATCCGAGCAGCAGGGAAGTCAACGTTTCAGATCAGAGCTCTTCACCAGGACTGGAAAGGGGGAGGTATTTTTCTTCTTCAGGACTGGGCTTCCCTCCCCTTCCCGAGTCCTGAGGGGAAAAAAAATCTCTCCTCCCCTGCAGCTGCCCCATCTTCCCACTCACCTATCCGCTCTCCCTCTCACTGACCAACCACAATAACCCCCTACCTGCATCACCCAGCTTCAAAATCTCTCCAGCCCCAACCTGTCCGCTCCATCTTTCCCACTGACCAACCACAAATAACCCCCTACCTATATGCACCGATCTCCATCTCACCCATCCTCCCCCCAACCCCAACTCCCTCCCTCTATTTATTTCTGGGTTTCCCTCATCCTTTCCAGTCCTGAAGAAGGGTTCCAACCTGAAACGTTGACTTTCCTGCTTCTTGGATGTTGTCTGACTTGCTGTGCTTTTCCAACTTTACATGTTTTTGACTCAGAACTTTTTCCTAGTTCTGATGAAATGTCACACTGTTTCTCTCTCCACAGATGCTACTTTGATGTGCTGTACTTAGAGTCATAGAGTCATACAGCACAGAAACAGACCCTTTGGTCCAACCAGTCCATGCCAACCGTAATCCCAAACTAAACTCGTCCCGCCTGCGTGTGCTTGGCCCATATCCCTCCAAACCTTTCTTATTCATGTACTTACCTAAATGTCTTTTAAACATGGTATATGTACTAGCATTCACCACTTCCTCTGTACGTTTCATTTCACGCACGAACCACCCTCTGTGTAAAAAGAAAATTGCCTTTCATGTCTTTTTGAAATCTTTCTCCTCTTACCTTAAAAATATTCCCCCTAGTCTAGAAATCAATATCCTAGGGAAAAGACACCTGTCATTCACCTTTATCTGTAACCCTCATGATTTTATAAGCCTCTACCAGATCACCCTTCAACTTCCTACACTCCTCCAGTGAAAAATGTCCCAGCTTATCCAGCCTCTCCTTATAACTCAAACTCTCCCTTCCCAGCAACATCCTGGTAAATGTTTTCTGAACCCTCTCCAACTGAATAGCATCATTCCCATAACCGGTTGACCAGACTAGATACTAGAAGAGGCCTCCCCAACGTTCTGTCCAACCTCAACATGGTGGCCCGACTCCTGTACTCTGACCAATGAAGTCAAGCATGCCAAATGCCTTCTTCACCACCCTGTAAACCTGCAACTCCACTTTCAAGGAACTATGAATTTGCACCCGAGGCCTCTTTGTTGGGCAACACTCCCCCAGGGCCCTACCATTAATTTTGTGAGTCCTGCTCTGGTTTTTCTTCTCCAGTTTTCTTCAATTTGCCCCCATGGCCGTGTCTTGCTGACTTTGCTCAGAGCAGTTTGGACATCTTCTTCTCCCTTCTGTGCCTTCATTAACACCCATTTGACATCTCAATTGCTCCTTCACCACCGTTAGCAACCTCTGCCTTTGCCTTTGGTTCTGAGCACTGTCACCATCTGTTTCCCTCATTTTTTCTCCCCCTCTGTCTTTCACATAAAAAACCCAGAATTTCCAGCACCTTACAGTTGTAAACTAGATTTAGATCAGACTCTCGACATATACTTTCTGTCTCTCCGCCCAAGTTTCCTGATTTGCTAACTTCCTCCAGCACATTTCTGCATGTCCTGTTTTTGTTTCCCATTTCCAGTATGCACAGTTGCTTGCATTCTGCCTGAGAAAAGTGACTTTTGCTTGACAACATTCATTCTGCAACACAGTTTACGATCTTTTCAAGCAATGATCATTGTGTAACGTCAATCATAATGTGTAATCCTTTTATTGTTTCAGCCCTGTGCGCAGCAACGGATTCCCAGGGTGCTGAAGGGACTGATTTCCAGCATTCCTACACTTTGAGATTGGAAAATGCCAGGAGGGAAGACACACCGAGCATGCAGAAGCACTTCAGTCCTTCTCCTCCTAATGCACCTTGGTACAGCGTTGGATGTGCCCCTTGATTGTGAGTCAAAATCCAATTCATCATTGATTATTCTCAATGTCTTATTGAAATTCTGTAACGGAAATAATAGTGGAACTGTGACCCTTGTGGATTAGTGGCTCAGTGCATCTCTTCAGGATAATACAATCACACGTAATAGAAAGATGAGAGGTCAGCTTTTGGTGAACATGTTCTGGTGTCTGAACAATACCTACCTTTTAATAATGTGGAAGTCAGTCAACAATTTGCATTGAGAAGCGTCACAATGACTAGCTGATTTGTTATTCTGCACCATTAGCTTCACAAAAGCACAGTGATTTACATGATGCAATTATAATTGCACCTTCATTTCCCATTTGAGCTCACCACAACTAGTTAAGTTGGTAATTAAAATGGTCAGTACCCTTTTTCACAATGTTAATTTTTAATTACGGCTCATCAACATCCCTTGGCCATAAGTGCAGAGTTTCATTCCTACAGGATTTGCATTATTTAAAGAGATATTAGAAAAATCAACTTCCTTCAGAGCATGTGCTGCTATCCAACAGCATGTCAGCAATTTCTCCCTAGCTTATGTCCAGATGATACCTCTACAAATTAAGTAACAGTCTTTGCAGATGCTTTGGAGCAGATAGAAGTGCTTTGAGGAGCAAGGATTGAACTGGTTTGTGGTTGGACCGGAGTGTCACTTTCCTTCTCCCAAACAAGAATTGATGAAATTGTTTTGTAGCAAAAACAATAGCGAGACATTTTCCTTTCTCTACTTGAGAGTAGTGTCATTCACTTTGTGTTTGTGCCCTGGATGCAAATAGAGTTGGTTGTCCTTGCTTCTTAAGATATTCTCCAAAATCTGTCTTGTTGGCATCACAGTACTGGTGTTGTCACTCGTCACTTCACTCTGGTGCTTAACCTGTGCATCAGCGGCACTGCACAGTAGTGAGCTGGCATAGAGGTTCACACTCTTACAACAACTAAAGCAAAACACTTCTTGAATCCAATGAATCATTGCATTGCTTTCGCATGTGTTGTTCATTGCATCTCTACTATATCTTTCACCTCAGGATCCAGGCAGAGCTTACATCAGTACATGACCTATGCACTTGACTTCACGCATCTTCAATTGCATTTCCCCCATCTTCAGCTTCAGATTCATCTGGCAAGCTCGCTCTAGCAGTCACACTGGATTCTGATCACAGTCTGTGATGGAATCTGCCATTGTGACTCCACATCATAGATGAGCAGATTATCCGCAACAGCTTCCACTGCAGGAGGATCACTGACTATTTCATGCTGTCTGTACTGATTCTCTTCCAGAGAAAATGCTAAGTGGCATGCAACCATCTGTATCTCCTAAATGGTGTGCAGGATATGGTTGGAAAACTACTGCTTACATGCAGCTTCACATTTCGGGAACCTACCTTCCCACTGAGCATCTTTTGTCTTTGCAAGTTGTGGTAAAATTTCTGCAATGGTTGCCATCAAGTGGTGAGAACTCTTCAACATTTTATGGACATCCTTTAAATCCACGCATACTCTCAGCTTCCCAGTAATTTTCTCTAATACTTTGCTGCTAATTCAGTCTGGGGGAGTTATCACTTTACTGGTCCCCATTCACTTTTCCGGCTCTTGTCTTTCAGGCCGGAGTTGAGGACAGTTGGAATTCTTCTCAGCAGATGCTGAGTTGGTCTCTCACTCTCATCTATGTCAACATGATTGTCTCAAAGACATCCAATTACTGTCAAAACACCTTTTGTAATCTTCAAGGATCTGTTTGGCAGCCAAAGGCTTAGTCACTTACAATATGCTACAAATCTCTTGGGATATTTTTACAGTTACTAGCCCAAGCTTTAGACTTGCTTCAGCTGTGATGAGTAGATTTTGCTTTACATCAGTTATTTGGAACTCCAGACATTTGTTATTTCCATTAAGGTAGACCCTGTGCTCCGTTTTATCCTCGTGGCATGTGCATCATTTCATTACACTGTCTCAACCTTCCTTTTTCAGGGCATTCTTTTTGGATCTCCATCTTGCATTTTTGTGCACAGGTCTGAAAATCTCATGATGTTTAATACAGCGCCAGTGACTGACACTTTGCATTCACTTGATGCTCTCCTTCTGGAGTTGTCATTCTAACAACCGTAAATCTTTAGATCTGACAGTGTCACCCTACCATATGGAATTGAGGAATTCATCCACTGATATATCTCCAGCAGCTCGCTTTGTAGTTGGCTTTGTTTCTTTCCAGCTCAACACTTGGGTGCAGAGAAATTGATCTTTTCATAGTTAGTCACCCCTTCCTTCCAAGATATTGTTCCTCTTAAAATCATGAGGGCTGTGGGTGGAGGTAATGGTAGTTGTCTTTTCTCAGGATAGGGGATTTCAAGACTAGGGGACGCATTAAGGCGAGAGGTGAGAGTAATGAGGGGCAATTTTTTTTTTATGCAGAGGGTGGTTCGCATGTAGAATGAACTTCCTGAGGAAGTGGTGGATGTAGGTACAATTGCAACATTTAATAGACATTTGGATAAGTACATGAATAGGAAAGGTTTGGAGGGATATGGGCCAGGAGCAGGCATGTGGGATGACTTTAGTTTGGGATTATGTTTGGCATAGACCGGTTGGACTGAAGGCTCTACTTCCATGCTTTATACCTCTACGACTATCACTCTAAGAGATGTCCTCAACAATATTTATACACTCTCTTATCTGATCTTTTGATCCTGCCACTTGCTTTTCTGCAAATTTTTCTTCCTTTTCATCAAACTGTTGTTTTTATTCAGTTTGGAGTGTGTCTCCACATAATGCAAAGAGCAATGTTGTTCTACCGCTCATACTGTAGATCATGATTGACAGTCTTAGATCTTCTGCACATATCAATAACTTTTCTTGAGAGTATATTTCTCCTCCCTCAGCAAACATGATCTCATGACAGGATCTGTTATACTAAGACAGTCCTACTGCTGATGAGATCCATTTTTTTGTTGGCCAAACTCTCCAGATTCAGCTAAATGTATCAGAGTGTACTGAGCATACCAGACACAGACATATTGATATAGAGAGTGTATCAGACATGATGAATATTCTCGTGCCTTTTTGAGCCCTGATATTGAACACAACATTAAAATGGGGTCTCAAGCATGGTCTTCAAAGCCTGCAAAATCTCCCATTGTCTGGCTTTTTTATTCCTCACTGAGATCTAGATTGCTTGTGGTATTCCTTCCTGAGCACTGATAGGGTTGAAACCCTTAGATGCTCAGTTTTTATTTGAATTAATCCTGTTGCTGTTTCATTGTTTTGTTACTGACAGTGGGGAGAAAAAAATCCAATTCTACCTCAGATTGCGTTTTGCTTCCACACGAACAGAGAATGGAAACTGCAGAGCTACCAGTAATTCTGTGTTGCAGCCTCAGTTGTGTTTTTTTTCAACTTCCTTGTTTTTTTTCAGCAGCTGGCTCTTTTATACCTCTGGGAACTCGCTTGTTTCCAGCTGCATCAATCTGACCCCAAGTTTCACATGTAGTGTCTACAATGGCTACCACATGCTGCACGCAAAGGTAGAGTTAGAACTCCCATGACTATGGTAAAGGCCCAGTGCATAAGGGTACAATGCCTTGCTCAAAACAGGTATCAAGACGCATCATTTGTCCTTTAGCAAATCAAGGTGGCAGATGTTAACTTTTTTTGCCACATTGTTAGCAGCTTGCAATTGCACTCTTTGGATGTCTAAGCCTGACTGTACAGTTTGAAAACGTATGCAGCAACACGAGCTGTGAGATGCCCTGCTCCCTCATGTTTGCGCTGTTGCTTTATGCTGAATTCGTAAATCTTAGAAGCTGGCCCCCGACTAGGGAGAGGAAAAGCTTGCAATATTTCCACTCCTGATCACTATACTTGGGCCCTTGTTGGCTAAGTACACACCTCTCTTTAACACTGGCTTTGTTATTGACTGAGGTGCCATAGCCAGCGTTGGGTCCGTCTAGAACGAACACTGGATTTTCAGAGCCAGATCTGGAACCTGACACCCACTTGATTCCGCTTCTGACCCCACGTGCGTTTTGTAACTTCAAGTGGTCACATTGAGCCGGAGGTGATCTTGATGCAGGAGACAGGGACTGTCTGCTGGATGCCAACAGCAAAGTGAGGCACTAGCCACGTTGGAGATCGACACTGCCTTTGCAAAGAAGTGGGATTGCTCTTTCGAGGGCCAACAGCATTTGTTTGGCTGAGGAGAGGAAAAAGACAGACTAGGGTCATGCATTAGTCCCTGAAAAAAGACCAAATAAATTACATAGGTAAATGATCTTTAAGTGCCTTCTTCCTCCCTGCCAAATCCAATAGCACCAGACAGCTTGGATTTACCGAAATAAACTTTAAAAATTCAATTTTGGATTAGAAAGCAACCTTAATACAAAGCTTGTGAGGCAGTTAATTGGAGGGGACTGTTTCCCCTACTCCTCCTGCCACAGTCCCTTCAAAAATTACTCATTCTTCCCAGAGGTGTCTGGATTTTGAGCTGACCTCCCGATGCGCAGTTTACTATTCACATCCGCACTGGACCCTGACTTCACAGCCCTTTGAAAATCCAGCCCTCCTTTGAATGGATACAAGAGTCTGCTTTTAGCAGGAGAGAAAGCAAAGGGAGAATTAGATGGTAGAGGGAGAAATTGCTTTTCAACTGTCAAAAGTTGATTTCTGCTGTTCAGAAAACCTCTCAAACAATTGTGTACCACAATTAAAATCTATTGCACTTCATCAGCTTCAGGAAAGCAGATAAGGACCAACTGTTACCCATTTGAGGATCTCCTGAGTGCTTTTCGATCATAGTGTAACAATGATTGTTTTAGAAGGGTGCTTTTCCCTAAAAAATTTCTGCTCATCAGAGTGAAGGGTGTTCACGTTGGAGGATGAGTTACTTTTTATCACATTCACCCTTGTTGACATGCAGTATAACATATGCAGTAGTTGCATTAATGTCCAAATGCTTTGCTTGGAAATCATAAGAGTTCAGCCCAACTTGTCCATGCCAATCAGATATCCGAAATTAATCTAGTCCCATTTGGCCCGTATCCCTCTAAACCCTTCCTATCCATATACCCATCCAAATGCCTTTTAAATATTGTAATTGTACCGGTACCCACCACTTCCTCTGGCAGTTCATTCCATACACGCACCACTCTCTGTGTGAAAAGGTTGCCCCTCGGGTCCCTTTCAAATCCTTTCCCCTTTCACCTTAAAATTGTGTCCTTGGTTTTAAGCTCCCCTTCCATGGGGAAAAGACCTTGGCTCTTCACCTTATCCATGCCCTTCATGTTTTTATAAACCTTTTACAAGGTCACCCCTCAGCCTCCAGCGCTACAAGGGAAAATAGCCCTAGCCTATTCAGTCTCTCCCTGTAGCTCAAACCCTCCAACTCCGGCAACATCCTCCATAAGTCTCTTCTGAACCCTTTGAAGTTTGACAACACCTTTTGTCTAGCAGTGAGACCAGAATTGAACACAGTATTCTAAATTTGGCCTCCTCGAAGTCCTGTACTGCCACAACATGACATCCCAACTCTTATACTAAGTGCACTGACCTGATTTGCCTTTCCAAAATACAACACCTCACATTTATCTAAATGTAACTCCATCTACCACTCTTTGGCCCATTTGGCCTGGTCTGATCTCTGAGAACACTGTTCACCACACAAACAATTTTGGTGTCATCTGCAAATTTGCTAACCATATTTCTTATATTCACATCCAAATCATTTTATATAAATGACAAAAAGCAGTGGAACATAGAGCAGCCAGTAGCTGAGCAGTGAAGGATGCAGTGATGCCTTACCGAGAAAGGAGGCTCTTAAAGGTTGACAGAGTGGTTGGAAGGTGAAGACATCTAGACTGCAGAGGGGAGAAATGGCAGGTCAGAGAGAAGGAAGTGCCATTGTAGACCAGGGTTGAATGAGCTGGACAAGATTCAAGAGGCAATGTAGAATGGACAAGGCTGTGGAAACTCGGAGAGCACAATGGAATAAGGTATTTCATAATTAAGGTTGCAGATGAAAGTTTCTTCCACTTCTCTGTTCCATCAGTGTGCCTCCAATGTTAAACTGACATCCCTCATGTAATGGTGCCAGTGTAACATCTTTCTATCACTCTGTAGAATCATCCCATGATCTTCCAGACTGAGATTAATTATTTGATACTAAGATTATATGGTATTGAAACTGAAGTTCAAATTTGAATGTTTGCTGTTAAAATTCTATATATATTGCAAGACACTACCAGCACTAAGGTGAGATAGTAGGAACTGCAGATGCTGGAGA
>NC_063349.1:7662238-7816396 GCF_021869965.1 Rhincodon typus
TAGGAGCAGGAAGGCTTCCTGCTCCTATGATGCTGCTTGGCCTGCTGTGTTCATCCAGCTCTACACCTTGTTATCTCAGCAATAAGGTGAGCAATCTTTTGATAGTATTTATAAGAAGAATAGAAAATGGGAAGCCTTTGTTTTTCACTTCAATCTCGTTTGGCTAATTTACTTTACAGTTTCTCCTCACTTACAAAAAAGGGATTTACTGCTGTGTTGTAATTCATTTGACATGAGAGCTATTCAGATCATTTCCTGAGGTATAGGAGGGTGATGTATGGTTCTATGATGGATGGGTTTAATTATTTACAAGCTAACTAAGTGGACAGCTTTTCTTTCATCATAACTGCAATATGTCTGGCAATTAAAGCAGGGCTGTGTGTGTCTCTCAGAGCAGCAGTTCAGAAGCAGGAAGGGCTGGGTGCAGTCCTTGTAAAGATATTAATGGCTTTGTTTACAGACGTTCTGCCACTTGCAATAATGTCTGCAACAGTGTGAAATAATGTGCTTCAGGCCTTTTAGGCACTGATGTTTCTTTATTCATCAAAAAGAACTGTACGTAAACCATAGGGCAGTGCCATTCCTGCATTGATGGGACAGTGTCACAGGAGTTTTATTCAATATCGAACCTGTGCTGTTCCTGGACTGTCTGCTGGGGGAGAGGAAATGGAGTTCAGTGTGCCGATGGCTTAAGGTGCAGAGATAACTTTAAGTTGGTGGCTGCCCAGTGTTAGCTGGATGATGGAGAGACAGAGCCTGTTGACACACACCTAGTACAGAATAATTACATGCAAAATAACTGCAGATAAAAACAAAAGCATTTCCTGTTGTTTCAAAAAAAAGACACAAGATTTTTTTGTGGGATCTGTTAAATTCCAAGCTTGCCTTAACCAGGAAGTAATTTATTTCTCTTCAGTTTCTTCCACTGACACAAAATACAAAACAGTGTGATTTTTTTTTTTCCCAATGTTAGTCAACCAACTTACTTTTTGCTCATTAACCTTGAAGTAGGAACCAAGCCATATCCAAAACGATTGGCATGACTTATACAGTAAGTATATGGCGGCAACTTTTTCCGTACTGACAGTGTGTTTTCTTCCCCTTTTTTCCCACAAACCTGTTCTGTTTACCCTCTCATTTGCTGATTCTGGGGATTAAAGCAAAAATTCTGGATGAACGTAAGTTGGTGTCCTGTAAGGTGTGTGGCGAAAGCCTCAGAGTGTGTTCCTTTCAGTTTGAAGTATTGTATTTGTTTGCCGTTTTTAATGCCTGAGTCAGCCTTGCCCAGGGTGGTCATTGCATGTGCATTGCTCCTTTTGTGTGTGTTTTTTTTTGCTGTGACTGTGTGGTAACGGTGTGTTGGAACAATTCACTGTTTGTGTTGTTGAGTCGTGTTTGCACGTCTCTGGGACTTGGTTCAGCCAATGATTGTTTGCCGGGTCAAGCCAGAATCTAGCTGCATGCTCCAACAGTATTGGAGTCCACTGGAATTGTGAGGGTTTGCCGTTCCTCTGTTACTGATTCCCTAATGGTTGCTGCTGCCCTATTTTCTAAGCCACACTGTCCACTTTTTGACCACCCAGCAATGAAAACAAAATTTGGAATCAAAATCCGTTTTAATCACTTGGCTATTGTGTCCGAAGAATTCTCGGAGGGGATTGAGACTCTTCCTTCCCTCTGCCACTTTCCAGGGGCTTGGTAACCCCTGTGAAATTGACTAGACTTCCGAGATATGTGCAGGGAAGCAGAGAGACAAGGGCTGACCCTCGAGAACAAGCTGGTGGGAAGCTGAACTCCCAGTTTTGCTCAGGGTCTCCTGAAGAGCACAGAATCTACATGCAGCTTGAAGGATTCTCATTGATGTGGCAAATTGGCTTGAACAGTACTTGAGTGTTGCGTTTAAAACTGCTGATGCCCTGTTAATGGTTGAACATCATTTTAATTCGTGGTCTCCCCCTCTGCTTTTTTTTTTCCCATCCAGTGCCGCAACCCCCTACAATCACCCACCAGTCTCCAAAGGATTACATAATTGATCCAAGGGATAACATACTGATCCAATGTGAGGCAAAGGGGAAACCAGCTCCCAGGTTTGTATTGCTCGTCAGGATCACCAGTTATCTCAAAGGAGATGTTGAAATCCGAATGAGGGGGTACAGGAACTCTCAAACTCAGAATATGTGTCACATTGTTTCTTGATGTCTCTCTCATGTCCAGGCTTCACCATTCCTCATTATGTCAAATTTACTTGATCCTTCTGTTCTCTGTTTTGTTGGACATTCCTCCTAAGTTTGTCGTGGCCAATATCACCCCCACCCACCCCTGAATCGGTGCCGTCAGACACAAATGAAGTCGTTACTATTCACCCCGTTGCCCATTGGTGCGATTCTGCCTTTTGAAAACAGGTTGGAATGTTCAGTCACATAATAGTCATTGACTTATTCTGAAGTACATTGTGTATGAGGGCAAAAAAAAATGAACCATGGATGCTGGAAATCAGAAATAGCTGGAAAAAACTCAACAGGCCTGGTGGCATCTGTGGAGAGAAATCAGAGTTAACGCTTCAGGTCCAGTGACCCTTCTTCAGGGCATATTGTGTATGATGAGCTGTGAGAGGTTCTGAACAATTTATCAAGGTGCGGGATAAATTGCAGGCCTTGAGATTGAAACGACCATCCTCAATATTGTTTGTCCCTCGATGTTTTCAACTCCTTGAAATCAACACTCGTCACAACATCTCTCATTGTAGCTTTGCTTTGCTTTGCTTAGGACCTTCAAACTATGGAATGCTATAGATCAGACCAAACCCCCTCAAGCCCAGACCATAACTTTTTTTTTCTTATTTTAAGGGCAAGTGCCAGGGGTTGCATTCCAGATGTAATTTGATTGGTCAAGCTACCAGTCTTGAAGCACAGCATACTTTATTCAACCACTATAGTTAAAATACAACAAAAGAAAGAAGAAATTAGAATAACTTAACTCTATTGGAAAACTAAACAGAATGATCAATTATTTAACTGCTAAACAGTAACTGTTCCAATGTAGCAACATGCCACAGACACACCCTTGGTAAAGGTAAATTCAGTGAAATAGATTGTCTCATTTGCAATTCTAGCAGCAGGTGGAGAACCCCCAGCTGTAGCTGTAACACAGAGGAAAAACATGCTTCTGCATCCAGCTTCAAGAACCTAGCAGCAACTCCTGCTGAAAAACTAAACTAAAATCTGTAGGAGCTTGACCCCACCCATTCAGGCTGCTTCTATTGTTTCAACTTTAAAAGAGAACCCAGGGCCTCACAAACTGTGTTTCCTTTATTGGATTCAAATAGACATCTCTTCACCTATATCTTAAAACCTCTGCTCAAAAAGCAAACAGGGCAAAATATACCCCCAAAGGCAAAGTACCATCAGAGGAATGCCTTTCCCTCAGTCAAGTTTTATACCAGCTCTTGACTATTTTTGGAAGTCTTTAAACTATCTTGGCAAGGGTGTGGGAACCAAGAGAGAAAAGTAGACGTGACTATCGGGGTTTGCAAAATACTTGGACAAATTCTTCGTGCTTAAAATTGACAAGGAAACAGGGCCAGCTGAGATACATTTAAGGATTTTGAAAGAAGTGAGGGTAGAAATTTCAGGGGCACTGGCCATAATCTTTGTCTTTCCTGGATTCAGGAAAGACGCCAGAAGACTGGAGAATTACAAACACTACGGCCTTGTTCAATAAAGCTTATGAGAATTAGCCCAGAAATTACAGACCAGTCTAACTTGAGTTGTGGGGAAGCTTCTCAAAATAGTTGTTCAGGATAGAATTAATAGTCAAATGGAAAAAGGTGGGTTGATTTTAAGAGGAGTTAGCATGGATTTTAAAAGGGGAAATCATGTTTAACTGACTTGCTGGAGCTTTTGAAGAACTGACCGCCTACATGAGGTTAATGCCATTGAAGTGATATACGTGGATTTCCACAAAGTGTTTGATACATTACCACGCTGATGAAAGTTATCAGCCCTGGTATAAAAGTAGATTCACATTGGCTGAGTGATAGAAAACAGAGATCAATTGTCAAGTCATATTTTTTGATTTGCAGGAAGGTTTGCGGTAGAGGTTCCCAGGGATAGGTATTGGGGCCTTTACTTTTCCTGATATGAATTCATGATCTGGCTGTCGTTGTGTGGGGGACAGTTTCACAGTTGGCAGATGACAAATTTGGAAGAATTGTAAACTATGAGCAGGCAAGTGTCAAAGTCCGAAAGGCCATGGCCAAGTTGGTTGAGTGGGCAGATATATGGTAGATGAGTTTCAATGCAGAGAAATATGAGCTGATGCACTTCAGTAGGCAGAACACTGAAAGACAATATACAACAGGGGCTATAATTCTAAACGGTGTGCAAGAGTAGAAGGACCTGGGTGCAGATGTGCACAGATCATTGGAAGTGGCAGGACAGGTGGAAAGGGCAGTTAGTAAAGCTGACAGCATCTTTGGCTTTATTATTCGAGGCATAGTGCACGAGAACAAGGAGGTGAAGTTGAACTTGTACAAGACACTTGCTAGACCTCAGCTGATGTGTCCATTTGTGGGTGCCACGTTATGGAAAAGATGGGAATGCATTGCACAGAGTGCAGAAGTGATTCACAAGAATGGCCCCCGGAATGAGAAACTTCAATCTAACCTCATTCCTGAAGAAGTTGGAACTGTTCTCCTTGGAGAGGAGGAGGATGAGAGGACATTTGATGGAGGTTTCAAACATCATGACTGGGCTAGACAGAGGAGATGGTGAGAAGCTGTTATTGCTCGTAAAAGGAATGAGAATGAGAAGATGTAGATTTAAAATGATGTGCAAAAGGAGCAAGGGTGATGTGAGAAAAAGCCTTCTTCACACAGCAAGTAGTTAGGGTATGAAATGAAGGACCTGGAAAATGGTGAAGGCATGTTCAATTGAGGCAAGGTCAATTCAAGAGGGCATTGACTGATTCAAATAGTGTGCAAGGCCAAGGGGGATAAGGCAGGAGATTGGCATTAGGTAAGGATGCTGATTTGAAGAGCCAGTGCAAGAACCAAAGAGACAAATAACTGCCACCTGCTTTGTAACAATAATGTGATTTTCTGATTTATCCCCCTTTTGCTGTTCTTTACCATTGTGCCCTGTGTTATCGGTCAGGGTTTTTTGTTTTCTTTTTTTTTAAATTATTTTGGGTGACATTGCTTTCAGGGTATCCTGCAGTACCCATCATTGTGATACACATATGACCTGGTTTTATCATTGTGCATTTTCTGTCCTGGTTTTGCAATTAGTATAGTCTGATTGGATATATTTTTCCCCAAGGTAACCAATGAATAAGTTCTGGTATTTGTGTATTTTGTGACCTTGTTAAGTATTGAATACTGCCATTTCTTTGTGTTGGAAGAGGTCAAAGTTGAAGAATCTTGGCCTTTTCCTTTCCCATTTATTGTGTTTTCCAGTCCTTGGCGTTCAAATCCAAATTGTGCCCGAGATCAGTTCTGTTAATTGGGATGTTATCTCGGTTTAAACTCATTATGAATGGACTTGGGCATTCATATTGGGTTCCTGCCTGGGCACAGTGGGCTGAATGGCCTCCTTTTGAGCAGTAATAATTCTGTGACCCTGTTACCTAAGAATCAGGAGCCAGACTTTCTTGAGGTTGGTCAAGGGAGAAACTTCACTGAAGTAAACAGGACAATTTCCTCCTGTCTTGGCCCAAAGACCACCCTGTCTCCCACAGTGACAGCATAGCTTTCGTACTGAAATTTTGGAGTGGGGCGTGACTCTACAGCCTTGTAATTCAAAGTTCCTAACGTGACCCATTCTTTTATATTCTACTAAAAATGAGGGCATGAAACTTTGAACCATATGATGTGAATGCAGAAACTTGTAGAAATTTGCTGCAAGAACCTGGCGTCTTGGGGATCTGCTTTTGTTTTCTAATTGCACGGCACCTTTCTGTAGGTTTTCCTGGACCCGCAATGGAACCCATTTCAACCTGGACAAAGACCCGCGAGTGACAATGAAGCCAAACTCAGGGACACTACACATTAACATAGTGGGTGGCGGGAAAGCAGAAACTTACGAAGGAGAGTATCAGTGCACGGCAATGAATGACCGTGGCACAGCCCTGTCCAACAAAATTGTCATCCGCCAGTCCAGTGAGTAAATGTGTTGCTTAACTATTATTGCGACTTTGATCCATGTATTTAATTGTATCTCGGAGACTGTACGGAGCTGATATCCACACTGAAAATTGTTGAGCCCAATAGCAGTGATTATACACTGACCAATGAAGTAACAATGTACGATAACATCAGCAAACACAGAATCCAGAATGTATGTGTGTGACCCTATGATGTCCGAGCTGAATGTTGTAAATAAACTCCAAGTCATCTGTCTCATCAAGAACAATCAATAAATGGAAAGTAATGTGGGGAAATGGAAGCTAATTTATTTTGGCAGGAAGAATAGAGGAGCTGAATATTAAGTAAATAGAGAATAGCTGCAAAAAGCTACAGAGCAGAGGGATTTGGGAGCCCTCATCCATCAATCACAGAAAGCCAGCATCCAAGTTCAATGGGTAATGGGGAAGGTAAATGGGAATGTTGGCCTTACTTCAAAGGGAATGGAATATCAAAATAAGGAGGTTTTGCTAAAACTAGAGAAGGTACCAGTCAGACCACAGATGGAATAGTATGAACAGTTTGGGGCCCCTTATCTAAGGAAAAATAAGCAGGAATTGGAGGTGTAGTGATTGGAACCAGGGCCAGTGACTATGTGATCCGGATTGGAGTTGTTAACCTGGGCAAATCAGGGAGCCCTAGTTGACAGATACAAACAGGAAATTGAGAATCTTCTCAGTCTAGGGGCCTGCCTTGACCCAACTCCCTCTAGGCAGATACCCTACCAGAGGTACTTCCCCTAGAAGAGTCCGTTCTGATTTTAAACTTTCTAGACACCTTCCGGTCACCATCGACAATATCTGACTGTGGACACCAGAAATATCCTGTCCTAGTGAAACTAAAACAGCTGGTACTGATGGGGGAAATAGGAGGGCCATCAGAACCAGGATTGAAACCTTTCTAGATCTGGCAAAACTGGATCACCACAGAGAACAGCATATTACTGTGGGGAGCAAGAGTGATTTTCCCAAGGAGAGGTTGCCACCAGATACTGTCTGAACCCCAGGGTTGCCCAGGGATTTCCAAAATGAAGATGTTGGCAAGAAGCAATGTCTGCTCGCGAGGACTGGATGCTGACATAGCTGCGTTGATGGGACAGTGCCCAGAGTGCCAACAGGGAGAAACGTTACTGCCGGCGGCACCCCCACGTTTATGGGACTGGCCGGGTAAACCCTGGACTTGGTTACACGTCGACTATGCCGGTTTTTTCATGGGCGTACGTCCCTGGATTTAAAGGGGGAGGGATGTAGTGCTTGGAACCAGGTTGACTCGGATCCTTGATTGGTCCAGATTAACAACCCCAATCAGGGAGCCCTGGCTGACAGATATAAACAGGAGATTCCGAAGGTCTCCTCAGTCTAGGGACTGGCTTTGAACTGGCTGGTTAGAGCTCATATACTATGCACATGTGTACAAAGGTGACTCGATGTCTGCCCCTGTGCACTTATTTCAGGAAGCAATCCAGAAAAGGTGGCACAACTGTACCCGCATATAACAGGTATGGTGGGACTGTCTGATGAGGAGATGTTGAGTAGATTGGGCCTGTACTAGTTGGGGTGTACAAAAACAAGGGGTGACTTTACTCAAACATAAAAGGTTCCTAGAGGACTTGACAGGATAGATACACAGAGGTTGTTTTCCCTCCTGTGAGAGAGTCTAGTATCAGAGGGCATAATCTTATTTAAGACAGATGAGGAGAAATTTCTTCTGTCAGAGGGTGGCGAAACTGTGGAATTCTTTGACGCAGAGAACATGGACTGGTTGGACCAAAGGCCCTGTTTCTGTGCTGTATGACTGTATTGCTGTTGAGACTGAGGTAGATTTTTAATCAGTAAGGGAATGAAGGATTAATGGGAAAAGGCAGGAATGTGGTGTTGAGGATTATCAGATCAGTCAATATACCACTGAGTAGCGGAACAGACTGGCTGATGGACTTAGAAGCCAATTCTCTGTGATATATCCAGCGGATAAAACCACAAAGCACATTAGCTTGAAGATGGAGTTAACCACTACACATAGGCACAACCCACCCAGTGCTATAGTTTGGATGAGATTGTTGCTGTGATCTGACTTTACATGTCTATCCTGAGGTGACAGCTTCCATCATTTAGGCATCTAAATGTGGTGCTTTCGGACTCGCTCAGCGAGGAAGGCTGTGGCCAGGTTCTGAGTCATCTTGATAGAAGCCAAGGGAGCAATCTTGGAACCTGACTGTGCCACGTTTTCCGCTGAACAGAGTGGCTCCGATGCATGACTTAAAAAGCATGCAGTAAGTTCCAATTAAATCACGGCGCTAGCAGCGCCAACGAATTTCTGAGAAAGGTTTGGAATGTGTGAAATGGCCCATTTTGAGACCCAATGCTGAGGGAGAACAATTGAAGAAAAACTCCACTGATTCAGAACCTTATTAATGAAGACAGGAATTTATTTAACATAACTGTCTGGATTGAGCCATTGTTCTTATTCTGAGACCGAGGCCCTGTCTGCCCTGTTAGTTAGTTGTAAAAGATTGCATGAAAGAGGTTCGGGCAGTTTTCCCTTGCTGATGTTTATACCCCAATCAATGTCACTAAAGCAGCTTAACTGGTCGTTTTCACATTGCTGTTTGCGGAATCTTGCTGTGTGCAAATTGGCTACATTCAGCGGTGCCCGCACATCTCATGTCGAGCACTTTGGTCTTGAGGTGGTAAAGTGGTGCTACGTAAATGCAAATTTTTTTTTTAAAACTTTAATCTTGTCAGTGCATTTGTTCCATGTAATGTTGAATTTGATTTTGTTAATTATCTCATTTCTTTCTTTTCTAACCAAAGACCTGTTTTTAATCATCAAATTCATTCTCCTGGAAGGTAACTGTGTGACTGATGGTTGGCAATAACTTTGCATGAATTAGTTCCTGTGGTTCCTTTCCTGATACCTGTATCCTTTGACATCTGCATTTCTAACAGCACCATCTACTCTAGCTCTATGGGAAAGACAATGTGCCATTGGAACAATCTGTTCAGTATTGCTCTCCCCACGACACATACAACACCGTCCTCTGGTGTATCCGAGTGGGTCTGATCCCCAGTATGTTGGAATGAGCAACCTGAACCTCTGTATTTCACTGGGTGGAGGCCGAAAGAATTTTGAATGTGACCGGAAGGGTGGGGACAGTAGCAAGTAGAAATGTCATTTACTTCTCAGATATTGGATTGCAATACCAACCTTTTGTTGACCTGCACTGGTGTTCCTTGAGCAGCCTTACCACTGTTCGTCGCAAGTTTTCATAAATAATGACTCCACGCACTTCCGTTGGAAATCTAAATGCCTGTCCTGTCGATATTGTGGTCATGTCAGTCTAGAAACTCTTGCTGGAGGTGCCATTGAACAAACAAGTGTCTTTGTTACCGTCCATTATTGTAACGGGGGTTGCTGAACCTAAACAGGGCAACTGCTCTGCTATAATGGACAAAGAAATATGGTAGGATTATGTTGAGTGTTTGTTTGCTGAACCTTCCCAAAGATGATTCCAGGCAACCATGATACCTCCCCTGTTATCTGTGCAGCCCGTACCATTCTTCAGGCAAGATTCATGTTGTTAACTTTGTGATCTATGCTGCTCCCATTTTACAGGGTCCCCCATGTGGGCAAAAGAAAAGATTGATGTGATCGAAGTCCGTGAGGGGGCTTCGCTCGTCCTCCCCTGTAACCCGCCATCTGGCCTGCCACCTCCGATCATCTTCTGGATGGATAACTGTAAGTATGGAGCAGACCTCTCGGGCTTGTCTGTGCAGTTCCCAAGAAATAGCCGAGTTGACTGGACATTGGGAGCTGACTGGAGGGATTGGCCAACTTTTGAAGGCTTACCACCCTCAAGTGGCAGAAAGCATGCGAGTGTGAGCAGGATTGTGATTTGGTTATACTGAGACTTGCTGAATGTTCGATTTAGCAAGTTGCCAGGACTTGAGCCATCATGTAGATATTTAAGGTTCAGTGATGGGAAAAGTGGGGTGGAATGTGGGGATTGGAAGGTCAAGCGGGGTATGCAGTGCTGGTGCTGAGTGGTTATGGGAGGTGAAAGGAGCGAATTAAAATTGGCATAGCCTACCTTCCACATGGAGAGACAAGGGAAATACCGCAGGGTGTTTGAGCAACGAACTGGAACATAAGTGCAGTGCCCAAATTCAGGAGAGGCTGGTTCTGAGACAGTGAGAGGAAATCTCTGAGGTGAGACTCCTGTTGAAGGAAGGCATGTTTGTGGATCTGGAGTCAGTGAGCATACCCCATGCCCTTTGGCTTTGTTCCTTCTCTGGCTCTGAAGGCTTGGTTACCATTGATTGCCATTGAACCAACCAGTAGCCCAAATTCCATGTCACTGGGCACCTCCTGTAAGTTAAGGGCTAACAGCATCGGAGGGAAATGAGAGAGACAGACCATGTTTGGGTCTGGTTCACTGAAAGATAAGGAGTCATAAATTAATAAGATGTAATGGATTAAGTCAGACTTGAGGGGTGATGTAGTCCAAAACGTTAATGTTTTGATCTGAAAATAAGTGTTTACACCATTTGCCAGTGATGCTTCTCTCTAGCAGCCTTGTGGCCGAGGGTTTTACTTGTGTAGACTTGGTGTTTACCATGCTTTTAAAAAAAAAAGTCACGTTTGACCCGACAACAGAACACTGCCGCAATATTTACCAATCTCTCTCCTGGACCCAGCTATAGCATTGTGACCAGTATTCTTACAGTCATACACAGAAACGGTGCATGTAGAGTCATAGAGTTATACAGCATAGAAATGCACCCTTTGGCCAACCAGTCCACGCCAACCATAATCCTAAACTAAACTAGTCCCATGTGACTGCAATTGGCCCATATCCCTCCAAACATTTTCTATTCCTGAACTTATCCAAATGTCTTTTAAATGTTGTAACTGTACCTGCATTTACCACTTTCTCTGGCATTTCATTCGCACACAAGCCACTCTCTATAAAAATGTTTCCCCTCAAGTCTTTGTTAAATCTTTCCCCTCTGACCTTAAAATTATGCACCCTAGTTTTGAAATCCCCCACCCTTAGGAAAAGACCATTGTCATTCACCCCATCTATGCCTCTCATGATTTTATAAGCCTCTATCAGGTTTACCCCTCAACCTCCTACGCTCAAGTGAAAGAAGTGCCAGCCTTTCCAGTCTATTTTTATATCTCAAACTCTCCATTCCCAGCAGTATCCTGGTCAATCTTTGCTGAACCCTCTCCAGTTTAATAATATCCTTCCCATAACAGGACGACCAGAACTGTACACAGTACTCCAGAAAAGGCCTCACCAATGTCCTGTACAACCTCAACGTGACTTCCCAACTCCTAAACTCAAAGGTCTGAGCAAACGTGCTAAATGCCTTCTTATACATCTTGTGTATCTGTGATGCAATCTGCAGAGAATTATGTTCCTGAACCCCTAGGTGTCTCCATTCTACATCATTACCCAAGGCCCTACCATTAATTGTATAAGCCCAGTCCTTGTTTGCGTTACCAAAATGCGATACCTCAAATTTATCCAAGTTAAACTCCATCGGCCACTCCTCAGCCTAAATGATCAAGGTCTCTTTGTAATCTTAGATAACCTTCTTCACTGCCCATTACACCAGCAATTTTGGTGTCATCTGCAAACTTACTCATCGTGCCTCCTATGTTCTCATCTAAATCATTTTTATAAGTGACAAACAAAATGGACCTAACACCGATCCTTGTGCAAAATCTCTGGTCACAAACCTCTAGTCCAAAAAACAACCCTCTAGCACCACTCTCTGTCTCCTACCTTTAAAGCCAAGTTTGTATCCAATTGGCAAACTCACCCTGAATCCCACATGATCCAACTTTACTAATTAGTCTACCATGCGAAACCTTGTCAAAGGCTCCACTAAAGTCCAAGTAAACCACATCCACTGCTCTACCCTCGTCAACATCTGCTGTTTCTCATTGGTAATGTTCCACGTTCAAAATTGGAAACCAGCCAAAATGAATAACCCGAGCTGCCAGCAAATCTGCTTGTTGAGAAAGAAAGAAAAACTGGTGTGGAGATGACAGCATGGAAATCTGCAAGAAGGTCAGCGATTCTGACAGAGAATTTCCACTGGATTTTGTCTGTCCTGCAGTGGTCAACAGGTTCTGATTCAATCCTTACGTAGGAAAATTTTAAAAATTCATTCATGAGACTTGAGCCTTGCTGGCATGACCAGCATATGTTGCCTGTCTCTTATTAACCTTGAGAAGGTGCCTTTTAAACTGCTGCAGTCCATCTGGCATTGGTAGCAGCGTACTCAGCCACTTAGAGAAGGAGTCAAGAGTTATGGAGATCAAACCAGATGAGGATTGTGGATTTTGTTCACGTTTGATTGATTACTGGTAGTTTTGTGGTCACCATCAACGAGCCTGGCTTTGATAAATAGAATTAATGCCCTAACCTTATCCTTTCCCCTCCCTGACAGTGATTTGAACCCAAGTCACTGGAGCATGGCTGGAACTTTCGGTGACTTTAGTACTGGAGCAACCTATTAGGATGGAGCTGAGCTGGTTTTCCACTGCTTTCCACTTGTTTTTCTTCTTTGGAGCACCCTCTCCTAGGCTGCTAGAAGCAAAGCTAAAGAGCCCCACCCAACTTCTACAGTAAGAGGGTCTCCCGCCACCCCCACCAACACATCCCTCGCTCATGTCCCCCACCCCCTCACAACACCATCAGCTGTGCCTCAGTGGGCAGCATTCCTGGCAGCTGAGCTTGGAAGGTTTTGGGTTCAGGTCCCACTCCAGGACTTCAGCACACCCCTCACTAGACAGTGCAGTGCTGAGGGAATGCTGCAGTATTGACGTTGCCACGCATCAGATAAGACATTAAACTGATGTCCTGCAATGGTGGGTGTGAAAAGGCTAATTTGAAGAAAAGTTGGGGGGAGGGTGGTGTTCTTTCTTTGGTCCGGGCCCATTGTTGACCCCTTCAATTAACTCACAAAGTAACAGATTATCTGGTATTGTCTCCCTGTTGTTTGCGAGAGTGCCGAATAGGGCAACTGTGTTTCCTACTGAGAAAATGGCTGCTCTTCATTAAGAGTGTGCTGGCAGTCAGGATTTTGGAATGTCCTGTGGTCGTGCAAGGTGCCTTATAAGTGCAAGACTTTCCTTCTGCCTTGTCTTTGCTCTGGTGTTCTCTGGAGCTTGAACACGGCCCTTCAGGCACAGGAATACTATCCCAACACTCAAGGCCATCCTTCCAGAAGCCAGTCCCTCCTCTAGGTAGATTGTAGTCTGGAGTAGGATTTCAGCCATTTCTCTTCTGACTCCTGTGGTGCATAGGGAGTGTTTATCATCAAACCCAAGGCTCCTTCCCTCTGCCTTAGATGCTGTGTGATTTTCTTATGAGATACCTGCATGTATTTTCAGTCATTATTCCAGCTCTGATCGAGAGCAGGGAAGGGGTGGTACCGTAGGTGACAGCCCACATTTCCTGAATGAGGGGGATTCACAACCACGCTGAACTGCGGAACCTGTTGACTAAACATCCCAGATATTTACTGCAGAGATAGTAAGAACTGCCGATGCTGGGGCCAGAGATAACACGGTGTGGAGCTGGAGGAACGCAGCAGGCCAGGCAGCATCAGAGGAGCAGTGAAGTTGACGTTTCGGGCCTGAAGAAGGATCCTGACCTGAAATGTCAGCTTTCCTGCTCCTCTGATGCTCCCTGGCCTGCTGTGTTCCTCCAACTCCACGCTGTTATTCCCAGATATTTCACATATGGATTTGCAGGCAGCTGAAGGAGAGCCTAGGATTCTGCCTTGGGTATACTGCGAGGTGATTCTTAATGTTACGATCCAAACGGTGAGACATGGAAGGCGAAACGCCTTCAGTCCCAGCATTGCACACGATTAAATCTTTATTCTCGGTGTGTTTCTCTCTCTCTCTCTCTCTCTCTCTCTCTGTAGTGATGCAAAGGTTTGCACAGAACGAACGGGTCTCACAGGGTCTGAACGGAGATCTGTATTTTTCAAATGTGCAACCGGAGGACACTCGGGGGGACTACATCTGCTATGCGAGGTTCAACCACACTCAAACGATTCAGCAGAAACAGCCAATCTCTGTTCAGGTGTTGACACGTAAGTACAGCTTGGTCTCTTCAGCCGTGCATCTTTTCGTATGATGAATGGTGCTGAGGGGCAACACCGATCCCCTTAACACCACATGCGCAGATGTTCCACCACAACATATAGCCTGAGGGTCCCATGCTTTTCCCCCAAGTCCTCCGAGAGCCAGTAGACGATACCCACGGTATTATTTTAGCGCAGCAGATGCTGTCTCCCGAGTATCATTGACGTGAAAGTCTCATGGGAATATGGGATGCATTGTTCCAGGACACCACACTGTCCTCCTGTGCAGGCATGTATTGGTGTATTTGCCCTGTAGATGTATTACATGTCATGAGGAGCAAACGCAGTGAAAGAAATTGAAAGAGGTGTAAGGAATGCATTGGAAGGAGTGCTTAGCACCCTACGTGGTGAAAAAGGAGGCAGCTAAATGACGGAGAAATGAGATGACTGAGTCACTGAGATATCATGGATCTGAAAGTTTGGTGGTGGGTGGACAGGAGGTGGTGTGGGCTCGGCGGGGGTCAGGGGAAGGTGTGTTTGTTGGTGACGTCCCCCTTGAGTTGGAAGACATGGCAGAATCTATGAAATACAAAGGCTTTAGGAGACTAAGCCCTGTCATGTTTTGGGAGGAAGGGAAAACAATAAGAACAATAGTTTGTGTGAAGTGGAGGAGTCCTGCCCACAAGAGTGGGGAGGAATCCTGAGGAAGAAGGATTACTTGGAGGAAGCACTGGTCTGGAAGGTAATATCACTGAAGTAATGTGACTGAGATGGAGCAGCTGGGAGAATGGAATCAAGTTCTTCAAGGCAATAGGCTGAGAAACCCTCTCAGCTCTGGGTTATACTTGTCTGGTTCCCTAGCACATGCTTATACTGTTCTGTTTATTTCAGTGGATGCCATCAATGAGACTTATGCAGGTTATTCGAATGGCACTGAACTGTATGGTGGTGAGTTATTGTGCCCCTGAGTGTGTGTGTGTTTTAACACCAGTAGACCTTAATCATCTGGCTGTAACTATTTACAGCTCCTGATCATAATCGAACAGTCTCTAAAATCAGTTTCGTGACCTCTTATAACTTGTGCTGCGTCTAACTAACTTAATAACAATCTGGGCAATACAATTGGTTTGTCGCTTACGGGTGGGCTACCACAATAGGATCAATGCCACGTCCGTCCATACACTAACAGAGCCTTCCTAATCTTCTTGCGGCTTGTGGTTGCTGGGGAGGGGTTGCTCCCAAGCATCTGCTGTCTGATGGAGGCCCAGATGACAGGGAGGACACCCCCACTCCTGGTTCCTGAGCAGCACTCCAGAGACTAATTCGCAAGGGTAAAATTGAAGCTCTGTGGTGATGGTCTCTGCAGTCGAATAGTCTATCGACATTGACAGGTCTGGACGAGTAATGGCCGTTCAGATATGATAGCTGTGAGGCTGTAGGCACCTGTTCCAGTGCAGCAAGTGTGGGGGCAAACAGCAAACCATTACCAGCTTTTCATGATCATTAACGTTTAAAATATACAGCACCAGCCATTGATATTCAGTGTTTGCGATTGGAACCGATATTTGTTGCTAAACCTTCCACTGGCTCAATTTCAAAACAATTCTCCTCGTTGAACATAGTTCGAAATAATTATGCACAAGCCCATTTTATTTTGGCACTGAGCACATAAGCCCACGGTGACCTGTTAAATTTTCCTAAACTGAGGATTTGGCTCCCTGCAGTCCTGTGCTGCATGGGGTAGATGGGGCAAGTAAGATGGTAAATGGGGCTAGTGGTTGTTGGACAGCTACTGTGCTGGTCCTGGTCCTGCCTCCAGAATGTTCTCTAGGGTCTGAGCGAGGTCATCCGCTGCTGGTTCTGTTTCAAATGCAGCACGAGATAGACAGATAAACCGTTTCACCCTGGTTATAATACGTACCCTGCAATGAGAGAGGGAGCTCTCCCTGCCCGCCTTGACTGACCTGTTTGAAAACACCGATTATTTAAATTTTGAAGAGTAGCTTGATGCCAAATGCATGTTGGAAATGATGGGAAACTCAGCAGGTCAGACTGCTTATCTATAGAGGCAGACACACTGGTTAAAGGCTGTAACCTCTCATCGTTACGGTGATATCGTGTTTTTGTTTGACTCATTTATGGGATGTGGGGGTCACTGGCTGGACCAACATTTATTGCCCATAGTTAATTGCCCCGACGGCAGTTAAAAGCAAATCACTTTGCTGTGGGTCTGGAATCACATGTAGGCCAGACCAGGTGAGGGTAGCAGATTTTCCTTCCCTAAAGGACATCAGTGAACCACATGGGTTTTCCTGACCATTGGCAATGATTTCATGCCATGATTAAACTCTTATTTTTTTTGCATTCAAATTCCGCCATCTGTCTTGAAGCCAAGTCCCCAGAACATTACCTGGGTCTCCTGGATCAGCAGTCTAGCGATAATACCACGAGGCCATCACCTTGTGTTGTAAGTGATGCTGGTACAGTTTTGTACAGGCAGCCCACCTGGCTTAAAGCCTCATTCCAATGACCTCGCAGATCAGGGCCACTCAGAGCTGCTTAGTATTCTGGGTTTTGAGCTGTGCCAATTTTATATAGATAACAGCCCCTGTGTCTGGCTTTCCTTCCCCAAAGGTAGCACTGAGATCCCTTTGTCAGGAAGTTCAGGCCATGCGAGCCAGAAGATGCTATCTGAAAGGAGTCAGGTTGCAGAGGTCTGACTGTGTCTCTCCTAAGCCTATGCGCAGTTTCCAGTTACTTGTCTCATTACTGAGGAACTGAAATTTTTCTGGCCCCAGTGAAAAGAAATAGATTTAAAATCTCAGGTTTAGTCCTCAATCGTTCCTCGTTAAAATGGAGTTGTGACTTCAAAACCATTGGGCTGGGCTGGAAAGGAAGTCTGATTACTGTGATGGAGTGAGTACGCGCGAAAGGTTTTGTACAGAATAATCTAATTAGAAATAAAAGCAAGCTGAATAGGTAGAACAGAAAAGAGCGTTTCTGTTCCATGAATGCAGCCCCACCTGCTCCATTGTGCTGGTTATACTTGGCAGCTTGACTTTCCAATAACTAGATCATGTAAAATGAACCTTTTGTGTGTTTATGGTGCTATCTGCGCAATTTAAATTGAATGCACCTTGAACTGTAAGCTCTCAATCTGAAAAGATAACACAATAATACGCATGTTGTATTTTCACGGAATGCAAGTCAACCTTTGAAGCTTCCAAACAATTCGCCCAAAATTACAGCTCAGTTTATTCAGAGACTGTGGAATGTGAACTGCTGATGTAAGTGGTTGGCCGTTTGAAATACAAAAGAAAATAGCAGCTAATCCTTACTAGATTCATGTGGCACAGATGATTAAATAAATTAATTACACTAAGATATCTTTAATTGCAATCGAGGCGTTTTAAAAACCCCTGCCACCCCCTTTGACTGACTTGAAAGAACAACCCTGACCGATGAGTCCATTTCTGAAGAAGGGTGCAGACCTGAAACGTCAGCCTTCCTGCTCCTCTGATGCTGCTTGGCCTGCTGTGTTCATCCAGCTCTACACCTAGTTATCTCAGAATCTCCAGCATCAGCTGTTCCTACTATCCCTGACTGATAAGTGACTGGAGCCCTGACCGATCACCATGCAGCTCCCCAGCTGACTGACTATAACCTCCTGGACTCATTACGCTGGACCTGCAGGACTGCTGGACCTGCAGGACTGCTGGTGGCCGGCTCCCCAGACTGGAATGATACAGAACACCTGATTCTGTGTCCCAACCATTTAGACTGCATCCAAGCCCTTGACCTGATATTGGACAATGCCCTTAACTGACTGTAGTGGGAACCACTAACCAATGGTGGGCCTCCATTGACTTAACTGAGGTCTCTTTGCACTTCACTCCTTGGCCATTTGGTTGAAGAACATTTTGTGAGTTTGCTGGATGAGCTGCTGCAGGTGGGACATTGATGTAACACAGTACAGTAACATGTCCTCCCCTTGACTGATCGCCGCTGACAGCGGTGACAAACTGCCTGACTTGGGTCTTTTGCTAAAAAGGCAAGGCAAGACCAAATTGCTGGGCAGCCATAAGCTCAGCATTGCACAGAATGACAAGGCTGGGCAGAGATGCTTTGAACGTCGTGTGCAGTAATTGAGTGCTACAAAGACACTTGCTCTGATTCAAGGAATGAATGCCTTTTGCTGTAGACAAGCTGGTGTGGCAGCAATATTGCAATGACAGGTGTCCTAAGGAGGATTGAAATGGTGAATAAGTGAATAGGACATAGAATCATAGAGATATATAACATGGAAACACACCCTTCGGTCCAACTCATCCATGTTGACCAGGTATCCTATAAAGATCTGAGGGAGGTTCACCAGACTCAAAATGTTAACTCTGATTTTTCTTCATAGATGCTGCCAGACCTGCTGAGCTTTTCCAGCAACTTCTGCTTTTGTTCCTATAAAAGCCTAGTCCCATTTGCCAGCATTTGGCCCATATCCCTCTAAACCCTTCCTTTACATATACCCGCCTGGATGCCTCCTAAATGTTGTCATCATACCAGCCTCCTCCACTTCCTCTGGCAGCTCATTCCATACACGTGCCAAACTCTGCCTGAAAATGTTGCCCCTTGGGTCCCTTTTATATCTTTCCCGTCTCACCTTACTTCCATGTCCTCTAGTTTTGCGCTCTCCCGCCCCAGGGAAAAGACTTTGCCTGTTTACCCTGTCCTTGCTTTGTCACTAATTATTACTAATACTGTAGTTTAGTGCTTCTGAAGCAGTTTCCAGATCTTTTGTGTGCGGTTAACCTTCAAATTCTGCTCTCGAGTGCACGTTAATAGCTATTTGGTTTGGTTCTGTTGATGGCTTCATGGATTTGTGTTCTTGCAGACAGCCCAGTGGGAGAGCGAAGGCCCATCATTATCAGTCCCAAAGAAGCAAGCAGCAGTAAGACTGTACTGAGAGGAGAGGTCCTGTACTTGGAATGTATTGCTGACGGCCTGTGAGTTGAAATGTCCCATTCCCAGAAGTTTTATTTTCCTGTGTCCGAGGTGCTATTTTATATTTTAAATGAGTCATTAATGCTGTGTTGCTTTATCGGGTGCATATAAAATAAAACTGACGGCACAATAACAGAGTACTTCCCTGTGCTGTCACCAATCTAATCAAATGACTGCAAAAACTTGAATACAAGCAAAATACTGCAAATGTTGGCAATCTGAAACAAACACAAGGATTGCTGGAGAAAGCTCAGTTTAATTTGGATACATGTGAGGTATTGCAGGGATGTGCAGGCTAAGGTGGATTAGCCTTGGGAAAATGCAGGATTTCAAGGACAGGGTCAGGTTTGGATTTGGGTGGGATGTGGTTTGGATTTGGGTGGGATGTTGTTTGGAGGGTGGTGCAGACACGGGCCGAATGGCCTGCTCCCACACTGTCGGGATTCTATGATTTCCCCACTGCCTCTTGCTCCCAACTACTTTAGCTGGATAGCTGCTGGACTCCAGTGCCCAATTCAACTCTGCAGGATCCAACATCTGCTGGAGAAGAGGGAGTTGGGTCAAGAACGGACGAGAATGAAAGAAAGAACTTGGATTTATTTGTCACATTCCGTATCCTCAAGGCACCCCAAAGCACATCACAGCCAATCAAGTACCTTTTGAAGTTTAGTCACTGTTGTAATGTTGAATGAGCACTGTCCATCACATCCACAGCAAGATCCCAAAGTAATCATAACTAGATGAGCAATTTTGCTGCAGCTGTTAATTTGAGAGATAAATATTGTTCAGTTCACAGGGGAGAAACCTCCTATGTTGAATAGAGTGCAGTGGAATCTTTAATGCCCACATGAGAGGGCAAATGGGGTCAAATTTAAAGCTCATCCAAAAGCACGGTCTCAGCAGTGCACTGAACAGTCCAGCCACAGGTTTGCAAAGAACCTGTTGACAACCTTACCTTTTTTTTTGTATTCTTTGTGTGGGTGTGAGCATTTTTTGTTATAACTTAAAAATGTCATTGTATGAAAAGAAGCAAGGTGCAGGGTTATGGGCAGAAGGTAGGAGAATGGCACTCTAGGATTGCTCACTCGGTGAGCCAGTTCAGACCCAGTAGGTACTCCTTCTGTGAAACTCTGATGCCTGACATTCCATAGAACGTAGAACATAGAGCAGTACAGCACAATACAGGCCCTTCGGCCCACGATGTTGTGCTGAACTTTTACCCTAAACCTAAGGTCTATCTAACCTCCACCTCTACCTTATACTATCATCCATGTGCCTGTCTATTAGCTGCTTAAATGCCCCTAATGAGGCCGACTCCACTATCCTCTCCGGCAATGCATTCCACGCCCTGACCACCCTGAGTAAAGAGCTTCTGACGTCTCCCCTATTTGTACCTCCACTCACTTTAAGACTATGCCCCCTTATAGTAGCTACCTCCACCCTAGGAAAAAGTCTCTGGCTGTCCACTCTATCTGTACCTCTGATCATTTTGTGTACCTCTGATCATTTTGTTCACCTCTATCAAGTCACCTCTCCTCCTTTGTCGTGCTAAAGAGAAAAGCCCTGCCTCTCTCAACCTTTCCTCGTAAGACCTTCCCTCCATTCCAGGCAACATCCTGGTAAATCTCCTTTGCACCTTTTTCCAATGCTTCCACATCTTTCCTGTAATGAGGCAACCAGAACTGGACACAATACTCCAGATGTGACCAAACCAGGCTTTTGTATAGCTGGAGCATAACTTCACGGCTCTTGAACTCAATCCCTTTTATTAATGAAAGCTAATTCCCTTGTAAGGCTTGTCTGTTGTGTTCCAGGCCCACACCAATTATCCATTGGACCAAAGAAGGGGGAGAATTGCCCAGCCACCGGGCCTTGGAGATCAATTTTAAGAAGACCCTGAAAATTATTGACGTCTCTGAGTCGGATGCTGGGAAATACCGATGCATGGCAAAGAATTACTTGGGAAGCAGTACACACGTCATTTCTGTTACAGTCAAAGGTATGGCTCCAGTTGTACAGAGATAAGCTCTTTTGACACACTGCGTACGTGGGGAAAGAGAGGAATCGAGAACATTTTAGAACCTCAAAAGGTTATCTTTATGAACAACAGAATTGTACTTTTATGGTATCTTTTCTGTCACCTCTAAAGCAATTCATTGCAGTGATTAAATCAGAGCCTGACTACCGAGTGATTGTTGCTGGGATTGTCTAGTTATGACATGGAGATGGCAGTCCAAAGCTGCCAGAGACACTAGTCCATTTTATCCCCGCAATTTAGTAGTCCGAGGGCCTGTACAAGGGTGTACTCCCTGAATCAAGTCCCTGGATGCCAGAAGAAGGTATTTTTCCTTTTCCCCTGACGGTAGAACATACCATTCAAAGGCACATCGACAGCACTGCCATCATCACTTTCATGTTGTTAATTCTGCCAGTGCAGCTGGAGCCCCTCACATTTGGCACCAATGGGACTAACCCTAACCTTTGTAACGAGATGGGGATCTTTTGAAGAATGTTCTGTTCCCACCTACTCCCAAGCAGGGTATGGAATGAAAAACCTTGGTTTATGCCTCTGATAGTGCAGCAGTCCCTCTATCAAAGTGAAGCATCGGTTTTGGAGCAGAGCTTGGATTTGTTCCTAAATCCGAGAGGACAACACTGCTTGCTGACTGAGGTAACCGAAAATAACAAGAGCATCATGTTGAAAAGCAGGAAGCTATAAATAGGACTCAGCCTTTTGATAACAAACCCAGCTTTTCACACGCACAATGCCTGAGGCTTCATTAAGTCTTGAAAGATTGACTGGAAGTGTTAACTTTGAATCAGGAAAGGCATAAAGCTCTCCCAGTTAATGAGGCAATGGCTTGTTATTTCAGTGTCTATTTGAGTTAGATATGGAAGTTCATAACTTAAGGTCAGACAAGATTGAGTGAAAATAATATATTTTTAACATCAGTCTAAATTAGAAGCTTGGATGCAAATAAGACTGAATCGTAGTAACTCTAATTCATTAGCTGGGATTTTGACAGCTTCATTGAGACTGCTCACCACAACTCTTACACTTAGACTTATTTGCACCACCTCCTCCTCTTCCTCCCATTAAAAGGAAAGCAACATGGAAATTTCGGAGTAGGATGAAGCCATTTAAGTTCTTGAGTCTGTTCTGACATTTACGTAGATCTTCTGGATCAGGTTGCAGAGAGACAACTTTGCAGTTGACCGTGCTGAAAGTAGTGGCGGTGCTAGAAGTTGTTTCAGAGAGTAAGACTTGTTCCTTTGCCTTTTGTATGTAATTTGGTCTTTGCAGCTGCACCGTACTGGATCAGCGAACCCAAGAACTTGATTCTCGCGCCTGGGGAAGACGGAACGCTGATCTGCAGAGCTAATGGCAACCCCAAGCCTACTGTCCAATGGCTGGTCAATGGTTTTCCAATCGAAAGTGAGTACAGGGGCATTTAGCGTTAGTGCAGAACGGGACTGTTTGAAGAATCTTTTCTGTTCTCCGAATACAGTCAGGTTCTGAAATCTCTGGTTCGGAAACCTTTCGCCTCTTTCCGGTTTGCAGATGCCCCAAGTGACATCAGCAGGGAGCCAATGGATGACACTATCCGCTTCACAAAAGTGCAGGTCTCTTCCAGCGCCGTTTACCAGTGCAATGCTTCCAATGAGCACGGATATTTGTTGGCAAACGCATTTGTCAATGTACTCGGTAAGCTGTGCTATTGCCTTTAAACAGCTCGTGACTTTCCTCCCAGTGACTCTCACATGAATGTTGCTTGTTGACCAGACTCCCCTCGCTACCCTGTATCGTGGGCTCAGCATGTGGACGGGCTGGACGTCAGTGACTGTGCAAGGCCTGCTATCTACCCTTCAAAATGCTGTCCCTTGGGACACCCAGTCCCCTTTCTAAAATTGGTACTGCCTTGCCTCCAGACGAGAAATATTGCACATTAAAGTTGGGTGGCCTCTGCTGTGCCTGCAGCCAGGAGTGTTCTGTTACTTTCTTTTCAGTTGATTAGAGGCTGTGGCCTACCTGAGTCCTCTGTGATGACTTACCGGCTGTTTAGTTTAGTTTTATTTAGTTTAAATTTTATTGTCTCGTCTACTCAAGAACAGAAGTACACGAGTACAGTGAAGAGTGTATGATGCTGCCATTCCTGGCGCCATCTTAGGTACAGCGGTACTTGGGTATAAAGCAAAAAAATAAAGAAACAAAACTAAAAGTTAAACATTGCAGTCCTTCTTAGTCTAATGTAGAAAGTAAACAAATAAAACTAAAAGTTAAATGTCACTGGCCTTTTAGTATTGGGTAGAAAAGTAAAGAAATAAAGTTAAAAGTTTGATAGTCTTTCTGAAGTGCTTTGCCTATTTTATCCATCCCTGATCCCATTAAAAGCAGAATAGGTTTTGGGCCTCTTGCGTCTACAGGCACTTTTCAATGCATTGATACCTCTTGGTCAAAGCTGAAGTAAAATCCATTTGAAGAATTGGAATTGTTTTAGTTCTGACCAACTTACATGGAACATTAAGTTCAAGAAACTGGGTTTTGCAATTGTTTACTTTTAGGACATCAGATATTTTTACGTAGAATGATGCTAGTTCTACGAAATGGACAATTCTGTTCCAAGTGCCTCATGAGAAGGTCAGACAGTTAGAGGTCAGACTTAACACTGTGGGAAGCAACATAGCTCTTCTGTGTTTCTGTAATGTTTGTCTCAGCCCCAGGATACTGCCTGTTGTAACTGCATCCAACAAGAGAAACCTTCATTCAAATTGTAGTTTATCCATGAATCTTCCAATTGGATCCTTTTATCATCTTGTTGGAGAGTTGATTTGAAATTTGCTCTCTTCCTCTAACTCCTTTCCTCTTGCTAGAGTGATCCTTCATTTATGATTTTGCTGCTTGCCTTGCAACATGTCCATTTGTCTAGTTTCCTCAGTAGTAATTGCAAGTTTCAACTCTGACCTGAGACAGCAAAGACAACTAAAACAAGTCATGGTTTTCTGAATGAGGCGAAGCGTATAATGGGACAGACGAGTGAAATTCAGAGCAGTTTTTTGAGAATCCTGACAATTTGAGCCAAGCAGCTAGGAAAGCAATAGATGGAAGGTTAATTCAGGAAATGGTATTAAAGACAGAATTCATTAAACAGCAGTCAACATGTCGAATGAGTTTCTGCGTAGAGTAAGGGAAATAAAATCTAGACATTAATTCCTGAGCCAGTGATTGAAGTTTTCAAAGGTCTGTACAATATCATGGATGGATGAGCTAGGCTGTTTGATCTTCATAACTCATTAAAGGTAGTTTCCCAGCTTCTGCAGTGAGGTGTCTGACATCAACAGATGACCTCGTATGGGTATCCTGAGAGGCATTTGAGCTATTGCTGTCAATCCAATGCCATCCTCTGGTTTTTAGCTGAGAGGTGCCAAATAGCATTTGACCATTCAAGTGTCAGGCATGGACCTTTTTCCTTAGAAAAGAATCTAACCATCAGCCCTTCACACACATCTGCATTATCATTGCTGAATCCTCCACGATCAACATCCTGGTGTTCCCATTGACCACAAACTGAACTACATCAGCCAATTAAATACCGTGGTAACGAGCTGCTCGGAGGCTAAACATTCTGAGGTGGGCAACTCCCACCCTGACTCCCCAAAGCCGGTCCATCAACTACAAGTGGGGAGTGTGATGGAATACTCCCCACTTGCTTGGATGAATGCAGCTCCAACAGCACTCAACAAGCTTGACCAAGTTGTCTGCTTAATTGAAACCCCATCCGCCGCTATCTTCAGTGGTGCGTGCCATCCACATGATGCAATGCAGCAGCTCACCAAGCCTCCCTTGTCAGTACATTCCTGGGACCTTGACCATCTAGGACAGCAAGGTCAGCAAATGGATGGGAACACCTTCAAGTTCCCCAGCAAGCCACACGCCATCCTGATGGGAAACTAGGTCAGAAATCACACGACACCAGGTTATAGTCCAACAAAGTTATCTGAAAACACAAGCTTTCGGAATGTAGCCTCATTGTCAGGTGAAGTCTACGCTCCGAAAGCTTGTGTTTGCAAATAAACTGTTGGACTATGACCTGGCGTCGTGTGATTTCTGACCTTGTCTACCCCAGTCCAACACCAGCATCTCCACATCATGTTGTGAAACTGTATCACCGTTTGTTGACTGTTGTTCGGTCGAAATCTTGAAATCCTGTTCCTATAAGGCAGTTTACCACCACCGCTTCAATCACCATTACAAACGGTTTGTAACTCCTGGCCCAGCTGGAGATGCTCTTACCCATGAAAAAGATTTTTAAAATGAACCACAATATCACCTATGTCTCATGTATTGTTGGATGTTCTTGCACATTCTTTGGCCTGAGTAATTTTAGAAACCAAGATTTTAAAAAATGATTTCAATGATAAATGTTTACCTTTTGGTGCATTTTTCAGCTGAGCCACCCAGAATGCTTACACCAGCTGACCAGGTTTATCAGGTAATTGCCAACAAGGCTGCGTTGCTGGACTGTGCGTATTTTGGATCACCAATACCTCAGGTTCAATGGTAAGGAGACCATCAATAGTAGATTAATGCAAACTCTGTGCGATGTATAATGCTACTCAAGGGAAATATTATCAGGTCATTGTGTGTCCTATTTACAAAGCTTGTCTCCATGCTCTGTGTAAACAAATAGCCAATCAGAATTGGTGAACTAGCAGAATTGCTCCTTCCCACACAAGTTACCAAGCTATTGCTTAAACAGTTACCAACTGTTCAGTTCTGTGATAGCCTGGCTCACACTCCAAGAATGCACCCTGTCGCACGCCACCATGCCACAGAACACCCTGCTGCATACTGCCATCACTCCACACTCCAACAATGCATCCTGGTGCACACTGTTGCGACACACCCTTGCCACGTCACATCACCCTGTCATGTTCAGTTAGAAGGCACATTGTTGCAAATCTCATTTTGTTGCCACCTGCCTTGTCACATACAGTCATGAAAGCCAGTCTCCACCAAACAAGGATATGCCATCTGTGTAAAAGTGTACCAAAGGAGGTTTTGAAGCCCTCGTGTCCATGCCAGCTCTCTGAAAAGTAACCTAGTCAGACCCATTCCTACACTCTTTTCTTGGAGGTGTCATAAGTTTACTTCTCTGAAGTACTCGTATGTCATGGTTGCTTTCAAAACAAACTATGTTGTAGTCAGCGAGATACAGGCCATTGTGGTGTAAAAGATTCTGACTAACATTCCCTCTGCATTTCTTGTCCAAAGCTTGAAAACAATATTTTCTAGTCTTTATACGATTAGCTGATGGTTACAGAGCTTCTTGGTTTATCTAAACAATCTGCAATCCTGCACACATCTAGCAGGGTGCTGCTAAACCTCCATTGCTCGAAGAACAATTCCAGCTTCTTCAACTTAGCTAAGCTTGTAGCTAAATTCTCCTATCCCTGCATTCTCGTAAATCTCGACAGCGCCTTCAAGAGGACCCACACATCCTTTCTAAAGTGTGGTGCCCAGAATTTCTCTACTTGCAGCCTAACCGGAGCTTTGTGACATAAGGTAACAACATAGCTTCCCTGCTTTTGTACTCAGTTTATGAAATGCAAGCTTCCATTTGCTTTGTTAATGACCCTTACATTATGTCCTGCCAGCTTCAAACATCTCTGTGTGAACCTTCAGATCTCTGTCTCTGTACACTCTGTTTTGAACTGTGCCATTAAACCTATATTCTCCCTAACCTTTTACCAAAATGCACCAGCTTATACCGCTCTGTATTAAATTCTACCTGCGACTTGTCTGCCTGGTATATTAGTCAGCCCATCTCCTTTTGCAGTGAGTTGGCATCATCTCACTGTTCTTCTAAAAGAAATTTGATATAATTGACAAGGTTGGAAATGCTACTCTGGATTTAAGTGATTAATACACATCAAAAGAAGCAGTTGTACAAATGCTTGGGGAACACAATTATCTACCATCCTCCGATCTGGAAAAACAATCATTTGCCACAACTTAAACCAGCTTTGTTATTCACTTTCATGGTGACCTTCTTATTGCTAAGCTTGAATTATGTTCACAAGCCTTTAAGGTTGTTTTGTCAGACACCTCTTATGATCCAAAGGAGTAATATCCACTGCACTGTACTCGTCACTTTTCCCTGTTACTGCATTAAAACATTCAATTAGATGAGTCAAGCACGACCTACCTTTTAGAAATCTGTGCTAGCTCTCTTTAATTAACTCTCTAATCTTTTCCTAATTATTGTTCAAACATCTCACCCACTGCTGATGCTAAACTGTAGCTAGTTAGAATGTCCTTGTACCTTTTTTGAAGCTAAATAAAGGGAACTATGAGCAAATTGGCATGATAGATTAGGGAACCTTAGTCAAGAGGTTGCTGGTGGACAGGCAATGGTTCATATTTAAAAAAACATGCGTATGAATTATAATAATTATTCTTTCCTGCCTGTCTCAAAAATGAAAGAGGAATGTTTGGTCAACCATGGTTCACAAAACTAATGAGGAATAGTATTTGGTCCAAAGAGGAGGCATGTAAAATTGCCTAAAAAAGTTGTAAGCCTAAGGATTGGGAGTATTTTAAAATGCAAAGGAAGACAAAACATTTAAGTCAAGAGGAGGAAATAAATTATGATTACACAAAACATAGAAGGTTTGAAAGTCAATTCCTATCAATACGTGACAAGAAAAAGATTACTAAAGGCAAATGCAGGCCCTTGACAGTCAGAAGCCAGGGAAATTATAATGAGTATCAAATAAATGGCAGAAGAATTGAACACAAACTTTAGTTCCCTCTTCATAAGAATGCATAAATAATCTCCCAGAAATTTTAGGGAACCAAGGTTCCAGTGAGAGGGCAGAATTGAAGGGAATAATTTTTAGTAAGAGACTGGTGCTGGGGAAATTAGTGGTATTAAAGGTTGACAAATCACAAAAATAATCTACATTCCAGAGTACGAAAGGGAATGACCCTAAAAATATTGGATGCATTGATGGTCATCTTCCAAAACTCTGGAGGAGTTCCTACAAATTGAGGGCTGGCTGATATGATGTCTCTATTTAAAAAGGAAGGGGAGGAATACATGAAGATTTACAGACCAGTTAGTCTAACGTCAGTCGTGGAGAAAAGTCTATTACAAAAGATAACAGAACACTTGGAAAATATTAATGAGATTATACAACATTAGCATGGGTTTACGAAAGGCAAATCATGTTTTACTAATCTACTAAATGTTTTTAGAATGTAACCAGTAAATAGATAAGGGAGAACCAGTGGATGTGTTGCATTTGGATTTTCGAAGGCTGTTGAGTAGGCCCCTCAAGGTTAGTGGACAATGTTGAAGTGTATGGGATTGGGATGATAGATCAACATTTAATTAAGAATTGGTTGACAGACAGAAAACAGAGAGGGGAGTAAATGGGCTTTTTTCTTTTTTAAAGCAGTGACAAGTGGAGTACCATGAGGATCAGAGATTAGGCCCCAGCTGTTAATCGTATATATACATGACTTGGATAAGGGAAGCTGATGTAATATTTCCAGTTTGCTGCTGGGCAGGATTGAGAGTTGTGAGAAGGGTGCAAGGAGACTTCAAGGGATTTGGACAAGTTAAATGAGTGGGCAAACACCTGGCAGATGCAGTACGTAGTTAAATGGGAATACACTTAATTGTGAAAAACTGAAAAGAAGAGTATTTTTTTAAATAGTGATATGTTGGGAAGTATGGATGTTCAAGGACACCCAGATCCCTTTGTATACCAATGGCAGTTGGCATGCAGATGCAGCGAGCAACGAGGAAGACAAATGGCATGTTAGTCTTCATTGTAAGAGGATTTGAGTTCTGAAGTAGGGATTTCTTAGTTGAGTTATACAGAGCCTTGGTGAGACTGTACCTGGAGCATTCTGGGCAGTTTTGATCTCTGTATCTAAGAGAGGATATACATGCCACAAAGTGAGTGCAGTGGAGGTTCACTAGGCTGATACTGGGGATGGCAGATTGCCATATGAGGAGAGATTGGCTTGATTGGTCCTGTATGCACTACAGTTGAGAAGATTGAGAGGGGATCTTATTGATACAATTAGACTTCGAACAAGCTTGGACAGACTAGATGCAGGGAGGGTTTCTTTTTTTTCCCCCCTGGTTGGAAAGACTAGAACCACAGGACATGGTCTGTAAGTTGCCAGGTGGAGGGTTCAGTAAGATTAGTTGAGAAGAAACTGTTTCAACTCGAAGGAGGATCACAGCCACAGGACACAGATTCATTGGCAAAAGACCTGGAAAGAGGTGAGCGGTGGAATTTTTTCTTGGCTGTGGAGACATGATTCGATGTGTAAATGGCTACACTTCGATTTTATTTTGCAGGACCATGGATTTTCCTCCTGGTTCTTGACCCTGTCCTGTTTTCTTCTGGTCTTTTGCACAAGTCAGGAATGCCCAGTGTATAAAATACACACTCTGACCAACTGAGTTCAGCTTCCCCTTAACTGGGAGACAAACATCATATTTCATCATGCACACAATTTTTGCGGTGTTTTAGAAACCCATTAAGTGCTCAGCAGATCTGACAGTTCTTGAAGATGTCAGGAATATTCTGCTAGGGAAGTATAAAACGTTTTGACAACTTCAAATATCACTCAGATCCTGTGATGTAATACAGATGTGTTTTTAATGCAATAATTCATTAGAGGTCTGTCCTGAGAAGGTAAATTGATGGTTGCATTGACCAGCATAGTGTAATTGTTGAGAGGCATTCCATTACTTTTTCCAATGGAGAAAGTGCTAACATGCATCAGAAAATGTAAAGAAGTCTTTTCTGTGACATTTTCGTGCCCTGATTTAATTGGATTGGCGACCTTGCTTATTTTCTGAAGGTGGTATGTAGCTCTACTCCCTTCCAGAGAACAGACACTGTTTTGAAATGGTTATATGTTCTTTCAGTGGAGCCGAAAGCTTTTGTTCAGACTCCTGTTCTATTACAAATGCTTGGCTGGATCTCAAAAGCTCCAGCTCGCAGTGTGGTCTTATTAGTCAAAGAGAGAATAATTTTTATGACCATATAAGAATGTCTCTGATCTCCTTTTCTTTGTTTACAAATCAAATAGGTACTTGAAGGACTACAACATTTCTTTTCCCTTGCCTTAAGTTTGAATTCAGTGGGTATTTTTTTTTTAGATCCATAAAGAGTTGATGCTCTTTCAACCTGTTTTGGATGATTCCCATTGTTACAGTATGACACCTGAGAATGATACATTGCGCACAATGGGTGAATGACTGGAGGATACATAAGAGCCCAGGGTGACATAAGGGAATGTAAGATGGCCTGGAAGGAACGTGAGGGGACAGGAAAGTTGGTTTGATGGGAGGGGTGAAGTTTAGCGGGCCTTTACGTAGCATTGGGAGCTGTGTCGGAGAGTCAAGGTGGTAGTCTATTGGGCACTTGCACTCCTCACACACTCCCATTGTGGCATGCAGTTAAAATTTACTGCTGGGTAACGACATGAAAATTCCTCGTCATGTCGCAAATGACCCGGGTATGTATTTTGAGCTGTAAAAGGGCATCACTCAGGTTTTTCCAAGATTCGGGCCTAATAAATTTTTTTTTTTAAAACGCAGCATATTGCGTTCAGGAATATACTACTTGAAATCATAGGCCACGTTCAAAAGGGAATTGAGTCTCTACCTAAAAAGAAAATATTTCCAGGGCTGTGGGAAAGGGCAGTGATCCTTATCTGATAGCTCGTTGCCAGGAGCCAGGGCGGCGTATGAAAGCAATGGATCGAATGGCCTCCTTCTTTGCAGTAAGAGTCAATGTTTGTTTAATGCTGAGAGAAACAAGCACAATGTTCTGAGGAATTCTGGTATTTGGCAAATCTGAGGGAAACAAAACAAAGGATGTGGGGAGAAATTGGACCGAGGCTGGGAAGAGGTGCATGCTGCCAGTGGCGTTACTTGAATTGTGTTCAACCCCAGGTTCAAGAATGACCAAGGGAGTGTCCTCCACGGTGACTCTTACGTTTTCCATGACAACGGCACTTTGGAGATTTCCTTCTCGCAGAAGAATGACAGTGGTACGTACACCTGCATCGCTACCAATTCCCTTGGCGTCGTCCAAAACAAAGCCTTTCTCCAGGTCAAAGGTGAGATCCGTGGCGCTATTGGGTTATCTTTTCTCATAAGCTTTGTTTTGTTTCTGAAAGCATAGCGACTGTCATGAACATGTTGAATTTTTTTAGATCCGACGACCATCCTGAAACAGCCGCTATATCAGTCTGTGCAGATGATGGGAACCGCTGTGTTTGAGTGCAAAGTGAAGCATGACCCATCACTTTCTCCGACAATTATATGGCTGAAAAACAACGAGGAGCTGCCTGATGACGAAAGGTACTGTAGATCCCTGTACTGGACGCCTTGATTGTGTTAACGCAGCTCATATGGTGATATTTCCCAGAAGAGAGGGAAGGGGGCTCATCAGTTTCCGATTGATTGAGCAGTCGTTGACCTTTATTGACCAATCGACTCTGATGACCAGCCACAGATGAACGAAGTAGAAAGCCCCCAACAATCATTCCGCACACAAACATATTTCATTTTGGTACATTCACTTAACATAAACCATTTTTCAATTACAAAGGAAGCAAAGCAGGCAACAACGTTTTGGGGAACAAGTGTGAGTAATTTGAGACTTAGCTGTGGTTACCCAAGCCCTCCACCATTGAGGTTTTCATCAACTTATGCCTGTTCCAGATTAATTGATGAAGCTTCGCTATTATGTGATTAGTTAACAATTTCATTATCATTTGGGTTATGCCACTGCCCAGATTGTAGAAGCGGGAAAGAAGACTTCAGTCAAAGGATCGGAGAATCCCTAAAGTGTGGGATAAGGCCACTTGTCCCATCGAATCCACACTGACCCTCTGAAGAGTATTCCACTCAAACCCAGCCCCCAGTGCTGTCCCTGTATCCCTGCATTTCCCATGCCCAACCCACCTAGCCTACACATCCCTGGACATTACAGACAATTTAGCATGGCCAATCCACCTAACCTGCACATCTTGGGACTGCGGGAGGAAACCGAAGGAAACCCACACAGACACAAGAAGAACATGCAATCTCCACACAGACAGTCGCCCGAGGCTGGAATCGAGCCTCGGTTCCTGGATCTGTGAGGCAGCAGTGCTAACCACTGTGCCACTGTCCTTCTTTTTGTTTCTAGCAACTCCTGTCCTCCAATCTTAAAGTACACTCTTATTCTGGTTTAGCCTCACCACTTCACTGTTAAATACACAAACAAGTTAAAGTATGGAAGCGTTTGCCATGTGATTATGACCACTGAGATCAAATCTAAATATTAAAAACAATCACCAATAAATCCCTTTACACAAAATGTGGTTGAAACTTAGAGCTTGCTACTGCAAGGAATGGCTGAGGTCACAAGTATAGATGCAATTAGGGGCAAGCTAACTAAATGCAGGGCTTACTGTGTTTGTGACTATGTACATATACAAAGAGATTTTGTTTTGATGAAGAAAGTGTATTTTTGAAATAAATTTAGTTTTTTTTTTATGAAGGAGAAAGGGGTGGAAAGTTATGGTGATGGGGTGGAGTAAAGTGAAACTGACTTAATTTTTGAGTGAGCCCCACTGCTAATTGCACAGAGATCCCCAACCCCACAAAATGGGGAAGCAGGATGTATCACACCCGCTCTGTATTCCAACTAGCCCTTCTGTGTAAAGAGGTTTCTCCTGAATTCCTGATTGGATTTATCACCGACTGTCTTATATTTATTGCCCCTAGTCCGGCCTTGCCCACACACGGAGAGCAGGCATGTTCCTTGTGTTGTCTTTGTAGTCAGAAGTCTTTGCAATGAATGCAACATGATGCCAATGGGAAACCCATTCTCTTGGGTGTCATGCCTATCTCAGGTCATGTATTTCCATGTGGGAACAGCCCAGTTAGCTTATCTTCAAGAGGCTTCACCACCTCTCCCTAGCAGGATTCTTTTTCTGATGCATGTTGAGTGGTGGGGAAGCACCCCTCTTCTCACCCCCCCCCATGAATTAGTATTCACGTTGGATGAATTACCACAAATCTGAACCAGAAACGGACACCCCGCCCCACCCCCTTGGAATGAGAGGCTGAGGCAGCGGTGATGATTGAAGCAGTCAAGCTAGTATCAAATACATGGTCTCGATTTCAGGCACCAAGCCTCTGGCAATGTCCTGACCATTCTGAATGTGTCTGAGGAAGATCAGGGATCCTACACGTGTGTGGTGAATACGACCTTGGACTCAAACTCTGCAACGGCTGACCTTGCTGTTCTAGGTAATGTGGCTTCTATTTGTGTGCTCTCTCTCTCTCTCTCCCTCTCTCTCTCTCCTTTTGTCACTCCAGTCTGCAAAGAATCTATGATGAAACGGCTTTGGCATTTTACTTTGTATGAGTGTCTTGTCTCACCAGCATCACTTGAAAAGCTGACCCTCTTGCAAGGCGTTGCTGAGGTGATGCTTTGCGAAACGGGGGAGTGTATTGGCTCTCCCTGCTGCAGTCAACATGTAATACAGGCAACACACATCCAAAAGGTATTAAGGTCAGCATCAATGTCAAACTGGTTGGGAGGGAAGAGTACAGCGCCCTGAGAGTCACTGCCTCAGGGAGATGAATACCAACTCCCTCCTGCAGCTGCTGACCAAAAAAATGATCTCCCTTACCCCCACCATACTTGACAACCAGCTCGACACCCTGCTGGGAAAGGCCACTTTCCTTCAATAGTTCAATATCTGGCCTCTCGAATGGAAAGCTACAATTTGCCACATGGTGCCCATTGAATAGAATGGCAGCAGCCAATGTTGAACGTATGTTATCTTTTACTGAATAGGAGTAGCTGATAGCCTCACAAGTGGCAGGGAAGCTGCTTCGAGATCAGTCCCAGTTACTAATCTGCTTCTCTTTCAGATGACATGTCTTTGAATGTGGAAATTGGGTTCTGGACTGGTCAGAGCCGACTCAGTGTTCCTTGCTGTGGGGCCTATGAAAATAATCTGCCACCAAAGCCCCTTGCCCTCCTCGCTTGTAACTCCCCTTCCCCTTGTAATCCCCTACCTCCCCAACAACATGCCTTACTGGTGTCTCAGTTATACCGAGAGCTCTGAGACTCTGCAACTTCCCTGCCAAATCGGCAAACTTCAATTTACTTTGCACGCCAACCTGAAACCCCCTTTATCGGAGCCCTTGTTTATTTATTTTTTTAAGTCTGTGTCCTTCAGTGATCGTTGTCACTCTATTGACTTGTGCTGCCATTTAGTTGCTTTCCAAATATGTTAAGCTGGATAGACCGCCTCACAGGGTTCTTGGGCCAGTCAGGGCTGTGTTGTTTAGATTTTGTGCTGTCCCCCATGATCAGATACAGAGCTTCATCTGAGTTACTGCCAGAGAATTCACTCCGGAAAATGGTCAGGCATTGACATCATGGCAGTGTCACTGTGTTACTTATTCAGAAGCCCAGGCTAATCTGGGGATATGGGTTCAGATACCATTGGTGGTGAAATTTGAATTAAACAAAAAATGGAATTAAGAATGAGACTAATGCTGACCATATAACATTTGTCAATTGTTGCTTTAAAAATAAATCCATCTGCTTCTTTGACAGAAGGAAGAAAATGTGTTGTCTTTACCTGGTCGGACCTGCATGTGACTCCAGACCCACAGCAGTGTGGTTGGCTTTTAACTGAGTCCAAAATGACCATAGCAAGCTACTCTGATCAAGGGGCAATTTAGAATGGGCAGCAAAAGCTGACCAGACCAGGGCCAGCCACATCCCATTAAAGAATTATAAAAAAGACCCAAATGGCTACCCTTTGATGGCCTGACCAACAGAGATAGCTCAGCCAAAATCATCAAAGAAATAACCAGACTGGACATGCATCTTGTTTACCTATAGAGCTTTGATGTTCGCAAAAATGGGATTGATAATTGATATGACAACTATCACTACAGCTTTAAATAATGCATTGTGTGGAAATGATTGTGATATTTCTGAGTCAACACAGTTGGAGCTGGAGGAACACAGCAGGTCAGGCAGCATCGAAGGAACAGGAAAGTCGACGTTGTGGGTCGGGACCCTTCTTCAGAACTTCTGTGTTTCTCTAGCTCCACACTGTGTTGACTCTGACTCCAGCATTTGCAGTTCTTGCTATCTCTGACATTTCTGAGATCGAATAAGCTGATGCACAATTTCTTCTTTTGTTTTTATAAAACTGGCAGAAAAATGTGACCGTTTTAACTTGTGCTGGCTACAACTAAACCCTGACCTTGCTCTTTATTTCCAGCCCGTTCCTCAACTCCAGCTAGCCCACACGGTAAACTAACAAGTGTTTGTCTGAACACATTTTGCTCTTCCATTTGTTTTGACTTGGCTCTCTTAATTTTATTTCCAGCCATAATGCAGCATGTTCACCAGCTTCATTTATCTCTCCATTATCCACTTGAGGTGAAGCATTGTGGAGGGTGATGCTTAGACAGCTCCACACTGCTCCTTTACTTGTAACATTCATTCATCATGTCGCCACCATCATTTGGTGTACCTTGCGCCTATTTCTTTGGGGTTTGTTTTCCTTCAGTTAGCCGAGGTAGATACATTTAAGTAGCTCTGTGTTAACTCTAGATTGACCTTTTTATTGGTGCTTCCTTCACCACCTGGGTGATTCTGTGTTTTCACCAACTGTGGAACCTCCATTATTAGAATGGTTGTAAAATCCATATGGGACACATGACTAGCTTAGTGTTTTGCGTGCTTGATGGTCACTCACATGACGACAAGGATAATTTTTATGAATGATTCCCAAGGCTTTGCTTGTATGTGGAAGCAGTCAGTTGCTTGTCAGAATGTCCACCATTTGAGGTCCACTCCATTCTGGTTGGTAATGGAGGTTCCACTTAGTAATTCATCTTCATTGATAGCTGTGAGGAAAGCTGTTCTCTTGCAGGACATCTTTCCAAATCACAACTGTGTCCAATCTTCCAGATGCTGCAGGGTCTGCTATGTGTTTCCATCCTTTCTGGCTCTTGACTGAGATGAATTCTGTAATTTCCGTGTATGCATACTTTAAAGTCATACTTGCACGCAGTGGGTGAAAGATCTGGTGTTGACGATTAAATCTTGCACTGTTGCAAGTTTAAAAACAACTGAAGAAGCAGAATTCTTGTCATGTTGGAAACATGCAACAGCCACATCAGAACCCAGGAGTATCTGTAACTGTCGACTTTATCTGTCGGGAGAGTCAGAGCGTTTGACGTGTGTGTCTGGAATGCGACAGTGAGTATTTGCCAAGTCTCTCTGGTGTGAGAGACTGGAGACAGTAAAGGTGGCAGGACAGATGGAGAGAGCAGTTAATAAGCCATGCATTATCCTCCGCTTTATTAGTAGGCGCACAGAGTACAAGGCAAGGTGACTGTGTTGAACATGTAAAGAATGCTAGTTAGTCCTCAGCTGGAATATCGTACTCAATCTGGGCACCATGTTTCGGGAAGGACGTGAAGAAAAGGTTTACAAAAATGATTCCAGGGATGAGAGACAGTTCAATGACGAAGACAATGAGGAGAAAATGGGGTTCTTCCTCTTGGAGAGGTGAAGGACAAAAATGAGATTCGGCAGGCGTGGATTAATTCGATAAGGAGAAACTGGTTTTGTATCAAATGACAAAGGGGAAACACAGATTTAAAATAATTCGCAAAACGAATCAAATGCAAGGTCAGAAAATAATTTTTCCACACCGCGTGAGGTTGAGGGTTGGAATGCATTGCCTGGAAGTGTGGTAGAGGCGGGTTGAATTGAAACATTCAAGAGGCCATCAGATGTAATTTGAATAGAAACAATGTCTAAGGTGTTATGGGGTGGGGACGGGACAAAGCAGGTTAAGTATTATTAAGTCATGGTGCTCACATGATGGACTGAATGACTCCCCCTCTGACGACGTGTGTGTGTGTGTGTGTGTGTGTGTGTGTGTGTGTGTTTTTGTGGATTGAGATTGTATGCAGGAGAGTCTGGAATGTGTGTGAGTTTGTGTGCATTTCTCTAAATTACATGTCATGAGTTTGAGTCATCTGTGTTGACTGGCTCCAATCTTTCGGTCACACAAATGCAGCTCATTGAAGAGTATTCAGTTTTTTTGGAACACTTTATCTACTTATTTGCTACACTTGCATTTTTTCATTCACCAACGGTAACACGAGACCCTCTAAGTTAACAGGATGATTTGCCAAATTTAAGACAGATCTGGTCTTGCGACGTAGTACTATTGCAAAACAGTTTCCATGACATGGTGTGGAGTTCTGTATTGAGCAGATTTGAAATCCTTGCTGTTACTGCATGCACATGAATTCCTGCTGCTAAAGTATCTCTTTTGTTACCATTAGTCCCCTCCTGAAGATGCTTGTATTGCTAATATTGGCCTTCAAAGCATCTTTTGTTCAAGTAAATGCTCTCTACAACTTGACAAAAATATGAATTTTAAGAAGGATGCCCACTTAGTTCATATCTGCTTAATCTTCACCCTTAATTCAGTGGTGGAGCTCTCACTGAGTCAGGTTCAAATCTCACTTCAGAAACCAAAGCAGATCACCTTAGCTGCATCTATATTTCAGTAGTGAAGGAATGTTGCTCTACTAAAGGTACAGAGACGTTAAGTAGAGGTCCCATCTGTCCTGGCAAGTGGATATGAAAGATCTCATGGCACTATTTGTGCAAAAGTGCAGCACTTATCCCTTGACCAACACCATTAATACAGGCAATCTGTTTATTAGCACACAGCTGCTTCAGGGACCTTTTGCTGTGTGCCAATTGGGCGATCACATTTTCTGTGATTAAAGTAGTGACCACACTTCTTCTTCAGGTATTGTGTCAAGAAACTCCACTGGATTTAATCAAATATGTCACCAGGAATAGACTGATTCCAGAGTGTTATGAGCAGGGAGGAGAATTGTGAAGACATCATTTTGAGGAATAACTGAACATTGAAGAAACACCAGAAAATTTCTCCCCATTCTGTGCAAAAATAAATCCCATATGTACAAGACTTATCTACTTCTCAATAGACAGCATGTGTTCAAAGAGGACAATCCTGCCTGAGCAAATGCCTTGAATTCTTTGAGGGTGTCCAGCCTCGAGTGCTGTGGGAATCCCAATCACAGGGTTGCTTCACTTTGAACCTGCCTAGACCCTGGCTGCAGGCTGCAGGGCTACTTGGGTTCATTTAAGCCCTATTTATTAAACTGAAAGCAGCGAACCCTCGCCCGATAAATCGTTAGGCAGTTATGTAGGATTTCTGTGAGCCGAGAGAAACTTTGAAGATCCTCGCCACGGAAATTTGTGGGACAAAAGGAGACCATTCCGCCCATCACCCCTGCCCTGACAGTTCGATAGAGCTTTCAAATTAGTCCCACTCGTTTCCCCATGGATCTGAAACATTTTCCTTTCTTGACAACGCATCCGATTCCTTTTCAAAAATCTGCATCCTGTCAGGCCATGCGGCCTGGGACGGTATAGATCTGGGATAGACCAGAATAGCCAGCTGCATTGGCAGAACTGTCCCTCATTTCCTCTCTGACTTTTTTTTTGCAAGTACCTTTAAATGTGTGTCCTCCGGTTGTTGACCCTCTTGTCATTGGAAACATTTTCTATTTTCCCTTCGTAATGTTGAATTCCTTCATGAAACCACCATGTAATTGCCCCTTTCTGTAATGAGAACAATCGCTCTCTCTAATCAATCCACAGAAAGAAAGGCCCTCATTCCTCATGCCATTCAAGTAAAACTCATTTGCATTCCCTCCAAGGCTTTTCAATACTTTTTGGTTTAACATATACTGGTTTCTGATAAGAGCAGATCTCCAGACTAAATGATGCTATTTTCAAAGTCCAGCGTATTGCATTTAGGTCAGATATTGGAAAGTTTATTTGCACTCCAAAGAGTGATAATTACATGGACTGAACATCCAGTTATTGTAGAGAAAGCAGAAATGCTGCAATCCTTTAAACTCAGTCTGATCAGAGACTGTCGGGTACTGCAGAAGGGTTAAGTTTGTTCCCAACCCCCGGCCTTTCCTGTTTTGTATGCCTTAGATTTCTGCCTCTCTCAAATTCAGGATTAACAATCTTTCTGAAGAGCTTTCAGCAGCAAGTAATTTAGAGCTTCAGTTTGAAGAAAGGCAGTGGACTGTAAAGTCCAGTTATGCGTGCAGGTTGTTTTAGTCTGCCATGTATTTGCATGTAGCTGTTTTTGCTGAAGCCTTATTGAACTCAATGGTTGCTGCTGAGGCAGACCAAACATTTTCTCCATCTACCTGCTGGGTACGCAACAGGCCCCTGTGCATGCAGCCACACCACCCTACATTTCTGCACACATCCGTCTAGTTTCTGATATGTTTGGCTCTGTCACGGCCTTTCTGGTTTTAATTTCATGTTTTCATTCCATAGACAGTCCTGATCCACCTTCGGACCTGGAATTAACCAACCCTCGAGACAGGAGTGTGCAGCTATCCTGGATACCAGGAGATGACAATAACAGTCCCATCACAAGTACGTGTGCTAGACCTCCAATTCTGAGGAACCTCCAAGCAGACCAACCACACATCTGTTTACTCGACTCGATTGGGTGTCTTTGCTTTATGTTTTTAGCTAGCAATGTCAAATTGGATGCTTCAGTTACTAACCCCCAGCATTTTTGGCTTTTCGGTGGAGTCGGTGCCAAATTGCTATAAGGCTTTGCCTGGGGAAAATGTTCCCTGCTATCATCTGAATGACCTAACTCAAATTTCTAGGTCAAATACCCTTGTTCCAGTCATCCCCGCCAGAGAAGATGGTTTCTCTCAATCCAAACCAACTACTCTGATTATTGTTTTAATTCTCTCAATTAACACTTGCCTTCTTTACTCAAAAGATTTGTAATTACATTAATGCGGCCTTATTGCCTTGAATTTTGGACGACACGGTGGCTCAGTGGTTAGCACTGCTGCTTCACAGCACCAGGGCCCTGGGTTCAATTCCACCCTCGGGCGACTGTCTGTGTGGAGTTTGCATGTTCTCCCCATGTCTGTGTGAGCTTCCTCTGGGTGCTCTGTGGTTTCCTCCCACAGTCTAGAGATATGCAGAGTAGGTGGATTGGCCATGCTAAATTGCCCATAGGGTCCAGAGATGCGTAGATTGGCTGGATTAGCCATGGGAAATGCAGGATTACAGGGAAACGGTAGGGGGGCTGGACCTGGGTGGGATGATCTTTGGAGGATTGAGTGGACTTGATGGGCTGAATGGCCTGTTTCCTGTGAGGATTCTATGATTCTAACTGCTGTGCCAGGGTATACTGTCGCTGCTCTGCAGTTTGGGGTCCTTCGTTCATAGAGGTAGGGTATGGGGAAGTGAGGTTTTGACCAAGTACACATTGAAAGGAGCATCACTCAATGCCCTAAATACTAAATAATGGTCACCAAGCAATCCAAAAGGAAATTCCGTAAATTCTTCACCTGGAAAATGGTGAAAATAGTTGAGGTGAATAGTGTTCTAGGTCCGTAGCCCACAACAAGGCCCTTCAGCTCATTTAGTCTGCCCCAGTAAAAAAACAACCGCCTAACAATTCTAATCCCAGCCCTTGGCCCACAGCCATGTTGACCTTGGCGTGGCAATTGCACATCTAAATAGTTCTGAGGGTTTCTGCCTCTACTACTCTTACAGGCCATGAGCTCCTGATTCCCAGCACCCTCTGGGTGAACAAACCCTTCCTGACATCCCTTTAAATCTCCTGTCCCTTGTCTTAAAAATATGCCGTTACCATTGATCCATCCACCCAGAAATCTCTGGACCACGAGTCTATTGAGGTGTTTGCTGAAAATGAGCACATGAGGGAGAAGACAACAGGGAGACATAATGTGATTTAGATTAGAAACGATGGAAGGAGGCTGAATATGCTGGTTGGGCCAGATTAATTGTTTCTGTGCGTGTATCCTACGTAATCCTGAAGAAAACAGGTTTCTAATCCTGGATCATTTTACATTTAGCCTCATGGTATGGGGCTGGCCACTTTCCCAGCTTGTTCTGGGGGGAGAGAACTCTGCAGTGATAATAGACTGGGCTGTTGATATTCTATTTTTTATTTTTCCTACAGTGTGGAAACAGGCCCTTTGGCCCAACAAGTCCACACTGACCCTCAGTGGGTGTGGGACGTTTGAAGGATGTGTCCAAATTGTCCAGTTCAAGTTGAGTTCACGCTGGGGGGTGATGGGATGGGGTGAAGTGATCTATGTTAATCTTGAAGCTAAACTGTAAGGTGGAGTTTAAGAAATGCTTCTGAGCATTTATTGAAGACCAAGTGGTCTCAACAGCAAGTGAAGTCCATGCACTATTGTGATTAATACTGTTTGTTATCTCAGAGTTCAGTATTGAGTATGAAGAGGATCAGTATGAGCCTGGATTGTGGCATCATTTGACCGATGTCGGAGGAAAGCATACGACGGCCCACCTGAAGCTTTCCCCCTTTGTCAACTACAAATTCCGGGTCATTGCTGTCAACCGAGTAGGCAGGAGCAATCCGAGTTATCCATCGGAGCGATATTTCACACAGCCAGCTGGTAAGATGCAGCCTCGAAAGGGCGACGGTGCCAAAGTGTAGTACTGAGTAGATTGGGATTATATTCATTGGAATTCAGAAGATTGAGGGGGGATCTTATAGAAACATATAAAATTATGAAGGGAATAGCTAAGATAGAAGTAGAGAGGATGTTTCCATTGGCAGGTGAAGCTAGGACAAGAGGGCATAGCCTCAAGATTAGAGGGAGCAGATGTAGGACTGAATTGAGAAGGAACTTCTTCACCCAGAGGGTTGTTAATCTGTGGAATTCCTTGCCCAGTGGAGTAGTTGACGCTACTTCAGTAAACGTTTTTAAAGATAAGGTAGATATTTTTTTGAACAATAAAGGAATTAAGGGATACGGTGAGAACGCGGGTAAGTGGATCTGAGTCCACGAAAAGATCAGCCATGATCTTATTGAATGGTGGAGCAGGCTCCTAGCCCTTATGTTCTATGTTCTCAAAGATGGTCACTGGTGTCTGCCCAGCAGAGGTGACGTCACCCAGCCACGACAGAGCTCTGTCTGCTGGGAGACCTCTCTGCATGGATGGATGACGTTATTGGTGCATGTGCAGATGAATAAGACACTCGTTTGCGCATGTCCTGGATAACCAAGACCAGACTCACCCTGTCTATATCTCTGACCACACTCTCCCCTCCTGTTTCTTCCTTCCCCATGGTTTTTGATTTGATTGCACGTCTTCTCCGTATAAATCCGCAGCTTATGTCGGAACGTTAGGGGCGCCCTTTCCTGCCATCCTGTGATGACAATCCGAAGAGTTAGTTTCAGGAAGCTCAGGAGTTTTGACTATGCCTGGCTTGTGACCAGTGCCATCTTTGTTTCAGGCAATGACGTGCGCCACCTCGCAGTAACATGAGCAATAGACACAGCCTTAAACAGTAATGCAAGTCTCAAAAGGCAGTAGTTTGAAGTTGGAGGTTCTTGGTCTACACTTTTGGTCTTGGAAATAAGTGAAAGAATTCCCTGTCCTCTGATTCCCTGTTACTTGTGGCCTTCCAACTCTGACTTTCTGTCACTTCCTTGCCGTACTCTCTTGTTTCAGTGGTGATGCCCTGTTTGTTGGTCATCCCAACTTGCTTCCCTTGATCTTCCAGAGCAGTACTCGTCCAAACTAAGCCCTTGATCTTTCTAATAGGCTGGTGCGGGAAATGCCCACCTTTTGCTGGCTCACCGGTGCCCTCCTGGCACTGAATTGAAACTCCAGGGTATAACCTGCGATGATTCTTTCGGGTTGAACAGTAAGAGTAATGTTGAATTGCCTTCCTGCAGCCTCGTTCCTGGTGTTATCACTGTTAACTCCGTCTTTTGGCCAGGGCCTCACTACTGTGCATCAGGGTATCAGTGGGCTCACAGAGCAGTGAACGTAACATTGGATGCCCTTGGGAACTGACTCTATCTCATGGACCAGAGAGCTTGGAGATTGAACCAGCAATGGGCAGGGATTCCTCCGAGCTAGCAGCTTAGAGCAAGCTAGGCTTCTGGAAAGACTGCTCTTCTGATGGAGTGTAGGAGGGGAAATGGCGTCACTGAGCTCTCACCAATCAGAGGACTGACCTTCTCAGGGTCAAAGTCACTCCATGCTATTTAATCTGGTAGCCCCCACAGAGAGAATGAACTGAACCTATGTCGTGACTGGGTCATAAAATGGAAGGATCTTCAGATCTTGCGCTGCTTTACAATGTGCGGGGCATGCTTGCATTCAGAATGGAGACTCAGTAAGCCTCAGTACCTCCTTTCTGAATGGGACTGTAGAGCCAGCCGAATGAGCTGCGTCCACATGGGTGTGGCCCTTGGATGATGGAAAGAGGGCGGATCTCACAGGCTCATGATGTCAAAAATAATGGCTGCCACTGAACTACAACTATTCCAGTAGAGATCCAGGATTTTGACCCAGTAACCATGAAGGAATGGTGGTATTGTTTGAAGTCGGAATGGTGGGGTGGCTTGGAAGTGACATTGTAGGTGGCAGTGTTTCTGTGAACCCATTGTCTTGTTTGTTCTTGGTTGTTCATGTCACAGGTCAGAGCGGGGGCTGTCAGCCTGAGATCGCCCAGACACGAGTGTTCCTGTCAGCATTGCAGATTGGCCAGTACTTTATTGTTCTTGTCCAATCATTGGATATCATCCGGTGTTTCGTGTGAAACAATCAGGGGACTCATTGTGTATTTTGACTTTATCCCCTGGTTAACTATTCTACTGTAAGACATTACAAGATGAGCAAGTTCGATTTTTAATGAGCTGCATGCCCCTGCATTCAGCAGTTAGCTGAGCTTCACACAGCATGCATGGACATAGATTCGATCCCCAGTAAGTGTAGACTTAACTACCCTCAGCGGCTGGCGCTATGACTAAACTGAGCATCCCTTTGAGGAAGGGACTGGCAAATTGGCCCAGCTTCTTGTTACACATCCGTCTTCAGTAACTCTGGCTGTAAGTTTCTGAGGGCACATGCTGCTCAGCTGCGAAACATCCACGTCATTTCTGCCCTCCCTAGTTGACTAGTCCACACTGGCATTTGCAACCACAGCTTGCATGAAAATACTGGTTCTTCCCTCCATCTACAAGACGTAAAGCCAAACACGAGTGATAGTTAGTGACTTTGCCAGATATATTGCCAGGCAGGAGTTGGGTAAATGAAATGGTGCTTTCTCTACCTACGCTTTTGTGCGATTCAGTAACTTGCTTTGTTTCTTGTAGCTCCGGATGAAAACCCCATAGGGGTCCAAGGGATGGGAACAGAACCCAATAATCTGGTGATAACCTGGAAGGTAAGCAAACTGTTTTCTCTGGTGGACTTACCTGTACGTCTGACTGGATCAGAATGTGCGGCTTAATTGATATTGGTTCCTCAGAAAGGACATTTTGAGCTTGTCCCAGTGACTATACTAATAGAGGTTTCCCACACATTTTATACAGATAACTAGAGCAGTTTCGGACGGCACAGTGATTCAGTGGTTAGCACTGCTGCCTCACAGTGCCAGGGGCCTGGGTTCAATTCCAGCCTTGGGCGACTGTCTGTGTGGAGTTTGCACGTTCTCCCTGTATCTGCGTGGGTTTCCTCCCGTAGTCCAAAGATGTGTAGGCTAGATGGATTGGCCATGGGAAATTGCTCATTGTGTGTTCAGGGATGTGCGGGCTGGGTGGCTTAGCTGTGGGAAATGCAGGGTTACAGGGATAGGGTAGGGAGTTGAGTCTGGGTGGGATGCTCTTCAGAAAGTCGGTGCAGACTTGTTGGGCCAAATGGCCTGTTTCCACACTGTAGGGATTCTATCTAATTCGGGGTCACAACTTCAACATCAGCAAGAGAGCTAGGAGTGACATGAGAAACTTGTTTACTTGGAGAGTTGTTAGGATTTGGAATGCGCTGCCTGGGAGAATGGTGGAGGTGGATTCCATAGGAGGCTTCAAGAGACAGGTGGATACATATTTGGAAGTGATGAATTTAGAGGGCTGGAGAGTGGGACTAGCTGGGTAGCTCTTTCAGGAGCCAGGACAGACACGATGGGTCGAATGGCTTCCTTCTGTCCTGTAAAATTCTACGAATTGAAGTAAATGTGTGTGAATCTTTGAAATGTTGAGGTGAAACATTTTGTCCTAGCCCTCCAAGCCAGTTATTTTATGAACATGTATACACGCGCGTGTGCGCATACACACAGGCGCATGCACGCACACACATGCCGCATACACACAGGGACACGCACACACATTCTTCACTCCAGGGAGAGATAAGCAACCCAATAAAAACTTCACCCACTTGTGAGTTGGTGGGGCAGCATGGGAGAGAAAATCGTAAATGGTCACCATTAATCCAATAAGCCACACTGGCTCCTGATTAACACTAGCTTGCTACCTATCTTAAGCACAAGGTGATCTGGGCTCCATCAGAAAACACATCTGACTTGTAGAATCTTGAAGGAGAGGCGATGGCCTAGTGATATTATCAGCGGACTGTTAATCCAGAGACCCAGGTCATGTTCTGGGCACCTGGGTTCAAATCCCACCATGGCAGATGGTGGAATTTGAAACTAATAAAAATCTGGAGTTAAGAGTCTAATAATGACCACGGTTGTCAGAAAAACCTGTCTGGGTCACTAATGTCCTTTAAGGGAAGGAAACTGCCATCCTTACCTGGTCTGGCCTACATGTGATGCCAGACTTGACTCTTAACTGCCCTCTGGGCAATTACGGATGGACAGTGAATGTTGGCCTAGCTAGAGACATCCAAGTCTCGTGAATAAATTTTTTAAAAAATTGTCAGTATTGACTACGTGATGCAGCAAATTGTTCCCTGTTGTCTCGGACCAGTTCTGTTGATAAATGAATGGACATTTGTTGCTGTTTCTCATTAGCCTTTGAAAGGTGTCCAGTCCAATGGGCCAGGCCTAACATACAAGGTCAGCTGGAGACAGAAGGTCGGCGATGACGAGTGGACATCTGTGATGGTCGCCAACGTTTCAAAATACATTGTATCAGGCACGCCGGAATTTTCTCCGTATGAGTTGAAAGTGCAGTCGTTCAACAGCCTTGGAGCTGCCCCGGAGCCTGAAATTGTAATCGGATACTCTGGCGAGGATTGTAAGTAACTGTGTTGTTTTCATTAGTGTTGGTCTCATTACTTGATTGCCTCATTTCTCAGCAGTCCTTTGCTTGATGGAAAGGCTTCCTTCAAGCATCACAAAAGCAAATTCACAGCTCAAAATGGCGATCTGATGGGTGAGAGCGCATTGTCCCAAAAGGACACGGGCATTAGGAGTGGTATGGACCATTTGGCCGATTGAGCCTGTGCTGCCATTTAATGCGATTGTGGCAGATCTTGGGCTTATACTGCACTTTTGCTGTCCATTTCCCATATCCCTAATTTCTTGAGAAACCAAATATCTGACTCTTCCAGCCATAAATAGATTCACTGGTCAAACAGCTCAACTTCCAGTGGTTCCATGGGTTGAGAATGTGTCCATTGTTCTCTGTTATGGACTAGAGTTCTCTGTTATGGACTAGACTAAACCCCCTCAAAACATATCAAGGAGATAGCCTAGACCTTAACTTTCATCTTACTTAAAAGCAAGCAGAAGGTGCTGCATTCCAGATGTGATTCAGTTGGTCAAACTACTAGGCTTTAAGCAAGACACACTTTATTCTTACACCACAGTTAAAATACAAATTTTAAAAAAAATTGGCAAAACTTTAACTCTTTTGAAATATTTAATGAAATAATATATTGAACGACTACTCATCAACTGTTCCAATATAGCAGCATCTTATAAAAACACCCTTGGCAAAGGTAAATTCAGCAAAATGGATTTCCCTCATTTGCTGTCTCCAGTCCAGGAAAAAGGAACACTGACAGATTAAATCTCACAGCAGAGAGAGAACGCAAGCTTTTTGCAGCAGCAGAGAGAGAGCTGCATCTCGCAGCTTCAACTCCAAATCCTCATCTTCAACAAATGAAAGCAAAACTCCTCCGGGTTTGTGTGAGCCTGACTCCAACCGTTCATGCTTCTTTTTTTTTCCTAATTTACAGAAAAACCCCGAAGATATTTACTCTGCTTTCTGTGGAGCAAACACCAGGTTTATAACACAGCTCTTCAAGAGAAACAGGACAAATCTCCTTTAAAGGCACACATCATCATATCTCTGAAAGAGTTGAAAGTCTCCGTTAATGGATTCTCCGTTAATGTTGAGTTTGCCTGGCTGTAGACGAGGCAATGGGTGCAGAGCTAAAGTTTGCCTCGGAACCCTTGGGCTAATGAGGAGGAATAGCTGGAAGGGCTTCCTGCTCTCAACCACTATCTATCTCACTGCTGGAAAGGGCTGCTGAGTAAGATAAGAGCCCATGGTGTTAGAGGCAAGGTGCTAGCATGAATAGAAGATTGGTTGTCTGGCAGGAAGCGGAGATTGGGGATAAAGGGGTCTTTCTCAGGATGGCAGCCGATAACAAGTGGTGTTCCACAAAGGTCAGTGCTGGGACAACAGCTTTTCACTTTGTACATTAATGATCTAGATGAAGGAACTGTGGGCATTCTGGCTAAGTTTGCAGACGATACAAAGATAGGTGGAGGGACAGGTAGTATTGAGGGGGTGGGGAGGCTGCAGAAGGACTCGGACAGGTTAGGAGAATGGGCAAAGAAGTGGCAGATGGAGCACAAAGTGAGAAAGTGTGAGGTCATGCACTTTGGTAAGAAAAATAAAAGCATGGACTATTTTCTACACGAGGAGAAAATTCAGAAGTCTGAAGTGATAACCACCTCAGAATGATCAAAAAAAAAGAGTTTCATGCAGCACAATTTTTGGACAGGATTGGAAATGTCAGGATGAATTTTCTTCTTTTATGTTTTCCTTTATTCTCTTGTTAACTATGGCCGACACTGCATGACCAGTATTTGTTGGGTATTATTGCTTTACCTTAGATTGAAACGGTCTAGCAAAATCCTCAAAGGACAGTTCAGAGTCAACAACATTGTGGGTCTGGGGTACACCAGATACAGTAAAGACAGGGTCAAGGTCATCCCTTAAAGGACATTAATGAACCTGATGGCTTTTTAAAACAATTGGTGACAGTTTTGCGGCCACTGTTACGGATACTGGCTTTCGATTTCACATTTGATTTGTTGAATTTAAATCGCAGTAGATGACAAGATTTGAACCAGTTTGACTCCGGGTGTCTCGAATAGTAGCCAATTAACCGTTATAATTTAGCCACCACCTCACTTCCTGAATTTTTTTACCATGAGGTCTGAGGAAGGGTCACCGGACCCGAAACGTTAACTCTGTTTTCTCCTCCACAGATGCTGCCAGACCTGCTGAGCTTTTCCAGCAACTTTGTTTTTGTTCCTGATTTACAGCACTTGCAGTTCTTTCGTTTTTTTTTATACCATTATAGTGGATTCTTGCTCTCATGTCAGACAAAACAGCAGTCACCTTTGCTGTCTTCTTTCCAATGAATTAATTCACAGCTGATATAAATGCCAAAGAAAACTGAGTCCCAAGGCAATATGCTTCAGAATGCCATTTTTTTACCATCAATTCCAAAGGGACGTTTTGTGGCCTCGTCTATAGATAGTCTGTGTTAACCATAGCAACATTATGATTTAATTCTGCTATCTCCTGGCTTAGTATGGTCCTACTCATCAGCCCATAATGAGTAATGAATCTATTCGTGTTCTGTTCTTTCTTCTCGAGCAGTGAGTGATGATAGGGGAAGATCAACAGGAAATGAAACCAAAACGTGTCCTTGTTTGTGAGAAATGTTTTTGACATTAATTTGTTTGCTATTTATGTGGAGCTGCATGTTGTTGTATTGAAATGATGAGTGATTGGGAAATCACTTGTCTCTGTTCCATTTCCAGTGCCAATGTTGGCTCCTAGCAATGTGACTGTCCATGTTGTCAACAGCACTCTCGCGAAGGTGCACTGGAACCCAGTTCCACCGAAAAGTGTCCGTGGATTCCTCAAGGGATATAACGTAAGTGGATGATGAAATGAGCTCTCAGCAAGGTTACTTCCTGCTGACTGTTCACAATTTCCAACTCCTCAGTGAGAAAAGCCAAGTCCAAACTGAAAAGTGTTGAGAGACGACTATCTTGAAAGCAACTGGGTCGCAGAAATGGAAAGGAAGAGGGTGTAGTGATTGGAACAAGGTCATCCAGGTGGATCTCATAGAATTGAGTTCCCCAATTGGGGCTGTTAACCTGGTCCAGGACAGGGAGTCCTGGCTGATAGAGAGGAACAGGAGTATCAGGGGTTCTGTTCACTCACTCTAACAGCTAGCTGGGTCAGTGTCATGTACTATGCACGTGTAAATAAGGGGTGACTTATTGATGGAGTAACAACCTTTAGTGGCGTTATTTCAGAGGGATAAGGGGAGAGGAGTGATTGGTTGACGAGTGATGGTGCTGTATACAAAGTGAGTGCAGGTCAGAATGATGCAAATGCACAGGTGTAAATGCTTCCACTGGAATAACAGTTGGGGGTGGGGGTGGGGGGGTTCGGTGATGGAATTAAACAAAGCAAGCATAACGAAAAGGAGAAGGTGCCTGTTGCTCGGCAATGTGATGGATCTTACTGCTGATCGTTTACTCTTCATCCTTGTTGCATGTGCACCCACGTCGACATTGGATGGAGATAGGCAGAGGCCAAGACTTCTCGCACCGGCCTTGAGTCACCTGAGAAGAGATAGTGAAGTGTAGCCAATGATCCAGAACCAGCAAACAGTCGTTTTCATGGGTGGAAAACTGATAGGATGTTGGATTGCTTGTCAGGATGTTTGTACACTTTGTGATTGTTTATGCATGCAGCAAGATCCATTGCTTGAGCTTGAAGATGTGACGTGAAACTAGGGCCCTATCTGTTAATTTTAGGTGAAGACACTGTCTTATGATTTTCAGAAGGAGCAGCAAATTCTCCTGGACAACATTGCTCCTTCGGCCGACACCGTTCAAAATAGCTAACTGGTGATTTTATCTTGGCATCTTGTTATACATATCGTGGTCGTTATGACTTTCTTTGCAAAAGCAGTGAGCATTTCCAAAGTAATTTGTTGATAACAAAGTGCTGGAGGAAATCTCAAACTCGGGAAAGCTATTATACCAATGCAACCGTTCTTCTCAATTTCTCTGATGTATTTTTCACATGCAGATCTATTACTGGAAGCAAGGAAGCCTGATCAGGCAGGGCAAAGGTCACACAGAAGTAAAGATTTTGAACTTCCCGGGAGACAAGAGCCACGGCATGTTGCCAGGGTTAGAACCTTTCAGTGTTTATAAGCTAAATGTTCGAGTCCTTAATGGGAAAGGAGAAGGACCTGCAAGTGAAGATGTGGTGCTGAAAACTCCTGAAGGAGGTAAGAAATGTAATTGCATTTCTTCCATGATTGAATTGCTTTTTCTACAGATATCTGAGATCCTGAAATGCCCGCATCCATATGCAGCAAGATCTGGGCAACCTGCAGGGCTGGGCTGAGAACTACACGCAACATTTGAACCACACAAAATCCAGGCAATGACGATCACCCAAAAGATAGAATTGAACGATTTCCCATTGGTCTTTGACATCCAATTGCATTTCTATTGCTAAATTCCCTTCAGCCAACACCAAGAAAACTAATAAATTAATGTTACCACTGAATGTAAGTTTATGGGCTGTGGACAGCGCTTGCAAAGCTAGCATTTAATGCCTATCTCTAATTGTCCCTGAAAGGTTGATGGTAACCATAGCATTATAAGATCATAAAAATAGCACCACTTTTGTGGCTTTCCAATCTGTTGGGGTATTTCCAGAATTTTGGGAATTTTGGAAGATTACAGCCAATGTATCCATTACCTCTGCAGCCACTTCTTTTCAGACTCTGAGGTGCAGGCCATCTGGTCCAAGGGACCTGTCAGTCTTTATTTCCATTAGTTATTCCAGGAGTGGTTATGATTGTTTTACGTTCCTCCATCCATTTTGTCCCCTGCTTTTCTATTGCTCTTGGGATGCTTTGTGTTTCTTCCAAGATGAAGGTGGATACAAAATACCTACTCAAAATTTCTGCCATTTCCTTGTTTCCATTATTAATTCCATAGTCTCGCTTTTTAAGTGAACAATGCTCGGTCTAACAGTTCTTTTCCTTTATTTGTGTTTCTTTCTTATGTATGCCTAAGAAGCTTTTACTGTCTGTTTTCATATTTATTGATATTTATTGAAAATTATCTTTTATCTTTTCCCTTTTTTTTCTTTGTGATTTGTTGTGGTTTTTAATGTATTCCCAATCATCTAGGCTACCACTAATCTTCATAGCACTATCTACATTTTTCTTTCAATCTGATGCGATTCTGAACCACTTTAGTCATCCATAGATGGTGCATTCTTCTCCTAGAGCCTTTCTTCCTCAAAGGAATATACATTTGGTGAGAGTGAGGGAATAGCTTCGTAATAATTATCACTGTTTCTTCTCGCAATCTTAACTTGTTTGCCAGTCCACTTTCGCCAACTCTGATTTCACATCTTTCAGACACCCATTCCTCCCCTCAACATTTACAATTTATCCTCTGGTGAGACATTACCATGTCTGAAATTGTTCCTTCACTGACTGTGTTTTTAAGAAAGTTTCTTCAAGGAATACAATGACCTCATTCTCTCAGCTACTTTTGTGAATCTAATCTGTGCAATCTAAATGAAGATTAAAATTGCCCGGTGTTTTCTATTTTACAACCCTGCCCCCATCTTTAATTTCTAATCTACAATCTATCCTACAATGTCGATACTGCTAGAGGGTCTATTGACTACTGTCACCAGTCACTCCTTTCTTGTGATTTCTTGTCTGTTTCCAAACTGATGCTGTGGGCTGGATATGACATGCCTCCATGTGTTTTCATCAGGGGTGGTAGATAGTAGAGGTTAGATGGCTGTAGCCCACCACTTTCCCACCTATCCTTGAGCTCACCATCGCAACATGTGCATTTGCTGAAATCGGCAGCCCACTCTTTCGATGGAAATAATTATGGGTCACTATTTCCTTGCCCATGGCATAAAATGGTTGGCATGGACAGCTTGGTGGGTTTGGGCGACTATTTTTAAAGTTCATTCAAAAAAGCAGGAAGGAAGGAGAGGTAGGATCTTGGAATATAACGTTCACCTAGTGGGGCACCCCCACAAAGATAGTACCTCCTCTTCCATCCTACCTGCTGATACTTCAAAACCCTGCGTCTTCCCTCCTTGAGATGGGTAAACACTCCCCACCAATACTCTTGCCTTAGCGGCCTCTGAGATCTATTGGTGCCAGTGCCCTATGTATCGAAACCCACTTCTCCCATACCAATCTCCTAAGCTTGTATTCAACTGTACCAATTTGTACCTGGTTCCGGTAGTAAATCAGAGATCGTTACCTTTGCAGTTCTGTTTTGTTAAATTTAGCCCTTAGCTGACAGCATAATGGCCGAAGGTCTGTCTTAGTTCTCCCTGTGTCATTGGAACCCATTGACGAACAATAACGGGATTCTCAGTGCCCTATTCAAAGTGTAGCTCCTCACCTCCCCTGGGAAGATGTCCTTACCTGGCACTGGGAAGGCAGCATAGTCATTGGGACTCTATTCAATGCAGCCAAGAATGAGTGCTTCCCCCTAACTTCTGTCCCTTAGTTACACCAGTGCTCTAATTCACTGCCTCTCTGCTGCCCTTGTCCTTCTGACTGGTAAAGCTAGTAGGTTTGGAAGGTACTTTTGAAGGGGCTTGGTAAGTTAGTGAGGTACATAGTATAGATGGTGCACCCTCTGTTGCCACAGTGCGTTAGTGGTGGGTGAAGTGCCATTTCAGCTACCTAGACAGAGTGAAGCTTTTTAAAGTGTAATTGGAAGAGCAGTTTTTGCATTCTTAAATACATCAGGATGATTATGTGGTGAAGAAATGCAAGTCTTACTGTGTGCTAGAGGGGTGGGTTTTTATTGACTGACTGGCCATTTCCTAAACCAACCCTTTCTGTCAGCATTGCATAAATAGTTGGAGCAATATAAACTTTTGTGTACACTTGCTCTTCCTGAATTGTAACAAAATACAGATTTCTGATTTGATACGTACTAACGTGTGCAAATATTTTTCACCAGTGCCCAGCTCTCCAGAATTCTTGAAGATTACAAGTCCAACACTCAACTCTCTGACCCTGCAGTGGGCTCCTCCACTTCATCCAAATGGTATTCTGAAAGGATACACACTCAAGTACCAGCCCAGTGAGTATCTGTTGTGTGGTGATCTGTAGAACCTATAATTGTGTGCCCTCCCGAGCTCACTTTGCACTAGATCCACCATCTCTTCACTCAGTCCCATTCCCACCAAACTGCTGACTGCCTAACCTCCACTCCTGGCCCCTGTGTTAGTCACTATTGCCACTGTCTTCTGTTTTTGTTTCCCTTCTACTGTCATCATCCTACTTCATGGAAAGCCTGTGCTTGACCCCCACTGGCATTGCAAATAACGACGCCATCTGCAACCTCCAGTACCGAGTCTGTGTCCTCACAACCCAAAACCAGTTTGTTTTCTCAGTACTCTATGTTTCAATGCCTGCAATTAGATTTCTGTCCCTGCCACAGCACTAAAACAGCTCTTACCGAAGATGCAAGTGACATCCTTTACAACTGCGACAATAGTAAACTGTCCTTCCTCATCCTTCTCAACCTATCTGCAGCCTTAGACACAGTTGACCCTGCCAGCATCTCTCTGATGCCCTCAAGCTGGCAGGAGAATGCCAACCTGCTTCTGTTCTTCTCTGTCTAATTGTTGCCAACCCCCCAGGTAAACACTTGCAATATTGGCTCTTCCTGCTCTCATACCAGTTTTTGTGTCCCCCAAGGGATCTATCCTGGTCTATGTCCATGTCTTATCTACAGTGACACTCTCTGAAAGCACAGTGTTAGTTCGCTTGGACTATCCATCAGTGCCTCACCACCACCCCTCCACTGAGTCTCAGAGTTAGCAGTTTTTGAGACTGCTTATCTGACGTCAGTGCTCGATGTGCTGAAACTTCCTCCCATTAAATATTGGGAAAAATGATACTGTTATTTTTGGTCCCTGCTTCACATTACTTTACCAAGCTACTGACTCCATTCCTTTCCTTGTTTGAGATTGAACTGGTCTCTTCTCAACCTTTTGATCCTGAGATAAGCTTTGGACTTCATAATTGTGCCATTGTTTAAGCTAACAAACGTTATCCCTGTCCGAGCTCAGTCTTACTGAAATCCTCATTCATGCATTTGTTGCCTCTACTCTCAAATATTCCAGTGCTCTCCTGCTCTCTCATTCTACACTTAAAGTTGAGATTGTTCAAAACATAGCTGCTCATGTGTTAACTTGCAGCCAATCTAATCAAGGATTTATCAGGTCCCAATGCAGGTCAGTGATCACAGGGGTAGTATACGAGCAGGACCGGCTGTGAGTTGAGGATGGGGATATATATGGAGCCACCTCCTCTTCCAGTGAGTTGTTTAATCGTCCACCACCATTCATGACTGGATGTGGCAGGACTGCAGAGCTTAGATCTGATCCGTTGGTTGTGGGATCGCTTAGCTCTGTCTATGACTTGCTGTTTGGTGTGCAAGTAGTCCTGTTTGGTGGCTTCACCAGGTTGACACCTCACTTTCAGGTATGCCTGGTGCTGCTCCTGGCAATGGTAATGGTTGAGTGGGGGATATGCCGGGCCATGAGGTTACAGATTTTGCTAGAGTGCAATTCTGTTGCTGTTGATGGCCCACAGCACCTCATGGATGCCTTGTCTTAAGATGCTAGAATTGTCCAAAATCTGTCCCATTTAACACAGTGAGAGGACCGCACAACACGATGGAGGATATTCTCAGTGTGAAGGCAGGACTTTATATCCACAAGGACTGTGTGGTGGTCATTCTTACCGATACTGTCATGGCCACATGCATCTGCAGCTGGCAGATTGGTAAGGATGAGGTCAAATGTGTTTTTCCCTCTTGTTGGTTCCCTCATTACCTGCCTCAGACCCAGGCTAGCAGGTATGTCCTTTAGGACCCGACCAGCTCGATCTGTAGTACTGCTGCCGAGCCATATTGGTGGACATTGAAATCCCCTACCCAGAGTACACTTTGTGCCCTTGCCATCCTCAGTGCTTCCTCTCAGTGTTGCTCAACATTGAGAAGTACTGATTCATCAGTGGAGGGAGGATGGTATGTGGTAACTAGCAGGAAATATCCTTGCCCTAGTTTAACCTGAAGCCATGGGATTTCATGGGGTCCGAAGTCAGTGTTGGGGACTCCCAGGGCAGTGCCCGCGTGACTGTATACCACTGTGTCGCCACCTCGCTGGGTCTGTCCTGCTGGTGAGACAGGACATATCCATGGATGGTGATGGTGGTGTCTGGGACATTGTCTGTACGGTATGATTCTGTGAGTATGGCTATGTCAGGTTTTTGCTTGATTAGTCTGAGAGACAGCTCTCCCAATTTTGGCACTAGCCCCCAGATGTTAGTGAGGGGACTTTGCAGGGTTGATCTGTTTCTGCCATTGTCTTTTCTGGTGTCAATGTCAATTCTAAATGGTCTGTCCAGTTTCATTTCTTTGTTGAGATTTTATAGCAATTGATATAACTGTGTGGCCCGTCAGACCATTTCAGAGGGTACTTGAGAATCAACCACTTTGCTGTGGGTATGGTTACATATGTAGGTCAGACCAGGTAAGAATGGCAGATTTCCTTCCCTGAAGGACATGAGTGAACCAGATGGTTTTTCCCAACAATTAACAATGGTTTCATGATCGTGATTAGATTATTAATTCCAGATTTCTTTTTAAATTGAATTAAAATGTTATCATCTGCCGTGGTGGGATTCGAACCCCAGAACAGTCACTGAGTTTCTCGATTAATAGTCGAGCAATTATATCAGAGCAAAATCACGACGCAGTATTGAAACTAATTGCAAACTTTGCCAACAATAATTGTTCGGATTATTTAATGTGAGCAAAATTAAGTATCTTGTTCCTAACAAGTACTTCTGGCACAAAAAACTCAATACCAGGAATGTGCAATTCGTCAAATTTGCTGTCCCTTCCCCCAGTATGAAAATAAACAGTGAAAGTAGTGGACTGATTTTGCACTGTTCCATACCCACAAGCCAACACCCAGTTTTGTTGTTTGAGTCACCTCCAAATTTGAGGCTGTACAATTGGTGAGAGTAGGACAGTGATTTGCTCTATTGGCACATGAGGAGGGTTCACACTGATAAGCATCCAAAGTGTGACCAGTGTTAATTGTGGCATTGCAATCTTTTGTGTCCAAAAATATTACTTTCATCTCTGAAATAACTTTGTGCATTCTCTCTCCATCCATAATAAATTGTGTTGGGAGGTAACTAATTTACTGAGCGGGGTGGGTTCCCTCCCCAAAGTTCAGAGGTGGTTGTTCTGCCTCTATGATGATGTAAGATTAATTTATAGATTTTTTTTTTCTGCTATTTTCTAAACTGGTTACATTGAGACCATTGTGCAACGACTGAACTTGCACTACGTTGAACATAAAAAAAACTAAAGTACGATCTAATGGCAGTGTTTATAGGATTTGATCAGGAAAGTAGTAAGAAGTGTGATCTTTTGCTGAAGGCAACCAGAACAGGGGTGTTAACTTGTAGGTGAGAATTCTCTTGTTCAGGAATGATGCCAGGAAGCACTTGCTCACAAGAATTCTTGGGTATCTGAACCCTACTCCCCAAATATCGAGGTAGGCAGTGAATTGAACATTTTAAAAATAAGTATGATAGATTCTTGACAGGGCAGGTTATTAAGGGCAATCCAACAAGGCAAGTAGATTAATTTATAAGCAAATCAGCCATGATATGATTAAATAATGGGCTAGATTTAATGAGCTATTCTTTTTCCTGCGTTTGAACAGGTATTTCAGATTTGGAGTACTGTGTGCAGTTCTCGTCACCCTGTTAAAGGAAGGATATTATTAAACTGGAGAGGGTTCAGAAAAGACTCAGCGGGGCGTTGCTAGGAATGGATGCTTTGAGATATAAAAATAGACTGGAAAGGCTGTGACTTCTTTCACTGGAGCAAAGGAAGTTGACGGGTGACCTTGTAGAGGTTTATAGAATCATGAGGGGCATAGATAAGGTGAAATGACCAGGGTTTTTTTCCCTAGGATTGGGGAGTTCAAAATTATGTGACATATTTTTAAGGTGAGAAGGGAAAGATTTAACAAGGACGTGAGGGGCAACTTTTTTGACACTGAGTGAGGTTCGTGAGTGGAATGAACTGCCAGAGAAAGTGATGGATGCAGATACAGTTGCAACGTTTAAAAGACATCTGGATAAGTATATGAATAAGGAATGTTTGAAGGGATATGGACCAAGCACAGGCAGTTGGGACTAGTTTAGTTTGGGATTACATTCGGCATGGACTGGTTGGTCCGAAGGGTCTGTTTCCATGCTGTACAGTTGTATGACTCTATGAATGGTTAAGGATTCTAAAGCAAATGCTTTGGATGGTGAAAAGCTGAAGAACAGGAACAGATCAGAATTAATCAGTGGGTCAAGTAGTATCTTGAGAGAAACTAATAAAGTTAATGTTCCAAATACATGCCTTATTATCAGAAGGGGAAGATATTCAAAGTTGAACAGTTCATGAGAGAGTACAAGCTTAGGGAAAAGGTGCAGCAGGATCACAGACAGTTCAGTTTAAACAGAAAACATTTAAATAATTGGAGAATTCTGCCCGATCCATTTTTCAAATCCACAGACTTTGCCGTTTGCTTATTTCATTCATGACCGGATGAGTTCTGTGGAGGTATGTTTCTCCGAGACAAATTTGTACGTTCCTTTCTCTTCAATTGTGACTTGTTGTCCTTTGATGATTATAAACTGTGAGCTAACTAGCTTCAAACAGTCTGCATTTACAAAAGCATGACAGCTGAAATGTGGCAAAGTATGCTAATGTGATGTTAAATACGTGGAATTATAGTGAAATTGATGTGCAGGGCTGTTTGCAATTGGAATATTGTAAAGCATTAATTGCTAGCTAAATGACAGTGTGTAGTCATCAAACTGTCCCCGGTGCATAACATGACAGTGGAATCACTTGCTTCCAGTACAGACATGTATTTGCTGCTTCCCTTTCAGTTAACAGTACGCATGAACTAGGCCCTCTGGTGGAGATCACAATCCCTGCAGAGAATGAAACCAACTGGACTTTGAAAAACCTGAACTACAGCACTCGCTACAAGTTCTATCTCAACGCCTTCACCAGTGTGGGAGCTGGCAGCAAGTTAACTGAAGAGGCCATTACTGTCTTGGATGAAGGTACAGCTGCAGCGAGAGTTTGTTTGTTTGTTTGAGCTGGTTCTCTGCTGTCAGTGCCATTCTTTAACATTACTTTTCAAAATGTTCCAGATGATTCCGTTTGTTCAAATTCTGTGACCTTTTAAAAAAAAATATATGTACAGATGATGTCTCAGTCTTGTACACGTTCAGAGATGAAGCCACAGTCTTGTCGGAAGCATAAGATATATAGAGCAGCAGGCTCTGGTGCAGCAAAGGCTTACAAGCTGCTAATGGTGGACCACCAGCTTAATGGGAAGGTTAAAAACTACCCAGAGTGTTCTTACCCAGTAACCCCCTCTGCACATGCCCAAAGCTATTCTCGTGAGGATGACCAGGGCACGAGTTAGGATCAGTCCTGAAGGCCAATTGTGATTGCACCTACTATCGTGTTCGTGTGGTCAAGTCTTGTATTCCTTCCACTGCTGGTTTTGTCTAGAATGCGACAGCTAACTCGGATCAGAATTAGATCACACCAGATCAGTTCACTGTATACCTAGCAGATAGCATCTTTCCTTACTTGATGGTGACATTTGCACCTCTGGAAAGGTCTGGTCTCCTTCAGGTTGTTTTTGAAGATGAAAAGTCTCACTTGCGCGATGAGTTTTTCACCTTTAAGTCAAGGCGTTGAATCGGGAGGATTGCTTCACTGTGATCCTGAGACCCCATCATTGGTGGTCTTCCCAGGATCTGTGGCCTCAACTAGGAAGTTGTCAGGGTAGCAAGGAACTTGCAAGTCTTCCCAGCAGTTCCTGAGGAAGGAACATAATGAACATGCATGAAGAATGGCTGCCTGTGAATGGCCACACTTGGAGGGTGGCAGTGAGAAAGGTAGTGCCTTTAACTAGTCCCCAATCAAAATGGCCTTTCCAGGCGAGGGCAGCAAATGGCAGGGGTTGAAGAAACTCTGAAGAATGCAGGGTGGGTGGGGGAATGGACGGGGCTGGCAGCTCTGTGCACCCTAGATTCTGGCCTGCAGTTCCAAGGCTACGCTGCTTGCTCTCCACTCCGAAAGCAAGACTGTCGAGATACGGCAGGTACAGGTAGCAAAGCCTATTCTCATCCCACGGCTTAGCCGTGCGGGACAAAACAGTCCACGTCATTGGTACCCCATGCATTATCTGCAATAATTTCCACTGATGCACAGTGGTAGCAGTGTGTACCATCTGCAGGATGCACTAGAAGCAACTCTGCAAGGCTCCGTCCGAACACAGGACCACCAGCATCTCGAAGGAGAAGAACAGCAATCACTGAGGACATCGCAACTTGTAAAATTCCCTTCCAGGCCACACGGCGTCCAGAGTTGGAAATATATTGCCGTTCCTTCACTGTCACTGCGAGCCAAAATCCTGGACCTCCCTCCGTAACAGAACTGAGAGTGTCTTTCCAGCACGTGGGCTGCAGTTGTTCAAAAAGGAATTTTACCACCATCTTGTCCAGGCATGGGCAATAAATGCTGACCTAGCCAATGAAGACCACGTCCCATGGGTAAATTTTAAAAAAATTACAAGTGGTGGCTGTATAAGGAAATGAAGCAAGCTGTGCAGGAGATTTTGAGGGGGGAAAGGTGTTTGATTCAACAGTGTTTTTAAAACAGCAAGACATTGTCACAAATTTTGAGAATTTGTGTTTCACGTGGAACCTGGAAATTCAGGGGATTGGTGGATTGTATTCATTGACTAATGTTATGGATTGCCAGATTTACAAGCTGCCTGCCAATCCCAGTGGGTATTTGTATTAAGTTAGTCTTTACGAAAGTGTGTGTGTGTGTGTGTGTTTTGCCAGATGATTTTGAGCTTCGTTCAGCCAATTGGTTTCCATGTGCACCAACACTGAACAGAAGCATGGAGTATTTCCACTGTTTGGTTTCACCTGTTAGACTCCTCCATCTTTTGAAAAATTTGAATGATTTCAGTGATTCAGAATAAATTGCATCAAGCATTTGCTGATGATTTGCTGCCACACAGAGGCCAGTGTTGATCCAGCAGGCTGAGAGGATAGTGATAAGCTTGCATGTGAATCAGAAACTGTGAGAATTGTTGACAAGAGTGATAGACTTTGTTCCAAAGGCTGTGGACTGCACCCAGCATTCATTCTTGAAATTAAAATGAAGTGTAAAAAGACTGTGGCATATTTTGCAAGTCTTCAGCTGACCCAATGGATCGATTGACTCCTGACCCTGAACGCTACGGTCTTCCCAGCATGTCATACTCCCGTTACCTTGCCTGGGGAAACTACAGCTGATTGATAGCTGGCAAATGTTGGGAGCCCAAGGGGTCAGTGTGTTGGAATTCTGCTGGGAATTTTGGCACTGTTTCATGTGTTGACAGAGGAGCGCAAAGTTCACTGTTTGGTCCTGGTTGTTCGTGTTATCATTGAGATGTGTGGAAACAGCTTCCTACTCTACCCCCAAAATTCCACTGTGGGATGGGAGCAGGCAGATACCTTTTGCTACAGCTCCTATCGAAGTGAAGGAACATCAGACCAACAAGTCAGGGTAAACGTTTACCTTGGGGTTGATGGTATGAGGTATGTGTGCTCAGTTCAGCCCATTGAAGTCGCTGGAAGTGGACAAGAGGATGGCTGTCTCTCAGTTTGATCGCGCACGTTTTCGGCTGTGATCCATGATAAATTTCTCCTCTGATCGTGCTTGCTTGTTATTTAGCCGTTGTGTCAATGCAAGTCCCCTGGCTCTCTTTACAAAAGAAAATCTGCTGAATTTGTAAATGGTGTCATTGTGTTTTAATATTTGTCTTTCTTTCTGCATGTTTCCAACGTATTCCCAGCGTGCTCTTAATTATACAGCATCTGTGTTTTCTTTTCAATGTTCCTTTCTCCCTTCCCATCTCTCTCCCTCTCTTTCACAATTAACAGTGATTCACCAAGCTGCACCAGGGGCAGGCAAAGGTAACCTGCATGGTTTTCTGAGTTTGGGGCTGCTTGCTGTGCATTTGGCCTTGAGTTGCAACAGTCTGGGGTGCTTTAGCAGAGATAGTGGAGCTGACAGCTCTTTAGCTCTTGGTATCTGCAGTGTGCGTCTGTATAAGGCTATAACCAGAAGTATCTGTAAAGAACAGTAATTTCGGAGATTGCACTATGTTTTGGAAACGCCAGCAGCTCTTGATCGAAAGCACTGCAATCTGCCAAGTTTGTGCAGCCTGATGTAGATTAACAGCAAATGCATTAATTTTTGAGCATGCATGAAGTTTCATTTTTGCGTTATAGACTTTAACAGGCTCGGTTTTCTAACAGTAGTTTTGCCTCTGGTTTGACTTGATCTTTCAATTGATAGATTTGCTTTTGGAAGGTGAGGTTCTGTTCCACCTGTTTTTGCGCTTCAGACTCTCTCTCTGGCTGAGACGGTGGGATGTTGCTCTGGGTGACATTGCGCGGAGCTGTTTGGATTTTCTTTTCAGGTCCCACCCAGTCTCTGCTTAGTACCTTCTCACTAAGACACAACATTTAAGAGTGATAACTTCGCCTGAGTCATAGGGTTGCCAACCCTCCAGGGTTGTCCTGGAGTCCCCAGAAGTGTGCGATTAATTTCCTGGACACTTCCATGTTCAAACTTTGAGAAAAATCATGGGGTTTTGAGTGGATTTTTTATTGGTCTGGGAGTTTGACTGGGCAGGGAGTTTGGCTGTGAGAATCCATATGATCAAGCATCCAGGAATATATCCTAGCAGAGTTGGCAACCCTACATACCCGGAGGAATTTGAAGTGAAACATAGCATGATTCATTGATTCAAAATGTCACGTGTTTGCTGTCTACTATCTTTCTCTCTTTTAATTTCCAAATGATGATGTTAACTGCATTTGACTGCACCTTCCTTCTGTCTCACCTGTTCTCTCTCTTCCTTTCTCCGCTGCTCCAGGAATATCTGCAACATCTCCATTACTGAAAACAGATTTAATAATCCCTGTTGATAAAAAAATGAAGGGTATTGGCTCTCTTGTGAATACAACCTTATTATTTTATTGTGAATATGACTTAAAAATGCTTATTTGCATCACCAAGCATACAATGTTGTGTTGTCTATAAATTGATGATTTGTGGGGATTAATGATAAGAATGAGCACACTTGTTTTGAGTGTCTGCATTGAATTAAGTCAATTCAAATGGACTAAACATGGGATCTAATCTCACTGTTGTCTGTTCCACATTCTAACTCACCATAAACCATCCATAACATGGCACTGTGACTCTCCATTTAACCTACTTAATCCAAACTCATCGATCCCTTGTGCTAACTCCAAATAAGTATATTTCAATAAGTATCTCAGCTTCGTGCCAGACCTAATTGCACTCTTAAGCTCTCCTAAGTATGTCTCAATTGGAGTGTTTAGGACGTTGAAGTAGCAAAAGGGAATAAACAATGAAAAGTTATATCTGTTTGAGAGTGACACAGTAACAAAGTGGCTAAGACTTGTGATTAGTATGTGCCTTATCATACAGACATATTAGAGTATGCTTGCACTGCCACAGGTAGATTTTGGACACATTTAAGAATCAATGAAATTAGTCCTAAAAGATGGAAAAAAAAATCAAGAGAAATTGGATTTAGAGTAGCCAGGGGGTGGAGGTGGAGGGTGCTAAGATATGATAGAAATTTCTTCCATGTGGAAATTTATTGAATTATATAGCGGCTTTCATGAAATTTCATGATCATGTTATTCAGTGGACAATGGAGAGAGCAGGAATGCTAGAACAGTATGTCAGTGTCCTCTTATCATTCCACTCAGGGGATCAAGAATCCTCTTATGCATTTATTCATATCAGGTGGGTCAGTGTCAATATAACTGCTGGAATCATTCAGTAAGGCCAAACAAGGGCCGGAATGCTAACCTGGCTTAGCTGCGCTCTTCATTCTTGACTGTAACCCCCAAGAATTAGTGGTGGCCAGAATTATATGGCATCAGGCAAAGTAGAGGACAAAATTAACAACACGAGCGAAAAGGAAATGGCTTCAGTCCAAATGCAGTTTGATCCCCCAAAAAATAAGCACAGGACAGATTTTGTTGTTGTGGTTTTCTGGTCCTGAATTTATTTGACCTTTTCTTTTAAACAATTGGAAAGTCACAGCAAGTTTCTGACTTAACCTCATCTTACGGTGGACTTGGTTTTTCTAAAAGCCTCTCACCCTTTCTGCGTAAGCCTGTAAGTACCTTCCTTCAACTATTTACCCAGTTCCTTTTTAGAAACTGCACCTATAAATCTTGAAGGCAGTGCATTTCCGAATTGACTTGTCATTTTCTTTCCACATTGTATCTCCAGTTAGTAGCCATTAGAGGAGATTAGCTGCTAATTAATTGAATAAAGAGAAGCTTCTTTACTTAGTTGTGGTAAAGGTGTGAAAGTTACTATTGCAAGGAGGATAACATAGATATGTTTGCGGGAAGCTAGATAAGGACATGAGAGAGCAAGTCTGCATTGATAAGGTGCAATAAACTAAATAGAGTGAGAAAAGGTATATGCAGAGCCTTCCTCTGTGATATAAACTTGTTTGAATCCGAACTGGTTCGGGTTCCTGAGGAGAATCTGCCGTCAAAACTGGGTGTGTAAAAAGATAGTTATGGTTTTGGCATGCCAAATAAATGGGTCGAGTCAAATTAGGATATCTGGTCGGCGTTGGTGAGTTGGACCGAAGGGTCTGTTTCCGTGCTGTATGACTCTATAAAACAGGTCCTGGATTGAAAATGGGTAGATTTAATATGGAGCCACAAAGTCCCTTGTTATTTCCACAGATTGGGTGGGGCACAGACAAAGGCCGGCAGTGCACTGCTCTGATACTGTCTCTAAAAAGAATGTACCAACAGATTTGTGGCGAAGGAACATAGCCCCTGTCAAAACGGTCTTGACCTTCAATTCCTGTCCCCCCATCAACCAGCCACCATTGCCATGTACAGGAGGAAGACAAAGATGAATCCTCATAAAGCTGGGCAGACATACCCAAGCTGCATCCATTGGCATTTTATTACAGTGATGGGTTTCTTGGCACCTTTGTGATCAGTGTGGGAGAGGTGGGACTCTGGCTTGTCACGGAGTCAATCAGGAGCCTCTTTGAAATATAGTTGTTGCTACTGGCTCAGGGTAGGGTAGCTAAAGCCGTCAACTCAGTGGGGGGTGGGGGTTGTGATTTTCGAGCATTCCTCATGTCCTTCCCAGTCTCTTGAAGAAGCATAGTGGTCCCCCTTCTTTTGATCACTCCGTTCCCCATCTTACACTGCAAACTACAGCCACCATTAGCAAGCCCAGGCCAAGTCTCTTGATCTCGGCCCTTAATCTCTGCTGTGTGCCACGAGTGTGATTGCTAGAGGTTGTCTCCATGGTTTCCTGCCACTGTCAATCTACCCGGCTCCCAGGGAAGAAGCAGAGCTCAATCCTAATGTGACACTGCCACTTCAATTCAGCAGAATTTCTGGCTCACCAAGCTCCTCATGTGCCCTCTTGCAATGCCCCAGCGTTCACTTAAACCACAGAATGGGAATATGGAAAATGAGAACACAATTCACCTTATTTCTAAATCTAGTTGGAAGCCTCACCATCTTCAGTACCAGAGTTGGGAGCCGTACACAATGAAGCAGAACTGTATTAGCCTCATTAACAAGACCACACATTCAAGCATGGAGAGTGATTAAAAGCAGATTCTGTCCTGTATGCAACCAAACACAAACTCAAGGTGTTAGTGCAAAAGACTCAGGAAGTGTATCACAAATGTCATGGACCAAATATTTCCAGGCTTTCAGTTCTCTCAGCAGCGAAAAAACTTGCAGTTCTGTAATGGGGTGTTTACTGTGTTCGAGTGCTATTTCTTCCTCCGCTATTTTGACTTTCTGCAGAAATTGGCTCAAGCTTCGACTTTAAAATAGTCGAATAGGGGTGTTAAAATAGGGGAGAAAATTCTGGGAACCCACTGAAACTTTAGATACCATCACTTTACAATTTTGCTTCAAGGTTAATGAAATTGAAGCCAGTGACCGACAGAAGATATAATTGAAATTCTTGCTCTACATTGCTTTTATTATTTAAATGTATGTTGTACCTGGGATTGTACTTTTTCATGTGACTTTCTCTCTTCTGTTGCTTACTTAGTCATGGTCGTTCGTCCAGTAATTACGAACATTACCTCAGCCGCAACCCATGCAAATATCAGTTGGGAGTTTGACCGAACGGATATGCACTTTTATGTTGAATATGAGATAGCTGACAGTAAGAGCGCAATTCATTGGATTCAATGTGTTTTAATCTAGCAGATTCCAGTGTATGCTGTTGAGTGCTTGGTACGTTTTTGTTTGGTTGTTGTGTCATCTCAGAAACCAGTCACTGGGTGCCGGTAAAAGATGCCAATCGTCTCCTTATTTGCCCTGATTAACGATCGTCATGAGCTCCCCGATCCCATTATTACAAACCAATCCGACTTTATTTTCCCTGAAAATACTATTACTACAGCAGGACTTCAGCCAGGATTAAGGGAATAGCACCTCGAGGATTGTAGGGCAGTTTTGATCTTGGGAGGCATCAGTGACTTGTTAGAGAAATTCTGTATTGATTCTTAAGGCTACAGTTACATCTCCTCTATTGATCTGATGGTGGTAACTGGAAGCTACGTTTCACAGACCCCCATTGTTATAGTGTGACTGACTTTTTCATTATGACTATCACATGGTGCACCAACAACAGAATTTCGAAGTATCCAGAGAGCTTTGCATTCTCCTTGCAATTTAAAGTTTGAACACCAAGTTTTGAAAGCACTTTGCAGGTCCTGTGAATTGTCCAGGCATTTCTTCAACAAAGTACTACTGCAGGCCACTGAAAGGACAAAGCGATGTTGAAGGATGTGGCGTTGGTTCTAAATCATGCAATTGTTCAGTCAGAGCTGGTGTATGGATTATTCTGCTGACGGTTTATCTAAATCGACAATAGAAATTGCTCCGCATCCAAGCGAGGATAAAAGAGAAGTGCTCCTTCACAAAGTTTGCCATTCTGATTGATAGAAAATTTGTTTTTGAAAACTCAGGTAGTTCATAATCTTTGGGGTAGAAGGTCTGCCATCCTTAAGCTGCCTGCCGATTTTATGTAACTCCAGTCATGCCCCTGTCATACTGCAACATGGCTGACAGTGAACTCCTTTCCACTGTGATGTGGAGGTGCCCGTGTCGGACTGGGGTGGACAAAGTCTGAAGTCGCATGACATCAGGTTATAGTCCAACAAGCTTACTTGAACTCTCAAACTTTCAGAGCACAGCCCCTTCGTCAGGTGCAGTGAGAGACAAGAGCATAAAGACACAGTTTATAGGCGCGGAGATCAAAAGATCGTGCAACTGGTGTGAGTGGAGTGTCAGATAGTATGTCTCTGCAGGTGACCAAGAGTGTTAGACAGTGTGAGTAAAGTGTCAACAGCTGAATAACCAGTGAAGGAATGACCTATAATCCGATTAAATGCGGCAGAGAGATAATTACAAAAAATTAAAAATATGGTGGTGCTGGAGCCTAACTAAATGACTGGAATAACATGATCGGTATAAGAGTCGCATGCCAAGGGTCTAACCAAAGTAATAAGTAATGTAAAACTGTACAAACTAATTAAGGTAGAGAGATCACAACAATTTATCAAGGTGATGATGACAAAACAAGAGAATAAGGAAGATTTTACAGACACAGAACAGTGTGGCAGGGTCACACGTAGCGTGGCATGAACCCAAGATCATGGTTGAGGCCATCTTCGTGGGTACGGGACTTGGCTATCAGTCTCTTCTTGACGATCCTGCATTGTTGTGTATCTCGAAGTCACATTGGAGGACGCTTACCGAAAAGATCAGAAGCTGAATGTCCTTGACTGCTGAAGTGTTACCTGACTGGGAGGGAACGTCCCTGTCTGGCAATTGTTGTGCGGTGTATTCATCTGTTGTCGTAGTGTCTGCATGGTTTCGCCAATATACCAAGCCTCGGGGCATCCTTACCTGCAACATATGAGAGACAACATTGGCCGAGTCACATGAGTATTTGCTGTGTACGTGGTGGGTGAGGTTTCCTTCTACTGTGGCTGAACCTGTCTTTCACTGGAATCTCTCAGACTCCACTGGTTTAAGAAGCAGCCTGGATCACCACTTTTGTGAGGGCAACTGAAGGTGCAAATTAATTCCCCCTTGCCAAAAACACACAAACATTTCCAGTAATTTTTTTTTTAATCAAGTGCATAGTGATAGCTCAAAGCCTCCAGGTTCTTTTTTAAAGAAAAACTTCTGTGCGGCTGGACACAACAAATAAATGAAGTTTGTTCATGGCCTGCTCAGGAGCTTTCAGGTTGGAAAGATTGCTGAGAAACACTCAATCCTCAGAAAAAAAGATGTGTTTAAAAAGAAACATCCAGAGGAGCAGTAGCTTTGGAGAAAACTTGATTAATTTCTTTGCTAACTTCTAGGGCCAGTTAAACGCAAGCAATTTGCTCAGTCAACCCTTTCTCTAACAATATACAATGATTAGTTTTTACGTACAAGAGGCACTGAGGAGTATTTAATAATATAGAATGTCTGCACTGGCCTTTTCAAATAAAAGAACCATGTTTCCTAAATAAGCGTCTCTCCAGGGAAAAGGTGTACATTTCTCAATACTTTAGAAAACAGGCACGAGATGTTTATTTAATCTCTCTGTGGCCTCATTCCTTCCTACCTCTGCGATCTCTCCACCTCACGCTCAACTCCGACACAGTTGACATTCTAGTCTTGTCACGTGGTACATAATTTAGCCAACTTGTCGATTCAGAGGTAGTAGGAACTGCAGATGCTGGAGAATCCAAGACAACGAGGTGCAGAGCTGCATGAACACAGCTAGCCAAGCAGCATCATAGGAGCAGAAAGGCTGACCCTTCATCAGAAGGGTCTAGGCCTGAAACGTCAGCCTTTCTGCTCCTATGATGCTGCTTGGAATGCTGTGTTCATCCAGCTCTGCACCTTGAGGATTCAGCCAGTTAGACTGTGTATGTTACTTCCACACTTGTACACCATGTTCAGTTCCACTATCTGCATTGTTCCATTGGCCATCTGTTGTTATTGTTCACAACTGTCCTCCTCTTGTATGTTTATGACTGGTGTGTTCCTGTAGACTTTGCTTGCTCTGTGCATTACATTGTGCAGAGGTCCTATACATAGTGTGAGACACCAGCAGATATAGAGTAGCTTCTAGGTAGGAGTCTAGAGCCTGGCATGCATCTGATTTAGTCATCCAGCCTTGGCAATAGGCTGAGGACTACGTCGCAGCAGTGTGAATGACGAAGGAGCCAAGTTGACCCAAAATGTGAACTCAGTTTCTCTTTCCGCAGATGCTGCTAGACTGGCGGAGTATTCCCAGCATTTTCTCCTTTTGTGATCACCTGTGCAATTACCGGCCAGACGTTGTGAGATCCAAATGCTGGAGTGCACAGAACAAGGTTTCAACATGTTCCATGCAATGTGCTGTTACCCAGCTGACAGGCACTTGGAACTATTTTTGAGAAGCGTTACGCGTTTAAAATTCAATGTATTTCAGTAACTGATGGTCCATCCAGCCACTGCGACATTGGAACTGATTGAAATCTGAGCAGCACGCTGGGGCCTTTGGAGCTTTATTATTCTGGATTTGCAAACACTTTACTGGCACTTTGGCTGTTTCGAGATGACACAACTACTTGCGGTTCTTTGTCAGTGTGCTATCTGGTTAGTCTGTTCAGTGACTTGTGGTGCTGAACATCAGTAAAGTGATCTGTCTCTGTTAGCTAGAATGTGAAATATCATTCATGACCCATTCTTTTCATTCCTGCTACTGAACTGTGCAAGTTATAAATTCCTGTTAAGCAAGTGCTCCTTTTTTTTAGCCCAAGAGTTAGACATTTTGTCCATCCAAGTTACAGTCTCTTTCTGTTTACCCCTTCTATTTGATTTTACCAAACATTTAGAACCAATAGAAAATGATGAAGGAACTCGAGTCAATTTGTTATTGTTGGTTTGGGGCCAAATACTGTCCATTAATAGCTGTATCTGTCCCATCATGTTGTGAACCCCTATATGACATTTAACAACATACATATTTGGAACACTACTTCAGGACCAAGTGAGATGGGACAGTACAGACTGCTTCAAAACAAACTTGGACCCGATGCCTGCAAAACTGACCACTCATATGATGGATCTCTCAAGTAGTTAACAGGAAACAGTCATTTCGGAAACCAACGCAGAAATCCCAGCTCATTCTTCACATTGATCCTAAGGGCATTTAAATGGCATCGGGACGGTTACGTGAATAGGAAGGGTTTAGAGGGATGTGGGCCAATGAGACTAGATTAATTTAGGACTGTCTGGTCAGCACAGACAAGTTGGTCCAAAGGGTCTCTTTCCATGTTGGACAACTCTATGACTCTGTTGTGGAGTTCCAGAAGAAAGCCGCCCACTGACACTTGGCACCTGGGTTGAAAAATAGAAAATATCAGGCCCCATTTTTCCAATGTCACCTTCTGATGCAAGCTTCTATTCAGTCTTGCAGTTTATTAACCAACAACTTAGGACAAAGAAAAAAATTGCAAAAGTATGTGGTTTGCAATTCTTGTTGTTGATTTGGAGCTCAATATCATTTGCCCATGAACAATCTTCACACCTTTCCCCTCCCCCAAGGTCACAGGAACTGAGAGAGAATACAACTCCTGGATGGACTGAATTATATGAAGAGGGGTGGGCATGGGATCATGGATCAGTTTGGCTTCAGTGTTACGTCCTATAAGCAAGCGAGGGCCTCTGACTTGAAACACTTCCATACCCTCCGATTTATTCCATTTGAGATTTTTACATGTGTTTGTGGATCATACACAATTTTCTGTGAAAGCTGCATATTCGCTGTCATGTGAATAGGGAGGATTGGAGACCGGGAGATGAAACATTCTCTGGGAGAGAGAGAGAGACACTCGTCGGGGAAAACAATCACTTTGACGTGGGAGGAGGTTAATGTTGATCATTCAGTACCACCTGAAATAGTCACTGATGCCTGAATCCTAAATGCTCAGACTTTCTGTGCAGCCCCGCGTACAGAAAGAAAAATGCAAGTATTCATAATACAATCCCCTTTTCTGCACTAGAGTAAATGAGAGATTTTATCGATAATTTTGAGAAGTATTCCCCATGTGAGAAATTCAACAAACGACAGTCAGTAAACTCGTGAGCTCCTGATCCATGCCTTTTTTTTTAATCAAGCAAAGGACTGGCTTTCTGAGCAGGAATTGGTATTTTCACTGTTTCAGTTCTCCCTTTGAGTACTACACATACAAGTAAGAAGTAACTTGCTCTGGATAATTCTCTAATCTCATATCTACTAACCGGCTGCCTGTTTTAAAAACTGAAAGAACTGTGGCTGCTGTAAATCAGGAACAAAAACAGAAGTTGCTGGAAAAGCTCAGCAGGTACCCACCTGCCTATTTTAACTGGGGACACCTCTTCTGGAAGCACTCCCTGTAGCCTGGACGAGGGAGTCCAGTCTGATCTCGACATTGATTTCCCTGACAGTGCTGCTGTGACTCATCTCAGCTGGCCCACCAATGTGAGTTTTGTATTACAGCAATGGAAACCAGGCCTTTCGGCCCATCTCGTTGCCCACCGGCCTTTCATTGCTTCCTACTCCTCCCACTGTCTAGTGGCAGCCTCAGTAAACAAAAGGTACAGATGCAGATTTGGGCTTGGCAATGGTGCTGCCCATAGTTGAGCAGCCATGCTTCTGTAAGCGTTGGCTTCTTTCCAGCTGGCAATCCCAGGAGAGGCGAACCAGAAAGCAAGGAAACTGGACAGTGTAAAAATGTAGCATGATGATTGGCGCACAAATCTTTTGAGAATGGCTCACCTGATCAGTGATCCAAATTGAATTGCGCTTACAGAGGTGGTAAAGGGGATGAATGAATTCTCAAAAATTTTAACCACTTGTTTGAATCATGAACTTTCAAACTTGTATTTCAGTGCTCAAAGGGAAAGGGTTCATCCATTCCCCTCCATACACACTCTCACACACTCACATACTCCCTCACACACACACTCCCTCACACACATACTCCCTCACACACATACTCCCTCACACACTCACACACTCCCTCACACACACACACACTCACACACTCCCTCACACACTCACACATACACCCTCACACTCACACATACACACTCACACACTCACACATACACACTCACACACTCACTCCCTCACACACTCACACACTCCCTCACACACTCCCTCACACACTCACACTCACACACTCACACACTCACACACTCACACATACACCCTCACACACTCACACACTCCCTCACACACAAACAGGATGCCCTGATCAGTATTGTTGCAGCAGAAGAGCGATGTCAATGTAACAATAATTCCAGTCTGGCCGCAATGATGTCAGTTCTTTGTCTCCGTACACTTTTCAGGTAAAGAGCCTGTGGACAAAATGCAAATAAATGCCTCACAGACCTCCATTGTGCTAAAGGGCTTGTTGCCAGCAACAGTTTACAGAGTGCGAGTTATTGCCGAGAACCAGGCGGGCCAGTTGCGGAGTAAGGACGAACGGTTTGAAACCCGTCCACCAGGTGAGGCAGTGAGTGGAAGAGCAGCTGGCTCGGGCCTCCCTTCCTCCTGACTGACTGACCTGGACTAGCTGTGGGTGGGCCATGGGGCTGACTGTGTGAATCCCAGAGCCAGTTTGTGCCAATGTGGTCAGAGCTTGAGGTGCTCTTCTTGCTTCAATGGATCAGTCAAGTTACCCTTTTGTTTTAGAGCAAGTTGAGGGTTGTTTCGATTGACCATTGTCAAAGCTTCTCGAGTCGTTTTGAAACGGGGCGCTAGTCTCCCCATCATTGAGCACGGACACTTGGATCCCTGTTTCACAAATTCCGCTGGTGAGAGTGATTTCTGCCCCAGAGGCAAAATCTTGAAATCGAGAGCTTGGTCCTTTAAAGGGTTTGTCAGTGGGAGTGGAAATCTGATGCCGTATCCATCACCCAAAAGATATGGGGGATTAGTTGAAAGTTTTAAAACTGAAATTGTTGGGATTTTTTTGAGGGGTCTAACAATATTCGAGGATATGGAGTGAAGGCAGGTAAATACAGTACTTGATACACACCAGACACGATCTGTTTGAGTGACAGAAGTGGGTTGCTGGGCTGAATGGCCTACTTCAGTAGTCGACACTGGAACTACTATAATGAAAGACTATGGGATGTCTGTGTGTGGAGGCCGTGTACTTGTCAAGGCCTAGTGGACGTTGCATGTAGGATCGCTGGTTTGTGGCTCATGTTGGTTTTATCGTATGGTATTGCTGGTTGCTTAATCAGAGAGCACATTGTACAGTTCCAACCAGCTATGTAGCTTTTATCATTTATACAAACTAAGAATGATTTGCCTTGACAACTATGAAGTGGGTCAACTGAACCCAGTGTTTGTAGCCTTGCTGTAGGAAGGGGAAGGGCGTGAGGTTTTTGTATTTGTCCAGTCTTAGGATTCATTAGGTAGCTTTGTCTGGCTCAATACGCTCCCGACATTTCTTCACACTGGGGGCCTTGTCAGAAACGTTCTCTCCCACACAAAAGGCATAACTCAGCAGGATGTCTCCTGAGCCTGGTGCCCAAGATTGCGTTTCATCTGTTCCTCATTCACCCCTTGCTGAACCAACATTGACAGTTTTATGTAAGAACACCCACTCGGTAGTGAATGACGGCACTTTGAACAAATCAGCAAGTCAGCCTGACAGTTGCTAAATTTAAAATTTGGCACCCAGCAAAAAAGAAAGAGTCATGTTGATGCAGCCTGACCCGTTCGAGAGCATGTTGATCTGTTGGATCCTGCATTTTCAAGAGACAGTGTCCCTTATTCTATCACCTGCTCCAGTTGGGTTTCATAGCCACCAAATTAAGTCCAGTCTAATCTTGTACCACTTGACTGACACCGAGCTGTGTTGGCAGAGCTCCCAAACTGTAGTAATTATGAAAAATCCCAAGCTCACATTAGCTAGCCCACGAGCGGCTATTGAACCATGTGGGGCATCACTTCAGTAATGTGAATACACATTATTGCTTTTCCCCACTCATTGTATTCTAGGGTCATTCATCACAGTTCCAAAGGATCAATAGTATGAAAAAGAGGGAAGGAATGCTAATAATTTTTGACTAATTTTTTTTTCCCAATCTTGATAACTTAGCCTCTTCCCAGGGGAAAAATGTGACAATTTGAAAGCGGATAAAAATCTACAGAAACTTCCTTGAATACTTTATCAATAGTTGATCTCCTCTTATTCCTGTTTTGATCACTTCCCTGAATGGAGTTCCTGAATAGTAGTCTTTTTAAAAAGCCAGACCAGGTTAAGCTCAGCTAAACATCATTATTATTGCTTCAGATTTCCTGTGAGCAATGCCACGAGCGATCAATTCCTGGCATGTTAATTTTAACACTCAAAGCCTGTTGTAGGCGTATTGGGCTTTCTAATCTTCCTCTTTTCACTTTACTCTTGACATATCTGATTGCCACCCATCTCACCATGCCCCATAATTTCAGGGTGGTACTAGACCTGAAGGATGGAAAGTTCCTTCAGACCTCCATAAAGGATAACATAAAGACAAATAAAAAGGGATACTGTGTCTTTAACTCTTTCACTGGCCAGCTTTATTCACATGCTATCTTTTCCCGACTGATAGCTGTGAAGAAGCATTTCAACTTCTCTTTCATCTGATAACTACGCAAACTCTTGAGGTGCTTACAAGAATAAAAACGTTTACGGTACAGGTTTATGTGATTGTAACTTGTGGCCAGAGAAAGAGTTGGCATCGAGCCACAGAGCTTAGCACACGCCCTAAAAGTCTCCTGCATGACTCCTCAAGGCTCTGGTGATAGTTTTCTGGCATTTGAGTGTTGATGAGTGAAAGATTTAATGGGACACGTTGTGGCTGTGCAGTTATTGCTCGCTTGCGATTTTGATGAATGGCAGGAACATCTTTGAATCGATGCACCGCGGGGTATTGCTGTGTGCTGCTGCACCTTCTCCCTTTGTTCGACTGTTTCTAATTGTGTCAGTAGAGTTGCAAAATGCTTTGGTGCTGGTTGAGCTCCTTTTCGCTGGCCCGTTGTCATTTTCTCTGTCCTTCTTGCCTCTCTTTATTCCTTGCATGCTACTTTGTGACCTGTGCGTTGCCTTGTTACTTTGATTTCCAAAGCGAGTTTGCACTGTCACTGAATGTTCTGTGAAACTTCCACCGTATTGGATTGCATCCCCTCTCGCAGCAACGGTGAGCACAAAATGAGGCAAACTGAATTCAATCTCAGTCCGTAGGTTTGTTTATTTTGGAGAGGAGGAGGTTGGTATTGGTAATGAGACAATTACACCCCTGTTGTTTAATTCGAATCTTTGTTCTGTGAAAATTATATCAAGTAATCATGAAAATGGAAGCTTTCTTCACAAAAAGTGACAATGTTTGCTCCTCAAGCTAATAAAAACATGAAATGCTGGAGAAACTCAGAGGATTTGGAAGCATCTCTGGAGTTCTGAAGATGATGTGTTTTGGTCGTGAAACCTTCATTCTGTTTCCATGAGAGAAACAGAGCTAATGTTCATAGTGTGGCAGGACTCTTCTTTAGAACTCCACTGATGCTGCCAGATCGGAGTTCCTCCAGCATTTTCCCATTTTTATTTCAGATTTCCAACATCAGTATTTTGCTTTTTATTCGCGTGCTCTTCAAAGTGATTGCACTTGGAACGCTTTGTTATGTTTCTGAGAAATGTCGTGTAAAATTATCTCCATTTGCTGACTACTTCTCCATGAACCCTCATCTTCCAAGGTCTAGCTTCCCAGGTTAAACTTTACTTTCTCAGAGCCTTCGTAATGTTGTGCCTCTTTCACAAAGAATACAAGGTAAATGTTAATGCAATGCATCACAGAGATTATTTAGTTGATGGATTGTTTGTTTTTTTTCTGAAGAATTAATATGATTTAATTAATAAGACAACTCCTTCACGTTGTAGACCATTTCCTCTATCATGGGGTGGACAGGGCATGTTCAAACGCAATATTTGTGGCAGCCAAAGAGTATTTTGTTCTCAACTCCTGCCAGGGAACTGTAAAGCCATATTATGTCATTGCTGGATTCACCACACTCCTTACATCAATTGTTTCTGTTGGCGACTTAAGCAGCCAACTCAGTATTTAGACCCCCAGGCAAAAATGTAGCAGGAAAATCTCTTATAAGTTCGTGTGTGACTGCATTGTGTTCTTCTTCTAGAATTGCATGACATCTTATCTTCTTAAGGGTGCAATCACGTGTTGGGATATTGGTGTGATACAGATATATGGGTGGCATGATGGCACAGTGGTTCACACTGCTGCTTCACAGTGCCAGGGACATGGACTTGATTCCAACTTTGGCTGGCTGACTGTATGAAGTTTACACATTCTCCCCGCATCTGCGTGGGTTTCCTCCGGATGTTCTGGTTTCCTCCCCATGTCCAAAGATGTGCAGGTTAGGTGGTTAAATTGCCTGTAGTGCCCAGGAAGGTGTAGGCTAAACATGGAAATGTGGGGCAATGTAGGTGGGTCTGGGTGGGATGCTCTTCAGAGAGTGGTGTGAACTTGATCGGCCAAGTGGCCTCTACCGGCACCGTAGGGATTCTATGATTCTCAGTCTGAAGGTTTTGGTTTCCTGAGTAAACAAAGACAGACGTCCCCTCCTTAACTGCTGTTTAACGTTCCCTGCTGGAAAATGTGTTTGAGGATTTTTGTTTTTGGAGCTCCATCCTAACCATTCCCTCCTGCACTGTTGAATATGTGTTGACATGACAAGTACTGGCTGACTCAGTGCATGTATGTCGGATACTTCCAAGAGAAAGGAAGTAAAACTCCAACAACGACCATGGAAATGTCAGGACAGCAGACTAGAGGAGGTAGGTTCAAGACCCTGTTGGGCTTTGCTCGGGCAACAGTCAGTATCTTCAAGAAAGTAGGAGAGAAATTGTGGTGGGTGAGGGGGAGTGCAATTCATTAAACATCTCCTGATTTTGGAAAGAGCAATGTTGGCTTCGAGTGATCGTGGGAAATTTTAGCTGAGATGGTTGTTGCACATCTCTTCCTATTTTCAGTGAAATCTATGGAGTAAAAATCAGGAGCAATGTATAACAGCTGAACTGAGATCAAAACATTTTATACTGTTACTTCAGGCCAACATCAACATCTTACAAGTGATATTAAAAATTTTACACAGTGCTTTCACTGCAATGACTCACTTGCATATTGTACAGTTAAAGGCTGTGGAGTTACAGTTAGTTTCAGTTTTGTTAAAGTATTGCCAGGTCCATATTGTGTGCATATAAAATATTTTCAGCTTTTAATTATTATTTGTTTGTATGAGACAACCTATTTCCAATGCGCATTGAATTCAGAATTCCACACAGAAAATTCCCAGGGTCACCATCTCCCCTTACCCTCACTTGTTTCACATTTTAATCAATGTTTTCTCCCTCTCTTTCTTTCAAATAATCGGCCCCTCAGCCATGGCAAGCCGCCAGGTAGACATTGCCACCCAGGGCTGGTTCATTGGTTTAATGTGTGCCATCGCCCTCTTGATCCTGATCCTCTTGATTGTCTGCTTCATCAAAAGGAATAAAGGAGGCAAATATCCAGGTGAGTGCATCTTTCACAAGTCCAGTGTTCAGAGACTGTGGAAGAGTTTTTAATCACGCTAGTGCAAGAGAGTTATCTTGGCCTTCAAGGCAGTGCAGAGCATCATGTTAAATGGATGTTGACCGAGGAAAGGGCTGACAAGATTTTGTTCTTCAACTTTACAAAGGTACATGTAAAGGAGCCCTCCGGCAGGTGTGTCAGATCCTTCCTGGGCTGTGAAACTGTAATAATGATCAAGGGGATGTCAGGACAGCAGACAGGAGGACACGGGTTCAGGTTCACAATGGTCAACTTGAACAGCAGCACCATCAAAAGCAGCAAAGAAAATGGTTGCTACATGTCAGTAGCAAAGAGACTGGAAAGGGTTAGGCCATTCGAAAAAGGAATTACTTTTGACAATTCATCTTCATAGTATCACTGAGAATGACATTACTTTCTCTTTAGTCATGAGGCAAGGTAAATTACTCAGAAACAAAGAAACAAATCAAATACCGATGCTGGAAATCAGACACAAAAACAGAAATTGCTTGGAAAAAGCTCAGCAAGTCTGGCACCGTCTGTGGAGAGAAAGCAGAGTTAACGTTTTGGGTCCAGTGACCCTTCTTCAGAACTGAAGCCTTTTGTCAGTCCAACTGTTTTTCTGTTTCTTTGGGCTGTATCTCCACCTGTCATTCACTCCTAACCCCTTCCCCAGTTTTTCTGCATAAATACCAAGTTTCAAGCTACAATTAGTTCTGAAGAAAGATCACCTAGACCTGAAAAGTTAACTGTTTTCTCTATAGATGCTGCCAGACCTGCTAAGATTTTTCAGCAATTTCTGTTTTTGTTTTTTTGTATAAATTTGCACAGGATTGGGATCTCCTTTTCAGACACTAACTGAATCTCTTCCATCTTCCATCCTCCCCTTCTTAGATACAGATCTCACAAGAAGTGATCAGGATATAATTTTCCACTGTTTAGTGTTCTTCCACTGTTGTACAAGACAATTGTTACCTTAACACCACAAAATAAGACCTGCACATCAAGGTATAAAAGAATGTTTGGGCACTTGTGGCACTGTGGTATTGTCCTGACCTCTGTAGCAGGAGGCCTAGGTTCAAGTCCCATGCATTCCAAAGATGTGTGATAAAGTCTCTGTACAGGTTAATTTGGAAATATTTATAAAGGACTTCTCCTGAGAGAAGCTAACCAACGTTTTATCTGTTGAGTAGATTTGTGTTTTGCATCATGAGGATGCACGTTCAATTCTGTGAGAAGTAATAATGTGAATTCATGCTCAAGTTGATCCTCATGTTTCACAAGTGACAATCCTATAACTGAGGTCATAAAATTAGCTGAGTAATAAGTAAATCCTTTCCTGTTTAATCAGGATTGAGCCTGTCTTCTGCCCAAGATGTTGTATCCTTGTTTTGACAGTTTAATTAGCTTAGCTAATATCTAAAAGGAGGATTGGAGGCAGTGAATCTATCCATTGTTTTTAGTCAGCTGACACCCTACATTATAAGAGCTATAACCCTACTTAACAGTGCCTAAACACTCAGTTCTTTCATTTTGACTGAACTAGGGATTCGAGGAAAAGGTAACGATACAGTAGTTGTGACGAATTTGAGAATGTTTTGATTTAAGGTTGTAGCCAAGGACACTTGCGGCTAAACTGCCTGCTCTTACACACGTGGTATTGACAGTCCAGGTCAATATCGAGCACAGCTAAGCTGACTTAGTTTATTCTCTCAGTAACATTCCTCTTCCCTCACTCCTCTCTTTGCCACTCCTCCCTCCACTCCATCCCACCTTCCCTTCCTCTCCAGTCAACTCCACCTCGTTCCACCCTCCATTCCATTCCAGTCAACTCCACACCATTCTCAAGCGAGAGTTGTTTCTCCAAGTACAAAGCCAGGCACGACTTTAACGCATGCCCTTTTTTAAACTTATTAATGATTACAGTCAAGGAGAAAGAGGATGCTCACGCAGACCCCGAGATCCAGCCTATGAAAGAAGATGACGGAGCCTTCGGTGAATACAGGTGAGAACCTGCCCCGTACCCTGTCACCTGCCTCTCGGTACTACCCCCATTGAAGAGCTAGCCGGCTGACCAGAGTCCTTAGCCCTTGGACCCGCTGAATATAGTGAGCTTTGAAACTGTGAATGGTCTGTGTTGGGGTTGTGGCTTCTTTTTTAGTTGCAATATCTTGTTTCTTCCCACTTTGTAGAAAAATCTGAACTCTACATTCTACAGTGACTCCCTTATCCCGTAAATGTATGTGTAATCAATGTTTCATACGCCAATCCTTGACATCCCAATTTCATCACTTGAACTAAAACTGCTCTCTGCCTCTGACTTTGTACATTTTAATGCAGCTGTAACAATGCACCAACTTTTATTTTTAGAAACATCTGGCACAGGACATAACATGTAGTCATACGACTCTTGGCGAAGGATCGATTCTAGACTAAGTCGATCATTTCACAGTTTTGCAGCTTCCGGTTTGCTAGGTCAGGTTGAGAAAAAGGCCACAGTGAATGCTATCAAGAAGGACCTTCCTCCCATACTCAGGCCGTGGGGTAGAAAACTGGACACTAATCAGGAGACAGGAGAATCAAAGGGATTGGGACAAAAGCAGAGAAAATTTAGCAGGAGAGGAGAGTTGCTCCTTGAGTTTTGAGGGTGGATTTGGCAAGGTAGTAGTTTCTTGGAGTTTGTGTCTCTGGAACAGTGCCTGAGGGAAGCCATGCTCGTTGAATGGCAAGAAGCAGTGTGTTTATTATTATTTACTGTGGCCTTGCTATAAAGTCTCTCTTTGGGGAGAACAGTCACAGATAAAGAACCCAACCCTGACTGTTTCATGTGAATTAATCGAACTGGTTCAGTTTGTTAAGGTTGGTACGGGAAAGTTTAGTTGTGCCAAGGGGTGAAATCACTTCAAGGGAGCGCTACTGTAAAATTTGATTCAGACAATTCAGGAACAAAACCAAAAAGCACATGTTCAGACACGGTGTGTCCAAAATCTGGAACTCCCTCGCCAAGAGCCTTTGATTGCTGGAATCTTTCAAGTGACATCATCAGATTGTTATTCGGTGCCAAATATGAAGCAAAAGCAAGGAAATTCAATTCAGCTACAATATTTTACGATCTACTGAATGGCAGAATAGACCCGAGGGACTGAATGGTCTCCTGCTGTTCCCAGTGGTCTGCGGTGCAATGGTAGAATGAAAGGAAAGTCTGTAATAAGGAGGGTGAAACAATGGATTGCTATACCCATTGAGGGAAGGAAATCTGCTATCCTTATCCAGTCTGACCTACATGGGACTCCAGACCCAAAGCAATGTGGTTGACTCTTAACTGCCCTCTGAAATGGCCTAGCATGCCATCAGCTGTATCAAAACCCTCCAAAAAATGTTGAACTAATAAAATGATCAAAAAGGGCACTAGAAATGACAATGGTGTACCACGTCCAGTTGATTCTGCAAACTCCTTCTGACTTCTTGTGCCAAAATTAAAGCTGTCCACAGATGAATCATACTCTCCGACCTGTAGCTTGGAGACGTTGTGTGGGCAGGCCAGACCCAGGGGTGGCAGCACAACGGTATGCAGTCAGGATGGAGGGGCAATGGGAGTCCTCACTGTAAAGACTCCAGATCCCATCGAGCCTGAGAGCTTAGGTCAAACATAATCAAGGAAGTCTCCAGCTAAATATCTCCCATCATCCTCTGTCAACTAAGGAATGGGAGCTTCTCCATGTTGAACACAAATTGGAAGAAGTACCGAGGGTAGCAAGGGCACAGGATGCTCTCTGGTGAAAGAGTTCATTGTCCATCAGCAACAGTTAATCGATGGCTCCACCTCTAACTGAACTGGCTGAGTCCTAAAGGACATAGCTGCTTCTGCAGCAGGCGATGAAGGAACGATTATGAATGATACAACTTTCTTGATTTCAATTGTGGCAGCTGCTCTGTGCATTTAGAAGATTGATAGGAATCACCACCACTTCCCAGTCCCTGCGGAGGCAAAGTCTCACACTGAGGCTACCATCATGTTATGGTGGCTCTATCGACCTGCAAATAGGATACATGCAGAACAGATCCAGCAGCTCAAAGTTGTGCATCCAAGAGATGTAGCCTTATGGCCTGACATATCCCTTACACGACCATTGCCATCATTTCAATGCAGCAAACTTAGTTCTTAAAAATGAGGTGCCAGTTGCGTGAAGCTACTACATTGGACTAAATGCACGCCAACCAGTGGAAACCACACGTTGCAGACTGCTGAGGATGCCACAAATGACAGATCCGATCAAAGTTGTGAATGGGAGGAAGAGGTCCAACAAACGCCCCATCCTCAATGATAGCCTGAGTACGGAAGTCAAGGCTATAGAATCTGTGAGCCTCCTCACAGCCAGAGATGCTGAATGAGGTCTGTACCATCGCAGATACAAGTTTCCAGCCAATTTTAACTCATTCCATGTGATATCAAGAAATAGTTGAGTGCGCCAGATGTTGCAAAGTCTTCTGCCCAGCCAAGTTCTTGAAAATGGAATATTCCCATGTATATCCTCATCAATTACCATTCATCTGTAATCTCTTGATCATCAGCCAAGTAATGGAAGGTAGCGTTGATAGTGCTATCAAGTGGCACTTAAACAGAATGGCCACTCACTAATGCTCAGTTTGGGTTTGGCCTGGGCCGCTCAGGCTGCATTGGTTCATTTGATCCTGGTCATACACAGATCCGTGTACTTGAGTTCAGCCCCAGAAGCAATCTTATTTTTTTCCTCTCCGTTGACAGGGCCCGATGGATCACCACGATAGACAGGGGGTTCCCATTCAATGAACATCTGCAGTTTAAACTATCCGTGGGACATCCATGTCCTGATTCCCTGTAGATAATGAGGATTAGGTGTGTGGACAAAAATGCTGAAGTGCAGAGGTGAAGTGAGAGTGACTGCCCCTGACATTTAACACCCTTGAGCCTAAGCAAAATTGAAACTAATGCGAATATGGGGCAGTGAGTGCTCTCCATTGGTTAGAGTCAAACCCAGCACAAAGAATGTTCACTATTATTGAAGGCCATCACCAGAACCCCAGGATATTGCTGTGAGTTCCTTGTGGTAGTATCCTAGGGTCAATCATCTTCAGCTGCTTCATCAATGACCTTTTTACTGCCATAAGATCGGGAATAGGGAATATTCATAGCTAATTGTGCAACATCACTGCCCAAATACTCAAGTTGTCACTGTCCATACACAGCAAGAACTGGATAATGTTCTTGCCACACAAGTGCCAGACAATGATCATATCCAATAAGAGAAAATCTAACCATCTCCTATTGGTATTCAACGGCACTGCCATCCCTGACTTCCCCATAATCAACAATTCTGTGTGTTATCATTAATCAGAAACTGAACTGGACCAGCCTAATAAAGACTGGCCAGCAGAGCAGATCAGAGACTGGAAATTCTGAGGTGAGTAACTCACAACTTGACTCCAAAGGCCAATCCAACATCTACGATGCACAAGTAGAACGATGTTGCAAGGGTACATTGGGGAATGGCTTATGCTCTAATGTAATGAATGCAAAACCTTGAGCACAAAAATAGGTGATTGGATGGGCACTGTTTTGGATATGCATCAGGAAATGTAAAATGCCATCCTTCAGTTTTAACACAGGGCATGTTACACCTGACTTGAAAGTATAGATAACTTGCCTGTGGTGAACTGGTTAGTGTGCCAAGTATGGTTTAGAGCCATGAATTGTCTAAATTGTGCAAATGGAAATCATACTTAGATGTTGAAAACAGGAGGTGAGTCATAGCACCACAGATCTTAGAAATATTCGTGCCTCTACGTTCTTCAATTAGTTTCATGGAGTCTCCAGCTCTTCTGTCAGTATCCAGCAAATACTTTCTCTCTCATGATATCATCCAGTTTATTTTGCGAGGTTTCTTTGAACCTGATTTCACACCCTATCGGCAGCTTATTACAGGTCAGGGTAACTTGCTGTCTACAAAAATTTCCTTACGTCACCTCCATTAACTTTGCCAGTTCTTTGGCTCCGTGTCCCCTGACTCCTGTCCTTTTCAACTGGGAGCAGTTTCTCCTTGTTTACTTTTCAAACCTCTTCATGATTTTGAATATCTCCATCAAATCTCCTCTTAATCTTTGCTCTTCAAAGCAGACCAACCTCAATTTCTCCATTTTCTGCATGTTGCTCAAGTATCTCACTCATAAATCTCCTCCTTAACTTCTCCAAAAGCTTAACCATCTTCCTAAAGTACTAGGAAGCTCATAGGAACAGAGGGATCTTGGGTGCCTATCCACAGATCCCTGAAGGTAGCAGGGCAGGTTAAAAGGCTGGTTAAGAAGGCAGGATGGGGCAATTGCCTTTATCCATCATGGCATAGACTGTAAGAGCAGAGAATTCATGTTGGAGCTGAACAGAACTTTGCTTAGGCCATAGCTGGAGAACTGTGTCCAGTTCTGGTCACCAGGCTATAAAAAGGATGTGACTGTGCTGGGAAGGGTGCAGAGGAGATTCACCAGGAATAAGAGGAAGTAGTTTATCTATGACGAGAGGCTGGATAAGCTCTGGTTGTTTTCTTTAGAGCAGAGAAGGTTGAAAGGTGACCTGATAGAGGTATATAATGTTATAAAGGGCATGGACAGGGTGAATAGAAAGCAGCTGTTGTTAAGGGTCAATAACAAAGGGGCATAATTTTAAAGTGAAAGGCAGGAGTTTTAGAGGGGATTTGAGGAAAGTCATTTTTACGAGAGAGGGTGGTTGGTATGTGGAATACACTGCCTTCGGAGGGTAGTTGAGGCAGGAAACCTCACAACATTTAAAAAAAATACTTGGATGAGCACTTGAAATGTCATATCATTCAAGGCTAAGTGCTGGAAAGTGGGACTCGTGTAAACTTAGAATAGTTTAGTTGGTGCAAAAACGAGGGGCCTCGTCTGTACTTTGATTCTGTGGTGCAGAGGATTAACCACAGTACACTAGTTGAGGTGTAATCAGTGTTTCATAAAGATTTAGCATGACCTAATTTGATTTTGAACTCTATGCCTCTACTTTATAAAGTTCAGGGTCATATTGTGCCTGGATTAACTATCTTCTCGAGTTTTTTGGCTGCCTCCGGTACTTCATCCACTTCAAATGTGTACATTTTCCTTTTCTATTGTCTCAAAATAAATCATTCAAATTCATCTGCCGTGTACCTGCCGATTTCACCAGTCTTTCTGAGCACCACCACCACTGTAAAAGCAGTGATGCCGATATCCGTTCCTGAAGTATACCACTGAACATCTTCCTGTAATCTGAACAATTAGATTGGCTGCTACTCTGCTTTCTATCCCTTAGCTGATTTTGTAACCACACAGTCAAAGCCCTTTCATCCCATGGTCTTTGACTTGGGTCATAAATGCATTGAGTGATACTTGTTCATATGTCTTTTGAAAATCACCTCATTGATTCTGTGAAACCTGCTCCATCACTTCACGAAAGTCTCAATCAAGCTAATGAAACATCTTTTATTTTAACAAATCCATGCTGAGTTCCACTTATAAACCTCCATTTTCTTTATTTCAATGGTATCACAATTGATCCTGAAATGAGCTTCTGACCTCTCATTTGCACCGTGTCAAAGAGCTTCTTTTTCAACCTCCATCGCTCAAGTTTGTCCCTGTATTAGTTTGCCTACTGCCGAAATCTTGCGGTTTAACTGTTTGTCTGCATGCTCGGCTGGTCTCCCACATTGAGGGGCTGAGCAGCCTACTCTTGCTCCTATTTCTTACGGTCTTTTGATCTTTACCATTAATGGCCGTGTCTTCAGTTGCTTGTGCCTCAAGCTCCCTACGTCTTTCCAGCCCACTTGCTTCCTGAAATTTACCTCCTTGACCAAATTTAGGTCATTTGATCTATGGTGTCCTCTGGATCTCCGAGTTAGGTTCCGCCCACCCCCTTCGATATTTTTAATCAACCTGTTCATTTATGCTATGTAACACCTTTGGAGTAGGTGGGACTTGGAGCCAGATCTCCTCGCTCAGAGGTAGAAGCACTACCACTGCACCAGAAGAGCCCTATGTTATGCTTTGTTTTATAATGTTCTTTAACACTTTTGGGATGCTCTTTTAACTTAAGGACAGTACATGGATACAAGTTGCTTTTAACTACTCTGTAGATAGTGCTGGGAGTACAGTTGGACTAGAACCAGTTACATCTGGCGACTGGAGAGAGTTGTTAATGATTTATTGTAGGCTTGTTAAGGCCTGGGATTGTATTAGTACTGATACATTGAGTACACTTTCTTGTGTTGAATGTAGCCAACGTCACTTAATTGAGGAATGGACATTGCCAACACGTGTAGACCTGTCACAAAGTAGGGGAGGCGATGGCCTAGTGGTATTCATCACTGGACTGTTAATCCAGAGACCCAGGTGATGTTCTGTGGACCTGGGTTCAAATCCCACCATGGCAGAGAGTGGAATTTGAATTCAATAAAAAAAAATCTGGCATCAAGAGTCTAATGATGACAATGTTAATTGTTGGGGGGAAAAAACCCATTTGGTTCACTAATGCCCTTTCCTTTTAGGGAAGGAAACTGTCATCATTACCCAATCTAGAATACATGTGACTCCAGCACTGTGGTTGACTCTTAACTTCCCTTAGGGATGGGTAATAAAGGCTGGCCTAGCCAGTGATGCCCTCATCCTGTAAATGAATGAAACAAGTGCTTAAAAGCTGCATCCTTGCGTACATCAGGGATTTGTTCTGCAGCAGAAGTAAACACCTTACTTTTAAAACCTAGAGTCTGGGTCCTGCATCATGGATGTGTGGTAGAGTTGGTCTGGACAAGGCGAAGTAGGCATTGTTAGGGGTGGTGAGTATAGGTGAGAGTTTTAGGGAGCATGGTTGATGGTCAGGAGCTCTGGGTATTGGAACAGAGCAAGATGGGTGTTGGGTTTGAGTGCGGAATAGTGCTTTGAAGAGGCAGGACGCAGGGCGAGATGTATGATTATGAAGGATTCAGGGGGACTGTAGAGTTGGTGGGAAGATGAGTATTGGAACAAAGTTGGAGGATGACAGTCACTGAGTACTGAAACAGGTGAAGATGATGGAGACCTGGAGAAGAAGAAATGAAATGGTCTCATTTTATTTCTGGGTATTGTTGTGAAATTCTAAGAGAATGGGTCTACACTCGCTGCAAACAGGGGTTGCAGTTGCTGTGTGGGCTATTCTGCATGGCACAGGGCCTAGCTGTACATATTTTTGAGGTGTGGCCTAAGGGGAATACTCCAGTGCAGGCCTGTGGAACTGATTTTACTGCTCAATAAAGGCATGAGGTCCAAATGCTTTTAGTGTGAGCTCGTTTCATAGAGAAAACTCGTGCTTGGGTAAAATCTGTTGTAATTGTTGACTTTTACTGCCAATCATCGTACGAAACCGTCGTAAAAGATTGTCAAACTTTGAAACTGAATTAGAATAGCTGGCCTGAAACAGGATTTAATGAAGTGTTGTCAAGTAAACTGACTCATTTAGCACATACAGAATGGTGGTCGGTCCCCTTCCCTCACCTCAGGAGTTTGAGAAATAGGACTAAGTGTGAATACACTTGAACGCCTCACAAGGTGCCTCCAGAGAGAGAGAAAGGGGTGGATGCAGGAGTCGGGAATAAAGCTATTTAAGGCAATTGAACATTGTCTTCATGTAACTTTGGGGAGGACAGGTTTGATTGGCGTCTTTTCATTTTTATTCAAACGCACCTTGATTTAGAGTCAGTCGTTTGGCAAGGAAACGGACCCTTCAGTCCAACTTGTCCATGCTGATCACATTTCCCAAATTAAACTAGTCCCATTTGCCTACATTTGGCCCACATTCCTTGATCTTTCCTATTCATGTACCTGTCCAAATGTCTTTGAAATATTGTAACTGCACCTGCATCTACCGCTTCCTCTAGCAGTTCATTCCACACACGAACCACCCTCTGTGTGAAAAAAGTGCCCTTCATCTTTTTTCTTAAATCTTTCTCCTCTCACCTTAAAAAATGCCTCTTGTTTTGAACTCCCCCACCCTAGAGAAAAGACACCTGCTATTTACTGTATCTATACCCCTCCTGATCGTATAAACCTCAAGTCTCCCCTCAACCTACTATGCTCCAGCGAAAAAAGTCCCAGCCTATCCAGCCGATCCTTATAACTCAAGCCCTCCAGTCCCAGCAACATCCTGGTAAATGTTTTCTTAATATTACTGTATCCTTCCATGGCAATACTGCTCTTCAAATCTCAATTCAGTGCATTATTTTGAAACAATGCTCTTGTGTGTTCCTAAAATTAATCTGTTCAATTTATGACAAAATCTCTAAATTTCAATTCAGCTTGGCAACTTCAGTCTTAATAAATAGATCGTAACAATTGTGGAACCTTTCAATAGTCACCAGTTTCACCTCAACAGTTTTGGATTCATATCCAATGACCCTTCACCCCCTGTCATACAGCCCTCACTTCTTCACCCTGACTCATTGCCCTCTGGAATGACCCTTCACCCTGATACGTTGCCCTCACTTGCCACCTGGTACAGCCCTTCGCCCTGACACAGTGCCCTCTGGAATGACCCTTTGCCCTGACACATTGACCTCCCTCCCGTCTGCAATTGACCTGTTAGCCCCTGACACACTGATGCAGCAGGTTTCGAAGATTGATCACTTTCTAGCCATGTGGAAAGTTTGTAATGATTCCAATCAAAATTGGCTTGAGAATCAGCCAGCGCCCTTTCCTCCTGTGATATTATTTGTTGGGATAAACCTTCCAAGGCATAGCCATTGCCCGGAGCTACAAGGGAATGGGACTGCCAATTGCTTTGATTTTTTTTAAATAGAATGACTTTTGGCTAGAATGATTTTTGGGCACCACAGTGGCTCAGTAGTTAGCACTGCTGCCTCACAGTGCCAGGGACATGGGTTCGATTCCAGCCTCAGGTGACTGCATGGGGTTTTCATGTTCTCCCTGTGTCTGCGTGGGTTTCCTCCAGCTTTCTCCCACTGTCCAAAGATGTGCAGCTTAGGTGGATTGGCCGTGCTAAATTGCCCCTTTAGTCCAGAGATGAGCAGGCTGGGTGGATTAGCCGTGGGGAAAATACAAGGTGGTGGATGGTCATCAGAGGGTCAATGCACACTTGATGGGCCGAACTGCTGCTTTTTGCATTGCAGGGATTCTCTTCTATGACTTGTGAACCCACTCTCTTCAGAAATGCCATTGATAACCTAAGGTTGTCAGCAGCATTTCCTTTACACTGCACAGCCGCTGGGATTCTTTATCACATTGGCTTCCACTTATAGGTTGGAGAGGTTTTGGAGTGTTGCTGTTGAGTGTGAGATAAGCTACACCATGTTGTTTCTGGCATTGGCTGTCACCTTCTGGTTTTAATCTGTCCAACCTTTTGACAGTAACAATCTTGCTAATTATTGTTTCTGACTTGAACTCAGAGACGTTCTTATATTGTCCAAGGGACCTGGTCCATTGGCCACTGAAAATTTAAACTGTCCCACAGTGTCAGCGTGCTGGGATTGAGAGAGGTTCTGAAGCATATGTTTGAGAGTAAATCAAGAAAAATGTGGATCATTGTAACGATTTGAAATTCAGAATTCTTGTCTTTGCACTTGTCAGGACAATACAAAATGATTTAGCAATATATCTCTCTCAACAATCTCTCGTTAAAAATAAAACTGTACATACAGACTTGCATTCAGAGTCTAACTTCTAGCTCAGTGCCAAGAAAATCTCTTCTTCAATCATCAAACTTTTCCTGTAGAACCTGAAAGAATCTTTCTTTGAAGTATTTCCTTGAGATTGTGACTGCGTAGATCAGATGTTCAAAGATCTCTTTGAAGCTGAAGGCTCATATTTCTGTCCTATGTTTTCAGGACTTTCTACTGCCCGTTTCTCTGAATATGCTTTTGCAGGGAGCAAGGTACCTTCAATTTCTTCAGTTGCTCCAGTGCCTTGGTATGTTTACTCCGAGTTACTAAAGTGAGAGGGTTCCTAATGGATCCTTACTCCCAGCTGAGGAATCCTACTCCCAGTGATGAGTTAGTCAATGGGTGCGTATGCAAGTGAGTGAGCATGTGCATATTCATGTGAAAGCAGCAGGGTTGGGATTGGGCGGTGTGTTCCGATCAAGAGGAGGGTATTGGTGGGAGCTCTGTCCTATCACAGGAGAAGTGGGATTGAGCATTGTGACTGATATGGAAAGACACTTGGACAGACATTGGTTCCTTTACAGGGGAACAGGCTTTGGGTGCATTCTCTAAAGAGGAAAGGGGTCACTGTCTACATTCCTTTAAAGAGGAGGGATTCTTGGTCCGTCCCTCACAGGAGAGGGGGTGGGGGGGGGTTCTGTGTACTGCACCAGAGACAGGAGAGCTGTGTGCCCTTTCCATTACACCCATGTTGGTTGGTGTACGTTTGGCAAATCTTTAAACAAAAAATGGTTTTTCAAAAAGACTCTGTCCTTTTAAATACATAATAAGCGCATCTGAAGCAGTGAAGAGCACCATCTCCAATACAGTGCCAAAGGATTATTGTCATATTGAAGCCTTATGTGTTCTTGTAATTCTCTTATACCTCTTATACCTGTACTTGAATTTCTTTCCCGTTTTGTATGAGAACTAAGCCCTGTAAGCTTTGTACTGTTGATGTGCATTACTGCTAATTATTTAAAGATACATACATAACAGAGATACTATGGATATATGTATAATTAGCTGTATGTTGCTGTCCATTGATAATGCCTAGCTATTTCTACAAAACTTTAGGGTGCAACAATTTATTCATTGAAGGGACTTTTTTTATTGTGATAGTGGGGGCTACCGCTTCAGTCCCTGGGAGACAGCTCAGTGGTTGGATCTGATGCTTTCACAGCCAACGAACCTGCCACGACTTCCTCCGTTGAGCCTCAAATAAAGAATGGTTGGTTGGGTGGGTGGGTGGGTGCGATACAAGATATCACTGCCGGTCAGGGAGAGCCCGAGCATCGGCCAATATATTCAGAGGGCGTAAATGCGGAACGGTGGCGGAGGAGGGGGAGAGAGAGGGTGGGGGAGGGAGAAGGTTTTGACAAGGAAATCAGGATTGTTGCATCCTAATGGAAATGAAGGGTAAATGTGTTGGTGCTGCTTGGCACTGCGTAATGTTTTTGGCCTATAATGTTGCTTGTCTGGAAAGCTGAAACTCAATTGAATATGTTGGACTTTTAACTTGATTCTACTATTGTTGATTAAACCTCTGAGAATTGATTTGTAATCTTTCTTTTAGCACACGAGTTGGTTTTCAGCACTTTACACCCACAGGAATTATCAGTATGGAAGATACACATATACAGAGATACACAGGCTCTCTCACAGATTCAAACACATCGACCCTCATGCATGCACCTATGTGTATTTAGGGACACACAGAGACACATCTATACAAAGACAGACACAAACATGCTAATGTAAGTACAGACTCCACGCACACAGATACATAAACTTACACCTACACAGAGGAGACAAAAACAAATCTACACGCAAATACAGACACATACACACATCCAAAGATGGAGAGCCTTTAATATCCATCATCTTTGTTCTTCACATATTCAGCACACCCTCCTAGACACTGGAGGGTGTCTAGGACATTGACTTGTAGACATTGGCTACTGGCAGTAACATACTTCCCCAGTTGTTCCTCACCATACAGTACCCTCCCTCAAGCAGCCAGCGTTGATGTGTGAAGCTGGACACTGCCCCCTGTTGTTCAAACACTGCTGACATAGACAAGCCCTTTCCTCTTCCATGGTCCACAAGTGGACCGAGCAGACAGGTGAACTCCAGGTGGTATGTCCCTTCTCCAAGTAGGAGCACTGACACTGATTCTGGCCTTGCCGAAGATCATCAGCTTCATACGTACCCTTCCAACTCAGTGCCTTAACCAGCTGAAGAATCAAGATTGTCTGGGCCTACTTGTTGTTCTGATACCAGGATCCCTCTAATTCTGAATTCTTCTAATTATATGGAAATGTGAGGTCATTATTTTTGGACATGTGAAAAAACCAATTTGTGTATTTTCTAAATGGCGAGAAGCTGGGAATTCTGGAGGAGCGAAGCACTTGCAGCTGATGTGCTGATAATAATAAATACTAAACTGCCTTTAAAAAAAAAACTAGTGGATAGCCAAGGCACTCAAAACAAAAAAAAGAAGGAATGTTTTCCAAAAGATTGGAGCGAAAGAGGTGGGGTTACGCTGCAGGTGAATGAAGTTTTGGTTAGATCTCTGTTGGGTTTGTGCTTTCAGTTGTGAGCACCACAGCAAAGGAAGATATTTGTTGACTTCGGAGGGAATGCAGCAGCTCAAAGAGTTAAATACAGCGAAAGGCATTTAAACTGATAATTGACAGGAGAAAATGGGGAGCGATTATCTCGTCTGATGGGACAATAGCAAGAAGAAGTGGGGATAAACTTAAAATTAAATCCCTGCTGTTCCAGCACTTCACATAAAATGTTGGAAAAATTTTCTCCCTGTCATCCAACCTGAACAATCTCAAAATTGAGAAGGACTTTTTTTTTTAAGATATAATGGAAGAACGATGCAGGATATGGAACCAGGGTGGTTAGGTGTAATTAAGATTTAAAAAAGAGCCATATTTAACTGGACAGCAGAACAAATTAGAGGGTTGAATGGCTGACTTCACTCCCTTGACTTCTCAATTCAGTTGTTGCTAATGTTCCTCCCTCTCAGATCCGGAGCAAATGTCACCAGTAGGCCATGTCACGCATCTTTCTGCTAATATGTATAAACACTCCTGGGTCATAGCTGCTCTGTTAGCTAGAACGTACTGCTTGGTTTTTGCATTGTTTAATTGTCAGAACACAAATGGTTCCTCAAAGAGGGAACGAAATAATCCAACCATGTCAAAGGTGAAGGATTACAGGCCTTCTCACCAAATACACCACCTTTTTGCTTCGAAAAACCAAATGAAGTTGTTCTTTGTATCTGTCCTCCAATTATTCATTCAGTTACCCCCCTCTGCTCACTTTGACTTCACATAGTAGCTCTCTGTTAATGTTGGCATGAATCAAAGTGCAAAGCATTTCTCGTCACTCGATCTAAACAGCAAAGATGCTGGAGTTATCAATCAGCTGAGCAATGGGTGGTGGCCAATTCAGCTAGGCCCAGACACACACACACACAGGACAACACCATGCTGAGAGTTTGACCACTTTTGGGGTAATTGGCAATCAAAATTGGAAAGTGAGGGTCACCTGGATTAGTAGAATTCCGCAATGTGGAGCAGTGAGGTATGATCTCCAGTCTGTTCTTAGGGCAAACCTTAAAAGCAAACAAAAAAATGAGATTGTAACCAAGCTGATTGGGAGTTCTGGTAAAATGCAAAGTGCGAGCCACAATTATATGTAAAATTTCTGTTCAATTATTTCAACCTAATCATAGCTTCAAGTGAGACCTTGTCACGTCGGAATTATTTGAAATTTGAATGACTCAATATAGTTTCCATCATAAATTGAGGTGAAGAATTTCACTTCATACTGTCAACTTGAGTAATTTGCATACTTAGAATTTTAAATTCTCCTCAATCAGGCTTCCACACTTTATTCAGTATTCACTATTTCAATATTTTATTCAGAGTCCCTGCTCTTTTCCCTCAATTGATTTGTTTCCTCTCAGTCCCACTAATTAATTTATCAATGCTTCACGAGTCCTTTGTTGGATCCCTGGTTATAGAACAGTACTTCACCTTCCATGTGAATAAGTTCCCATGCTACTCCCCCTTTTCCCCAACCCCAGCACCTTAGAGGGGTTAAGTGGCCAAGAGACGGAGCAGAAGGACAGGGTTAGTCAAATAAAGGGGGGAAAAAATTGGAGAGAATCCTGTTGAGGGGGTGAAAAAAGGAAAATTCACCATTCGTTTCCCCAGTTTCTTTCTTTTCCTAGGACAGCGCTTTGCTAATCGTGAAAACAACATATGGTGTGTTAACTGAGGCAAGTCTGAAAGGAAAGATTTCAGAACAATGAAGATCTGCCAACTGACTTTCATATTTAGTCTCACTTGAGGTGCATTGAATGCCAACACTTCTGTAGCATCCAATGTGTGAATTTTTTTGTCAGCAATAACAGACCTATTTGTATGTGAGCATCTCTGCTGGGATCAGTATTCAATTGTACCCAGTGTGAATTCTGATGATTGGAAAGATAAGCAGAAGTGTGGAGTGAGGGGCAAGGCGATGAAAGGAGACAGATCACGTAGTTGTTGGGAATTAAAAACGTTGGTAGAAGATGAATTCAGGTCTTGGTGCTTTTAGTTTGGAGTTTATATACCCGAGGTATCATGCCAGCAATGCACATATTAATTCCTATCTAACTTAGGTTTAAAATTGCAGTTCAATGTTATCTAACATCTAGACGTCTTGAGGGCTCTTCGCATTCCAATTGGATTGATTTATGTCCAAGATAGGGACAAGTTTGACCATAATGAAAATATAGGGGCAATTCTGATGCCCTGCCACTCAATGTCACCAACAAATCTGGGAACGACTTTCTCCCTTCCGTCATACTGAGGAAGTGCATTAATAACCTGTTGGACTTTCCTTTCTGCTGGCTCTGGGTGCCCAACATGAAGCAAATTTGAGCATTCGTGATCCATATGAGTTCTCACACAAAAATCTGGCACTGAAGTGTCACTAAAAGGGAAGAAAAAAATCAATTGCAAATGCCATACTTGTGTAACAATATATAGTTCCTTTACCTCCGAATACTCAAAGTACTGTATGGCCATTGAAGTGCTTTTGAAGTGTGCAGCAGTTGAAATTGGAATTTGATTCCTATAAAAGTAATCTGGAAATGAGCCACAAGTTGTTTCAAAGCTGCTAAAAGCAGTTCGAGAAGGCAAATGGGTAAAGTTTCTGATTCATGCCTTCCAGCAGTTGACAAGACGAGGTGCATTTTATGAGTTCAGTGTGCAGTTGTATTTATCAACAGCTCGACTTGAAGTAGCAGCCATAACACAGTAGACAGTGACGATGAGACATGTAAACTGAACAGCCCTGGTTAACACTGTACTGAGTTGGCTGACCTCAACCAAGCATTGGGATTAGAAGTAGGTAAATCAATGTTTATGATCATCCATTGTCAATTGTTAGAAAGAGTACAGGTGTGGACAGCATTGGTTGATCTGGTTGTGGTTCTTTCCCTACCTTAACAGCTTGTCTATTTAGTCACCTGGCCCTGAATAATGATTCATGAAGACCTTTCCCCAAGTGAGAGTTAACACTGCCGAGAGTGCAGGAGCAGAAAATGACTTCTGGTCTTTCGATCATTTGGCCTTTACCTTCTGTTCTCAATGCTTACAGGGCTTCATCCTGAACAGTGTTGAAATCTTTCCTGAATTGTTTTCTTGATTGGGATGAAGATATTCGACCCTATTTCGTTTTTTCTCTTCCTCACTTTTTTCTGTCATTTGACAACATTCAATTCATAAGAAGATAAGAAATAAGAGCAGGAGTAGGCCATCTGGCCCCTCGAGCCTGCTCCAATAAGATCACAGCTAATCTTTTTGTGGACTCAGCTCCACTTACCCGCCTGCTCACCATAACCCTTAAGTCCTTCACTGTTCAAAAATCTATCTGTCTTTGCCTTAAAAACATTAAACAAGGTAGCCTCAACTGCTTCACTGGGCAGGGAATTCCACTGATTCAGAAACCTTTGGGTGAAGAAGTTCCTCCTCCGCTCAGTCCTAAATCTGCCCCTCCTTATTTTGAGGCTATTCCCCCTAGTTCTAGTTAATTGCAATTAAGAGCGTGTAGCTCTTAAAATAATTTTTTTGAAAGCTGGTAGCCATATTTATGAACAGTTCTGATTTGTGAGGATATATAACATCATTTTGAATGTGGCTGTTTAGTAACTAGCAAAAGATGGAGCATGTGACTGGGGATAAAAGTGGCAATGTTTTGCTGCAGTTGCCCACTGCATTGGTGAGATTACGTTTGGAGTGCAGTATACAGGCATGGTCTCCTCATTAAGAAAGAACATAACTGCATGAGGAAACAGTCTGGAGAGTGTTCATTCAGCTGATTCCTGGGATAGGGAGACGTTTATCTTATGAGGAAATAATCGACAAGTTGAGTCTGTATCCGTTGCATTTTTGAAGAATGAGAGAGAACTTGTGAGATCCTGAGGGGATTGGGAGATGGTTATCTTATGAGGAAATGTTCGACAAGTTGAGTCTGTATTCATTCCATTTTTGAAGACTGAGAGAGAACTTGTGAGATCCTGAGGGGATTTGGTGGCGTGGATGCTGAGAGGATGTTGGTTAGACTAGTATTGGGAGCGCAGTTTAAAAAGAAAGGGCTTCGCATCTAAAAACAGAGATGAGGAGTGATTCTTTTTTTCTCCATCGTGCCTGACTTTGTGGAACTGTCTTCCCCAAAGAACAGTAGATTCAATGGACACTGAATGTTTTTAAGGCAGAGGTAGGTAGATTCTTGACTGACCAAAAGAGTCAGAGTATTGGGGGTGGGCAGGACCATGAAATTGAGGAAACAGTCAGTTCCACCACGATCTTATTACGTGGCAGAGCAGACTTGTGGGGCTTAATAGCCTCATTGTGCTTCTAATTCATATGTTTGTATGGGATATGACTGGAGCTGCTAGTTGCTAAGGTTATTGGCCTCCTGTAGGCTGTAAGCTGGTGTCCTACCTGTGCTCCATGTGGTAACCTTAGATCCAATGCTTGATGCTTTCCTCTTCCTTCCTTAATGATTCCAAACTCTTGAGGTGGGGGCGTAGTACCACAGGGCGGCCTGTTCCTGCCGAGGTAAATCATGACCGTCAATCTCGGCTGGCTGGTTGACTGTAGGAACCATCAAGGCTGGGCCCAGTCCTTTCCTAGCCCCGCATGAATTTCACAGCAGCAGTAATCATATCACTGACAGGTATTGAGAACAAGTAGTGACGGCTTGGCTGAGATCACCTAACTGAGAACAAGACTGGGAGTCTGAATTTTTACGGTCTCCGTGGCTTAATGTTCCAACAAAAGTTACGCCCATTAGGGTAATCGACAACGTTTGTGTAAGGAAAATGATACCTCTGACCATGTGCCTGTCCTTCATTCGTGTCCTTCTAGCTACTTGATGTTTGGTGCACATCACAAGACCTGTTACTTTTGGAATTGGTGTCCCAGCGACGTCAGCTGAGGAATAATTTTCTTTCTTAGTTGATTGCACATGCACTTGGGTTGGAGTTTGAGAGTTTTGGTATTATCAAGACTATGAGGGGAGGCAATGGTCTAGTGGTATTATCTGGACTGTTAATCCAGAGACCCAGATAATGTTCTGGGGACCTGTGTTCGAATGCCGCCACAGCAGATGGCGGAATTTGAATTCAACAAATATCTGGAATTAAGAGTCTAACGATGACCTTGACTCCATTGCCGATTGTCAGAAAAACCCACCTGGTTCACTAATGTCCTTCAGGGAAGGAAACTGCCATCCTTACCTGGTCTGGCCTACATGTGACTCCAGACCCACAGCAATGTGGTTGACTCTTAACTGCCCTCTGGGCAATTAGGGATGGGCAATAAATGCTGCCTGGTCAGTGACGCCCTCATCCAATGAATAAAAAAAATTCCAACACACCTAGAGGATCTAGTCATTCATTATTGCTGTTGGTAGGGCCTTGATGTGTGAAAGTTGGCTTCTGTGATTCCTGCACTGCCCTGACACTTCAAAACAACTTCATTGACCGTGAGATGCTGTGGGGTTCTTTCTATAAGTGTGAGATGTTCTCACTGTAGTTGAACAAAATTGATGCAAGCCAGTCATCCATTTAAGGTGTGATCATCAGCAGGCTTGCTCATGAATTCTGTTTCTATTAAAGAAAGATTATTGCTGATGTATTACAGAGCACCATGGTTAGCTTTGGCCCTTCAGCATAAATTGCTGGGTTAGGGTTTCCTTCCCCTGATCATGGGGAAGAATGAACTTGGGTTGGAAAGTGTCGGCATCCAAGGGAGACCCTACTCTTGCAGCATCCTAGAGGGAGTCTTGCCAAACTTGTAAGTGTGGGAGGCGTATCAGTAAATGCTCAGTTAGACAAGCCTTCAGGTCTTCCTTGCTTGTCTGCTCGTGGAGTACCCTCAGTACAGTGGGAGAGCAAAGATTGTATTCACATGTGTTTGCCTTCTGTTGGTCTCTTCTCTCCCCTCTTACTAATGCAGCTTTTAGATGTACTCTCCTATTAAAAACTGGGGCCGGTGGTCCAAGAATTACGCGCGCCTGACAACAGACCGACTTTGCTGTTTCTCCTGACTGTTTTCATTTATTCCTTCTGCATTCTTTAATGGAAAATGTAGGTCTCTGGAAAGGTAAGGTGGCAACTGAAAGTCTGGCATGCCTTGAGTAACTCTGAATGATTTGAATGCCCCCTATAGCATTTGCTTAACATTTCCACTTTCATGGAATGAGCTCAACTCAAAACTCTTCATTTCAGACCAGTCTCCATGTTCTTTCCCATTTGCACATAACTTCCCTGCTGGTGTGTCTTTCTGCTAACAGTCATCGTCCCTTTTCCAGCCCAAAGGCCAGATATATTTGCGTAGCCCCAATTAATATTAGTTGCTGCTTTGCATCACAGTTGATTTACAAACGGCTCAACAAGACAATAAGGAAGCTAGGCTGTAGTTCCAATCTGACTTTTGTCGTTGAGATGCCTGTGAAGGAATAACGTGGCCACAGCTAGAGGTTCACCCTGGGCTAGAAAAGGACATTCCAAATGTGCCATTTCTCGTTTGATAAGTGCTGCCATCCTTTCCTAGATAGTGAAACGCACCATGCCATGAACTGCTCACCTTCATTTCCATGATCCCTTCCTACCTTGAAATGCCTTGAATTGTAGCTGTAACCCATTGATGGTGTACGGAGTGAGATATGTGACTGAGTGAACTGGATGATGTGTGGCGACACCTTGCACTTTAGATGTGATGTGTCATAATGGAGTGTGCCATGAGAATGGCTCCCCATTTGTTCAGATGGTTGAGCTTGATAATTGCGTACGTTTGCTAATATTGGTATTGATCTCGCTGTAAGTTAGTAGTTCTGCTCTGCATTGTGTTCACATTTGAATACTTGCTCTTTTATTAAACGTGATCCTCCTTTGCAGTGACACAGAGGACCACAAACCCCTTAAAGGCAGCCGAACGCCTTCCGATGGGACAGTTAAGAAGGGTGTGAGCGATGACAGCCTGGTTGACTACGGTGAGGGTGGTGAAGGTCAGTTCAACGAAGACGGCTCTTTTATTGGACAGTACAGCGGCAAAAAGGAAAAAGAAGCAGTGGAGGGGAATGAGAGCTCCGAGGCCCCATCCCCGGTCAATGCCATGAACTCCTTTGTCTAACGTGGGGGGAGAACGTGGGATCGTTCTATGCCCATGCACCAATAAATCGTAGAATTTATCCATTCACACTTATCTTCTGACTTGTCATTACATGCACGTTAAGAAATAAAGGAATGATGAGAAGCTAGTGCCTAAAGGTCCCGAATGTATAGATGAACGAAAGAGTGAAAGAGGAGGAAAAACCAAACGTGGGTTTTCAGGAATGCAGCCGAGCAGAGGGGAAAGTCCAAGTTATTGTCTATGGATCTCGAACAGAAGTTAATCTCCTGTGTATATAGAGTTGGACTTGGCACATTACTTGTTGGGTTCACTACTTCGTTTCCTATTGGTTTGCGCTAACATAGTGCATGAGAACAACGTGTATCTCACTGCTACCTAAGATAGATGAGTGTATGCTGTGATGACAGTGGTTTGTATAATATTTGTTTATAAAGTGCACAGTGCAGTGACTGAAAATGAATCTCGTTTTGCCGTCAGTGTTCAATTGGTATTCTAGAGCTCTCCGATGTCAATGGGACGTTGTCACGAAGATTTTTTTTCTTTGAATGTTTAACAACTGTTTGTGTCTCTTTTTGTTTTGCAAAAACAGCAAAAGAAGAATGTCAAGGGGGCTGATTGTATTGACTCCCAGCGCTAGGTATGAAGTGGAATGTTTCAGAATGGGTAACCGAGCCCCTTGCTTGTACCACAATGTTGTTGTTCCTATTCTTTCAAGGAGAAATAAGACAGAATATATTATCCTGTTCGTGTATCACCACACTGACCGGCACAAATCACACACGTTTTCAATATGAGCACACTAAACCTCTCAACGCCTTATAAACACCCTTTTTTTTGTAAATTAAACCTAGCGCCACATTACACAGATTTTAACACGAGGCCAACAGTTTAAGACAGTTCCTATTGCTTATATCTTCTTGTTAATACTGTTAGATTTACAGCCTTTTAAGGTATAAACTGAACAAGAGGGACTTGACAAATGTGGCCTCTCTCTTTATAAACTAAATTTTATTTTGGCTCTGATTTAATTGGACTAATCAGGAAGCGAGTAAAGAAACATGGCATGGGAGGGGGGGGGGGGGAATAAAAAGGGATTGGGATTACAAGCTCTTGGTTGCAAGAATCTTGTTTGCTTTGCCATTGATTTTTTTTTCATAACTTGCATCAAGTTTAATTAAGCTTTTCTTGTTGTTGTAGATATTGTGCTGTATTTTGTAAATATACATTGTCTTGTCAAGGCCTCAGGCCTCAAGATTTCTCCAATGTAGCTTGGGTTGTATTGTGTGATATATTGTCCCATCAAACTTGCAAAACTGTCTTTGGCTGTGAACGCATTAAAGAGTAATCCTCTGGATATTGCTACAAATAATCGTGGAGAAAAATCATGGGTTGCATTAAAAGTTTTTTTTCTTTTTCTTTGAACACATCTAGTTTATTAGTGACATAAATATTTTGGAGGAGGGTTGGGGGGGTAGAACGGCAGTTTTCGCTGGGTGAGGGCAATTGGAAACTGAAGATCATGTGATGAAACCTCCAGGAACGCACTCAACTAGAGTTGGTAACTGTATTTATTGACCAGGTTTTTTTTTTTTGCTCCCTTTTTCTCACTGTATTTTATGCTGCTAACTGTGAAGCTGCAAGCTCACTGGCTGTGATAGTAAATGTGTTTGCAACTAACCAGGACGTTTCATTTCCAAAATTTGTGTGCTTCTCCTGGAGCAGTTTATTGTGTGGAGGGAGGCTATTTGTACAACCTCATTCAAAATTAACTGAGAAGGTGACTCTTGAGAGATCAATTTTTTGGATCAGTAGGGGGCCCTTAATTCTGCTGTCTCTCTCTCTCTCTCGCAATTTGCTTCAGGGCCCGAACCAGAACATAGGACCTGGTTTTTTTGTATTAAATATTTTCTCGACAGGTTCAACGTACTGTTGGTTTTGCTGTGACTGGGGCTGGGGGAATCCGGTTAATTTCGAGCGCTGGGTGTGAGATTTCTTTCAGCATGAGAAAGTGAAGGCGTGCAGTCAGTTGGAGGGGTTTGCTAGGCCTCACTGTTCTTTAAGGCTGTTAAAAGCTTACTGATTTTGTATCAGGAGAAAGGAGACAAATGGGAAAATAAATGTGCTTTAGACTTCACCCGTGTGGCATCTTCTTTAATTTGTTTCTGCGGGGAGTGAGCATTGAGTTTTCTTGGGCTTCGAGAAAAATGGCATTTTGCTCGCATCTTTCACAACCTCCAGACGTTCTAAAGCACTTCACTGTCACTGGGGTATTTTGCTTTGGAGTATGGCTGATGTTGCTGGAGAACAGTAGCTGTATTTTTACATTCAAATGGTCAAACCAGACAATTCTGTTTCAGTTCTTCCGTGGGCATTGTCTATCCCTAATTGCCCATGAAGAGATTAGCTTGCTAGGCTGTTTTGGAGGGCAGAGCTACCAAGTCTCTGTGGTATATATTATAGGTGATAGTTGGCAGGATGTGTACAGTAAAGCAGCATATGGTTGTGGAAAACGTCACCTTCTAACAGTCATTCATCTATAGGAGTTCAGCGCTGAAGTTACAACCAAAACTGAAGTGTACAAACCTGTACTGAGACTTAATGAGTATTCTACCTCTCTGTCCCCTTTTAACAAAAATGGTGCTGAAAAGGCAGCTTCCAGACTAAAAAGATGTTTCCCAGAACAAAAACAAACGCAAAAAGATATTTTATAAAAACTGGTTTTCTGCATAAAAAAGGCTCACCTGTTCGCAATTGTCAATTGGTCCCACCATATTGCCTCTTGACAAAGGTGTGAGGACAAAGAAGAAAGATGCACAAAACGTCACAGAACACTTTTTACAGCTCAAACATAACCTACAATGAGAGGGCTACAACTATCAAAGGAGCAGCAACTTTTAAAGCAAAAGCTATAGGTAATTAAAAAAACGAGAGATAACAAAAAACAAAGTCATTGCGATGTGGATTTTTGCTCACAGTCTATTGGGCATTATGAAATTCTGTACGGAAGATATGAAATAAGTATTTCACATTAAAGGTAAAAGGATGAGGAGGGAAAGAGCAAGGCTGATTAAGGACCACGGTGATAATTTGTACATGCTGCCTGAGGACATAAGTACACTTCTAAATGAATACTTTGTGTCAGTGTGCATTCGTCAGAGGAATGGTGTGGGTATAGAAGTTGGGGAGAAGGACTGTCCTACAATGAAGAAACTAACATAGACAGAGAGGATGACTACTGAGACAGAGCTTTGAGTGATCTGGCAGGCTTAAAAGCATCTCCAAAGACCGGATGAAACGTATCGCAGGCTGTGGAGTGTGGGAAGGGGGGAAACAGCAGCAATACTGGCAATAATTTTCAATTCCTCTCTGGCCACAGGGGGGCTGTCAGAGAACTGGAAGACAGCCAATGTGGTACAGTTACTCAAGAAGGCAGCAAAGGATAAATCCAGAAACTGTGGGCCAGTTAGAATAATGAAAGCAATTCTGAGGGACAGGATTAATCTGCACTTGGAGACGCAGGAACGAGTCAAGAACGGTCAACATGGTTTTGTTAAGGGGAAGACACGTCTGACCAACTTGATTGAATTGGTGACCAGGTGTGCAGATGAGGACACCACATTCAATACCCTGCAAAAGGCTTTGATAAGGTCCCACATCGGAGACTGATATTGAGCCCGTGAGATTCAAGGGAATTTGGCCAATTGGATCTAGAATTGGCTGAGTGGAAGAAGCAGAGGGTGATGGTCGAGGGATGTTTTTGTGACTGGCAACCTGTGTCCAGTGGGGTCGCACGGGGGTCAGTGTTAGGGACCTTGCTGTTTGTGGTACATAGAAACAATTTACACTTGAATGTAGAAGGGTTGTTCCGTAAATTCGCGGATGCTACAAAAATTCGTGGGGTAATAAATAGTAAGGAGGATAGCCTTAGATTACAAGAGGATATAGACAGGCTGGTCAGATGGGCTGATCAGTGGCAAATGGAATTCCATCTTGATAAATGTGAGGTAATGCACTTGGGAAGGAAAAACAAGGCAAGAGAATATATGATGAATGGTAGGACCCCAGGGAACACTGTGGGTCAGAGGGACCTTAAAAGAGCAAGACAGGAAAATAAAGTGGTTATCCAAACATATAGGAAACTTGCCTTTATTAGCTGACGCATAGAGTTTAAGAACAAGGAGTTTATGCTGGACAAAAACATGATTAAGCAGCAGTTAGAGTATTCTATGTAGTTTTGGAATCTATATTATAGGAAGGATCTGATTGCACTGAAGAGGGTGCAGAGGAGATTTACTAGAACGTTATCTGGGTTGGAGAGTTTTAGTAATGAAGAGAGATTGAACAGACCGTGGTTGTTTTCCTAGGAGCACAGGAGATTGAAATGTATAAAATTATGAGGGGCATTGATAGCGTAGACAGGAGGAAGATTTTCCCTTTGGTGGAGGGATCAATGACCAGAGGGCATAGACCTAAGAGAAGGGGGAGAGGTTCAGAAGGGATGCGATGAAAAATCTTTTCAACCAGAGATTGGTGGCAATCTGGAGCTCAATGTCTGAAAGGATGGGAGAGGCACAAACCCTCATAATGTTTTAGAAGTAGTTAGATGTACACTTGTGATGCCAAGGCATGAAAGGGATATGGACCAAGTGCTGGAAATGGGATTAAAATAGTTCGGAAGTTGTTTTTGACTGCAACATAGTCAATAGGCTGAAGGGCCTTTTCTGTGTCCATGACCTCCATAACTCTATGACACCATGGACGAGCAATCCATTGACATTCTGTTGTTTAAAGAAAAATGCAATCTTTAATTTATGAATTAATAGGTAGTTGACCAGGAATGAGTATGGTCTGGCATTGGGCACTGAAGGGTTAATAATGATATAATCTTCAGGTAGATGGCAGAATATAAAAGCTTCAGTTTATGTCATACTAATAACAGTCAGGTTGAACAATTGACCAATTCGTAAGAAAGTGTCAACGATAAGGTGCAGAATATAATTTCATTGAAGCTAAAGCCTTAGCTAAAAGATTTGTGAAACTGGTCATTGTCTCCACACACATCAAATCCTTCAGAAAAACACTGCTGGACAACCCAAAGGACCACCGTTGTTTTCGTAACAGAAGGGTGAAAGTTCAAAGCAATTGTTGCAGGCCAACAGCATCTGACTGACTCTGGAATAATGGTCATAACTGTTAACAGGCTCAGCACAGCATCCAGGTATTGTATGAGGTGAGGATTGTTTCACTGGGTAGGTGATGGCCTAGTGGTATTATTGCTAGTCTACTAATCCAGAAACCTAGCTAATATTCTATGGGACTGGGGTTCAAATCCCACCATGGCAGATGTAAGAATAACATCTGGGAGTTAGTGCCACAATTGGGACAACTGTCTCAGACTAGTTAAACAACAGCCTGACATTGTCATATCTTACAGGCAATAACTTCTTAAAAAGTCTGAAATTAACAATTTACTGATCATCATGAAGGAAATTTGCCATCCTTACCTGATCTGGCTTACATGTGACTTCAGACCCACAGCAATATGGTTGACTCTTAACTGCCCTCTGAAATGGCCGAGCAAGTCACTCAGTTGTACCAATTGCTACAAAGTCTCCAAGAAATGAAACTGGACGGATCACCTGGCATCGAATGAGGCACCGGAAAAGACAATGGCAGAAACTGCCCTGTTGTCCCTGCAAAGTCCTGCTCACTAACATCTGGGGGTCAGTGCCAAATTTGGGAGGGCTGTCTTACAGACAGCCTGACATAGCCATACTCACAGAATCATACCTTACAGACAATGTCCCGGACACTACCATCACCATCCCGAGATATGTCCTGTCTCACGGGCAGGACAGACCCAGCAGAGGGGGCGGCAGAGTGATAAACAGTTGGGAGGGAGTTGTTCTGGGAGTCCTCAACATTGACTCCAGACCCTATGAAGTCTCATGGCTTCAGGTTAAACGTGGGCAAGGAAACCTCCTGCTGATTACCACATACCGTCCTCCCTCAGCTGATGAATCAGGATTCCTCCATGTTGCATAACACTTAGAGGAAGCACTGAGGATGGCAAGAGCACAAAATGTACTCTGGGTGGGGGATTTCGATGTCTGCCATCAAGAGTGGCTCAGCAGCAGTACGACCGAGTGAGCTGGTTGGGTCCTGAAGGACATAGCTGCTAGACTGAGTCTGCGACAGGTAGTGAGGGAACCAACAAGAGGGTAAAACATACCTGACCTCATCCTTACCAATCTGCCAGCTGCAGTTACATCTGTCCATGACAGTATCGGTAAGAGTGACCATCGCACAGTCCTTGTGGAGACAAAGTCCCGCCTGCACATTGAGAATAACTTCTATCGTGTTGTGTGGCACTATCACTGTGCTAAATAGGACAGATTTTGCCCAGCTTTAGCAACTCAAGACTGGGCATCTATGAGGCGCTGTGGCCATCAACAGCAGCAGAATTGTACTCCAGCACAATCTGTAATTTCATGGCCCGGCATATCCCCCACTCAACCATTACCATCAAGCCAGGGGATCAACCCTGGTTCAATGGACAGTGCGGGAGGGCATGCCAGGAGCAGCACCAGGCATACCTGAAGATGAGGTATCAACTTGGTGAAGCCAACAAACAGGACTACTTGCACTCCAAACAGCGAAAGCAGCAAGTGATAGACAGAGCTAAGCGATCCCACAACCAACGGATCAGATCTAAGCTCTGCAGTCCTGCCACATCCAGTCGTGAATGGTGGTGGACAATTAAAAACTCACTGGAGGAGGAGGCTCCACAAATATCCCCATCCTCAATGATGGAAGAGCCCAGCACATCAGTGCAAAAGATAAGGCTGAAGCTTTCGCAGCGATCTTCAGCCAAAAGTACCAAGTGGATGATCCATCTCGGCCTCCTCCAGTGGTCCCCAGCATTACAGATACCAGTCTTCAGCCAATTTGATTCACTCCACGTGATATCAAGAAACGGTTGGAGACACTGGATACTGCAAAGGCTATGGGCCCTGACACTATTCCAGCAATACTACTGAAGACATGTGCTCCAGAACTTACTGCTCCACTAGCCAAGCTGTTCCAGTACGGTTACAACACTGGTATCTACCGGCAATGTGGAAAATTGCCCAAGTATGTCCCATACATAAAAAGCAGGACAAATCCAACCTGGCCAATTACCGCCCCATCAGTCTCCTCTCGATCATCAGTAAAGTGATGGAAGGTGTCAGTAACAGCGCTATCAAGCAGCACCTGCTCAGCAATAATCTGCTCAGTGATGCCCAGTTTGGGTTCCGCCAGGGCCACTCGGCTCCTGACCTCATTACAGCCTTGTTTCAAAAATGGACAAAAGAGCTGAATTCCAGAAGTGAGGTGAGAATGACAGCCCTTGATATCAAGGCTGCATTCGACCGAGTGTGGCATCAAGGAACCCGAACAAAACTGGAATCAATGGGTATTAGGGAGCAAACTGTCCAGTGGTTGGAGTCATACCTGACACGTAGGAAGATGGTTGTGGTTGTTGGAGGTCGGTCATCTCAGCTCCAGGACATCTCTGCAGGAGTTCCTCAGGGTAGTGTCCTAGGCCCAACCAGCTTCAGATGCTTCATGGCATTGTAGGTTAAACTACAGCAGGTGGACTTTTTAAATCTTTCTTCACACACTTTAAAAATGTCCCCTTGTCTTGAAATCCCCCACTGTAGGGAAAAGACAGTTCCCATTCACCTTATCTATACATCTCATGATTCTTTAAACCTCCATAAGGTCACCCCTCAACTCCTTACGCTCCAGTGAAACAAGTCCCAGCCTATTCAGAGATAACAAGATGTAGAGCTGGATGAACACAGCAGGCCAAGCAGCATCAGAGGAGCAGGAAGGCTCCTTCTTCAGAAGGGTCTAGGCCCAAAACATCAGCCTTCCTGCTCCTATGATGCTGCTTGGCCTGCTGTGTTCATCCAGCTCTACACCTTGTTATCTCAGATTCTCCAGCATCTGCAGTTCCTACTATCTCTGAAACAATTTTAACCCAGCCTATCCAGCCTCTCTTTATAACTCAAACCCTGCATACTCGGTAACATCTTCTGAACCCTCTCCAGCTTAGTAATTACTCTTCCTATAACAGGGCGCCCAGAATTGGCACACAGTACTCCAGAAGAGTAGCTTGCTTTTCAGAAAGTTGAGCTGGTTGACTGTCAGAGGAGGCGGCAGAACACATGGACTCCATCCACTGTCCCTTAAAACTTGGGAAACTCAGCAATCATGTCAGGAATGTCAGCACTCCTGTACAAATGGATCGCACTGCTAGATTACTGCCTCACCGTAATGTCAAATTTGATGCCAGCTCTTCTGTAAAGCACCTCTATCTTGATGAATTCTGACCTGTGCCCTGCCTGATATTAAATATGGTCTCACTGTTTATGTTATCATATTTGGATGACTGGGATGTCTGTGGTGTGAAAGGATAAAACGCTTTCCATGTCAAAAAAACTAACTTTTTTTAACTTAAAACTTAATTTCAATATAATTAGCAATTGTACACATCTGTAATTTTAACTTCAAGGCATGTTACCCTAATCTATGGAAAATCACTTTTGAAAACGTAAGATATCTGAAAACATATTCTCACTCTGTTGTCCTGAATGGTGACTCATCCATTCTTCAGGTACAAGCCTAGCGTGTGGGTTCGGGTTAAGTTGTGTGGCGCTGCGGAGTTTATCACTGTCAAGCCTGATGCAGCCCTCAATCATGCAGGGGCCACTTAATTCCCTTTGGATTTTTATACATATCCTCCAAATGCATGGAAATCCTGAGTTTTAATAGCTGTTCCCTTACAGTTATTCACAAGAACATCTGCATTTCACAGCTGTAAAAGACATTTAGGCCTCAAGTGAACTGATGAAGAACAGTTTGCAAAGACACGGTAAGCATACTTTGTCCAGTCTTAGTTTTATAGTTTCTGCAACACATTGATTGCGAGAACACCTGCCCAAGAAAGAAGGGGAATTCTTTTCCTTCGGGATGGTGACAGAAGATTGTCTTGATTGATGAAGGTGGCTGCTGTGAGTAATACAAGAATTTGCTTTCAGTGCTGTAAGAGGATAAATGATCTGATGCACTTCGTCAGAGTGCGTACTGCTGTATACTCTATGCTTCACGTTCCTATGAGTCTGAGTTACTTTGTAAGGTAACCATTGGAGAGCATTGTCATACACAGGGTTTGGGTGCTTGGCACCTCTGTCAGATGTCTCACTTGCGATTAATATCTGTCTTCGTTGCAACTCCCAATGCTACTGGCACCGCATTTGCACATATCTGCAAGGGTTCACACTTAAAACATTAAAAGAGCTACCAACTTCATCCTGCATTGTGGGGGTGCAAACATCCAGGGAATCTAGGAGTTGTGCAGAATGTAAGCATCATACGTGATGTATATCTGCATCCCGCAGATGTCTGCCGTGATAATAGGCGGGCATTTGCAGGAATTGTTGCCTGTGGCAGTGTGATGCCAGGGAGTTCTGAGCACCCACTGTGCGAAGTTGATGACGCCATGTACCTGCAAATCCAATGGTTTGGGCACCTTGGCTCTCTGGAACTGGGGTGAACTGGACACAGTGTACTGTTTTCCTGCAAAAGCCACCAGCAAACTCCCAAATGCACCAGTGGGCTGCCATTTGGCAGTTACTGCATGTGTTCCCAGTCGAGGTTTGAAAGGAGCCAGTGGTGAAGGAGTTCAGTGCTGCCATATTCTTCAGCAGCACCAGACTCAGTGCTGCCTCCGAAGCTGCACAGCTGCGGAGCCACCCGTAGGAGGCTGGAAGTGTAGGTGACAGTTTTCTTCATCTTGCAAAAATGCTTCCCTCTTGAACTTCGCAGGTACCTCCAATGATTTTAGTAGACGCTGTCTTAGCACACTGCCCAATGATGCTGAAGACACAGTATAAGATTCCAAAAATCCCAGTTAACTTTGATTGTAAGACTCAGGGTCCAACTAAATACAAGATCACATGGGTCCAACTGTGTTTCAACAAGATTTGCAAATTTATTAAATTATCAAAACAAGTACAAAAGAAACGACATCGAGCCAGAGAGTGGACTCAGCCGCTCCAAATTGGAGTGCTGATCCTCACTTGGCTGGGATGCTGTCTCCTCTTCTTTCGACTATTACTTTCTGCACACAAAACTACTGAAAACTATTTCCAAACCTCAACCCACAGCACAATCAGAGATACATCTTAACCCTGTTTGATCCAGGCATTGTGTAATTAGATTCTTAATTGTGTGTTACCTAGCCTATCAATGCAAAAACAGTTGATGGTCCATCTTGGATTTCCTATGGAGGACATTCCCCAATTTTTGATCGGTTTTTTTTTCAGGGTTGTCCCTGCTCATTGCAGTTTCACCAAATATTTCATTGAGTTTTATAGCTTCCAGCTGAGATTAAAAAAAAATTATAATATCTTGTTTGCCAATTTGTTTAGAATTGAAGGATGCATATTGTCACGTCCTCAGGAATGATACCACAAGCTCGTCATTTCAGATCTTGTATCGTTGAGACAAATCCTTCATTACATCAAGCACCTACCAATGATTCTTAGTTTTAGAGGCAATCTGCACAGTGTTTTTCCTCTCTCCAACTTGTGGGTGTTTAGAACCAGTTAAAATGTAGTGGAATTGTTGCTTGTAATTTTACAAACTAATACAGAAAATTACAAAATACTAGTGCATAAAATCCCAAAGCTTTTTATATTTTGGTTCGACAAAGTGTGTCCAAAATATAAATGCAAAACAAACAATGTATCAAAAATAAGAATGAGATGTCTTTATACATTCAACCAATGTATAATATTCAGTGACAAAAGTTTAAACGAATTATACTGCTCATAAAACTAACCATATATTGTTACAAAATATACATTTTGCAATATGTGATTGTTTTCCAAATAAAACACTATATATTAAAATGCATAAAACCTAGCTGTTGTTTTTCTTTCCTCTGCTGATGATGCTAATTCTTGACAATGACTTAATGATTTAAAAGAATGTAACCTGTCCATTTAGCCTTTGTCACTTTTATTCTGTTTAAATCCCCATGGTGCATACCTTTGGCAGATGAGACTAAGCAATCATGTTATTAAAATTGGTTACAACACAAACAGAATGGCATTGCTTTAGTTTCATGGGCTATTATACTCTGAACGAAACAAAATTAATTCATGAAACTTTCAGTTCACCTCATCTGGTTCCCCTCTTTAGTTTGTCCACAGTTGTTGTCCCCTGAGCTTTGTCTCTTAGTTTCTGATGTGGCCAGCCTTTCCGTCTTCTCTCCCTCATCTTGGTTCATAACCTCAGCAACGCTAATACAGATGCTGGGAGTCAGTTGGTCAAACATCTGGTATACTTAGCTGTGAAGAAGATCAAGAATGAGATGTATGTTTTACATTGAGATCTTGACATAGTCAATCTGTGCTTCAGACCCTCATCAGGCTGTTCAGGTGTGAGGTGAGATCCTGCCCTAAAGCCACCTCAAAGGGTGAGAACCATTCTCCATGACCCATGACTGGTTTTCTTCTGCATACGGCCATCTGTAAGATCATTCTGACCATGATCTGTACATTGTTTTCCATGTATGTGAGAATTAGCTCAACTTGGACTCTTGGTTGCCATCATTAGCCCCTGTGATTGCTTTCCAATAACCTCAGAATGTACACAATGGTTTCATCCGCATGTCCTTAACTTTGAGATACACGGGACTTTGGATGCTGCTGTATGGCTGTATCAGGAGTAAACCACCCCCCCAATCTTCAGCGTGACTGTTGGTGAGCCTTTGTTCTCAAAATTAATGGTATCACAGGATAATGTTGGTCTTTGGAGCTGACAGAATCACCTTTCAGTCTGCAGCGAGTGCTTCTCTCCAGTGCTAAGGCATTAACCGAGTGCTCACATGATAGTAGTTTTCAGTCTCTGCTTTGATTGCCTCTGGTGGGTGTGTTTATTTGGCCCCTTCTGTTTGCACTGTGCATTCTTTCTGGAGTTTGAACATAGAAGAGAGATTGTAGTTCTGAATTTTTCATTTGATTTGTTTACCCTCTATCCTTTCCCTCGACACTACACTCTTCTCCTCCATCACTATAGATGGCTTTCTCCATTTCTCTGGCACCCTCTCTGGCCTCCTTCAATGTTCTCCTCTGATTAGCTGCCCTTTCACTATCTCCCTCGATATTCCTGCTTTTCTCCCGATCCCACTTCTATCCAGGCCCCATGTCCAGCCTAAACCTCACACCTCCCCTTTTACGATGATTTCTCCCTTCTGCATCCCAATCTCCCCATTCCTTCAAAAGAACCATGCCCTTTAATTTCCTTTCCGTACCATTCTTTCTATCAAACCAATCTTTTCCTAAACCTTTCGAGTTGGGTTGCTGGCATCAGCCAATGTAGGTGCCCCACTTGGGCGGGCTTGTTGTGACTTCAACCCAACACTCAATTTTTAGGAACTATAAGCAAAACCCAATGTAACTGCTACTACATAGTTGTGCAAAGGACCAGTGTGGTTATGAAGGAGCTAAGTTACTGAACTCACTGGAGCTTGGAGGAAGAAAGCTTCACATAACCAGGTTTGTGGTTGTGTTTTCTTTTCAATTTTTCTTCAACAAGATTGTGCCTGTGAATGCAATCCTGGAGGGCTGGAATGGTAATCAATATTCATTAAATCTTAATGTACGCCAAAGAGATTTCCAACCATCAACGTTAGGAAAGCTGACTGGCCTGAAAGGTTCCAAGAATTTAACAACAGAACCTTAATTTGCTGCCAGGAACCTGCTTGATTTTGCCTCCCCGCCTGTTGAGTTTCCCAACCCATCATTCAAAAAGTCCATCTGGATACATGCATTTGAGATCATTGACTTGGTCGATTGTGTCGTGTGTGGTCTGTTTCGACATAGTAGGTGTGGCTTGATTTCATGAATTATGAGTACACCAAGTGTTGTCCAGTAGTTCTGCCACTGCGGAAGCATCGGCTTCTACCTGTTAAAAGATTTTGGGAAGCTGTGATGAATTTGCTTCTTGGCACTGCAGTGCCAATGCATGGACTTTGTGATCCTCTCTACACTGAGACACAGTCTCTCATAGACTGCATCAGGGAAGTGCCACTTGCTGGGTTACATGTTTTTCAGGAATATGTAGTGGTGATTAATTGACTAAATTTAAAACAGATGATTCTCCAGTTGCTATTTGTGGGAATTAGCTGTGTGCAAGTTAGATGCTGTGCTTGGCCCAGAGAACAGACAGCGGCTTCTCCACTGCATCACTAGTTGAGGCCTTCGCCTTATTAGCACTCTTGCCGTTGGGGAAGATGTTGTGGGTTCAAGTCCCGTTTTGGCAACTTGAACACACAATTGAGGCAAACACTCCTAATGCCATTATCAAGGGAGAGCTGTACTGTGGAAATTGGATCTTTTGAATGAAATGTTAGTCTGACCCCCCCACTGTTGAATATAGGGCTGAAAGTCTTATAACTGAGCCATAAGCACCACCCACGATGATAATGCCATGTGAACTTGAGAGCAGAACAGTTTAGGGTCTCAAAGGAGTGAGATGTAACATCTGGTCCTCCTCAAACTCTTCGTAACAACGTCTATCACATTGTTACTACAGATGTTCCTAGTTGATGTTTGGAAGGAACCGGTAACTCGTTGGTAGCATTCAATAAACTATCTCTTGTGAATCGCAAAAGACCCTTCAGATAGACCAAACTTGACCAAAGCAGGCCCTATGGTTTCTTATATTTAAAAAGAAATGTGGCAGCACATGGGGAGCAGCTCGTACAGTGCAGTGCCTGCATGTCAATACAATGTGATAGATACATTTGACTGCTCAGACCAGATTTTTTTATTCATTTGTGGGATGTGGGCATTGCTGGCTAGGCCAGCATTTCTTGCCCATCCCTAGGTGCCCTTGAGAAGGTGGTGGTGAGCTGCCTTCTTGAACCACTGCAGTCCTCCTGCTGTGGGTTGACCCACAATGCTATTAGGGAGGGAATTCCAGGATTTTGACCCAGTGACAGTGAAGGAACAGCGATATATTTCCATGGCAGGATGGTGAGTGGCTTGGAGAGGAACTTGGAGGTGGTGGTGTTCCCATATACCTGCTCCCCTTGTCCTTCTAGATGGAAGTGGTCGTGGGTTTGGAAGGTGCTGTCTGAGGATCTTTGGTGAATTTCTGCAGTGCACCTTGTAGATAGTACACACTGCTGCTACTGAGCGTCGGTGGTGGAGGGAGTGGATGCTTGTGGATGTGGTGCCAATCAAGCAGCTGCTTTGACCTGGATGGTGTCAAGCTTCTTGAGTGTTGTTGGAGCTGCGCTCATCCAGGCAAGTGGGGAGTATTCCATCCCAGTCCTGACTTGTGCCTTGTAGATGGTGGACAGGCTTTGAGGAGTCAGGCGGTGAGTTACTCGCCAATGTATTCCTAGCTTCTGGCCTGCTCTTGTAGCCACTCTGTTAATGCGGTGAGTCCAGTTGAGTTTCTGGTCAATGATAACTCCCAGGATGTTGATAGTGGGGGATTCAGTGATGGTAACACCATTGAATGTCAAAGGGCAGTGATTAGATTGTCTCTTATTGGTGATGGTCAGAACCTGGCATTTGTGTGGCGCGAATGTCACTTGCCACTTGTCAGCCCAAGCCTGGATATTGTCCAGACCTTGTATGTCAAAGTGGACTGCTTCAGTATCTGAGAAGTCACGAATGGTGCTGAACGTTGTGCAATCATCGGCGAACATCCCCAATTCTGACCTTATGATGGAGGGAAGGTCATTGATGAAGCAGCTGAAGATGGTTGGGCCTAGGACACTACCCTGAGGAACTCCTGCAGAGATGTCTTGGAGTTGGGATGATTGACCTCCCACAACCACGACCATCTTCCTATGTGTCAGGTATGACTCCAGCCACCGGAGCGTTTGCCCCCTGATACCCATTGATTCCAGTTTTGCCAGGGCTCCTTGATGCCACACTCGGTCAAATGCAGCCTTGATATCAAGGGCTGTCACTCTCACATCACCTCTGGAATTCAGCTCTTTTGTCCATGTTTGAACCAAGGCTGTATTGAGGTCAGGAGCTGAGTGGCCCTGGCGGAACCCAAACTGGGCGTCACTGAGCAGGTTATTTCTGAGCAGGAGCTGCTTGATCGCACTGTTGATGACACCTTCCATCACTTTACTGATGATCGAGAGGAGACTAATGGGGCGGTAATTGGCCAGGTTGGATTTGTCCTGCTTTTTGTGCACAGGACATACTTGGGCAATTTTCCACATTATCGGGTAGATACCAGCATTGTAACTATACTGGAACAGCTTGGCTAGGGGAGCGTCAGGCTCTGGAGCACATGTCTTCAGCACTATTGCCGTAATGTTGTCAGGGCCCATAACCTTTGCAGTATCCAGTGTCTCCAACTGTTTCTTGATATCACATGGAGTGAATCGAATTGGTTGAAGACTAGTATCTGTAATGCTGGGGATCACTGGAGGAGGCCGAGATGGATCATCCACTCGGCACTTCTGGCTGAAGATTGCTGTGAAAGCTTCAGCCTTATCCTTTGCACTGATGTGTTTGGCTCTTCCATCATTGAGGCTGGGGATATTTGTGGAGCCTCCTCCTCCACTGAGTTGTTTAATTGTCCACCACCATTCATGAATGGATGTGGCAGGACTGCAGAGCTTAGATCTGATCTGTTGGTTGTGGCATTGCTTAGCTCTGTCTGTCACTTCCTGCTTTCGTTGTTTGGCGTGCAAGTAGTCCTGTTTGTTGGCTTCACCAGGTTGATACCTCATCTTCAGGTATGCCTGGTGCTGCTCCTGGCATGCCCTCCTGTACTCTCCATTGAACCAGGGTTGATCCCCTGGCTTGATGGTAATGGTTGAGTGGGGGATATGCCAGGCCATGAGATTACAGATTGTGCTGGAATACAATTCTGCTGCTGTTGATGGCCCACAGCGCCTCATGGATGCCCAGTCTTGAGTTGCTCGATCTGTCCGAAGTCTATCCCATTTAGCACGGTGATAGTGCCACACAACATGATGGAGGTTATTCTCAGTGTGAAAGCGGTACTTCGTCTGCACGAGGACTGTGCGATAGTCACTCTTACCGATACTGTCATGGCCAGATGCAACTGCAGCTGGCAGATTGGTAAGGATGAGGTTGAGTATGTTTTTCCGTCTTGTTGGTTCCCTCGCCACCCGCCACAGACCCAGTCTAGCAGCTGTGTCCTTTAGGACCTGACCAGCTTGATCATTAGTACTGCTGCTGAGCCACTCTTGGTGGTGGACATCGAAATCCCCCACCCAGCATACATTTTGTGCCCTTGCCATTCTCTGTGTTTCCTCTAAGTGTTGTTCAACATGGAGGAGTACTGATTCATCAGCTGAGGGAGGACGGTCTGTGGTAATCAGCAGGAGATTTCCTTGCCCGAATTTAACTTGAAACCATGAGACTTCACGGGGTCCGGCCTCAAGTTGATAAGCAGCACTTTGAGGTCTTTAGATTCATCTTGGATTTGCCTGCTCAAGCAGCACAGTCAGAAGCAAGGAAGAAGCTGAAGATTTGAGAGGAAACCCTTGTAGCAATCCGAAACAAGAAAGACTCCTCCAGTGAATGGTGTAAGCATGTCAGACCCGGTGAACGATATACTGCAACAGAAGGAGGATTAGTATCACCAAGGAATACACAGCTTCATCGAGAGGCAGTGTTCTGTCAGAGATGGTCCAAATTTGAGGATCAGTGGTAAGCAAACAAACATCAGAGGCTCCATGGGCAAAGTTTAAAATAGCTGGTGAGCTAAGGGAAACTTGAAAATGGTGCAGTAATCCAGCTCGAAAAGACAGAAATTAAAACATTACCTGTAGTTCAAATCCAAGTGTCACCATGAGAGCAAACAGATGCAGTGAAACACAGCTACTGAAACAGAAGTAAATGGACCATAAAGAAATATTAATCCAAAGGAGTGGACACGGGGATATCACAAACCCAGTAACTGCATTAATAACACTGGCCAAATTAAAAGCATGGACAGACCTGCGGTAACACGATCAGAATGTTGAGGGACTTTATTCAGGCCATGGATCAGGTAGGAGATCATTGATGACAACTGCAATATTAGTGTGAATCATTTATTTAAAGTGGTATGGAGTGGGAAACATTCAGTAAAACTTTCAATGAGGCAGCAATTATTTATTAAAGCCGTGAACAGTGAGATTCGTACAATGAAGGCACAAAAATTGCAGAATCCTTCAAGTTAGCCACAAAAGACAGGAATCCTCCATTTAGATACAAAGCATGAAAATACTCTCTAATACGGCAGCAAAAAGCAGCAGAACTTGAACACACAATCGAGGTAAACACTCCTAATGCCATTACCGATGGAGAGCTGCACTCTGGAAATTACATCATTTGAATAAAATGTTAATCTGAGGCCCCATTGTTAAATGTAGGGCTGAAAGTCTTTAATACTGAGCCATGAGCACTACCCACTGTGACAATGCTGTTCGGACTTGTCAGCAGAAAAGTTCCGCAAAATTAAAATCTTTTTAGCAAGAAAAATATATAATCACTCGAGGAAGACACAGCATCAGATATAATATTGCCAAGGTCACTTAATTTCAGAGATGGCTAAATAGAACACAAGATTGGACATAGCGATCAGTGATGGGCGCCATGGCTGAAAAATTTAATAGTATGAATAGTGGAGTTATTCAATTTGACCCCAGAATAGTGTTTACCACTTTATGAATATTACCACATTAAGAAGGTACAGAAAGTCAGTCAGCAGCTAAAACACAAGAGAAAACAAGCAGTCAGCAGCACTTGTGGGAGACACAACAGGTTGCAAGCAGTACTGCAGAAGAAACCATTCACTTCGGAGCGAAATTCAGGGAAAGCAGTGTGGTCTTGCCAAACAGTAAATGCTAGCCATGTCTGGAGGAGGCAGAGACCTGAGAGAAGGAGGAAACAATTGAGAGTTCTGGGAGCAAAGTTAGAGATCCTTGAGAACAATTTGTGAAATTACCTGTGCCCAGAGTAAAGAACCGTTTCATATAATCAACAGAAAGGAAATTACAGGCTTCACAGGACTGGTGAAACATTGCAATCTAGCATCAGAGGAGCAGGAAAGCTGACGTTTCGGGTCTGGACGCTTCTTCAGAAAATTTTGGCCTGCTGTGTTCCTCCAGCTCCCCACTGTTATCTCTAAGTGAGTTTCAGCACAATTTTTTTCCTCACATATTCACTACAAATTCATTTCTCATTTTCTTCTTGATGTTTTAATTTGACCAAATGTTGCAATGGAGAAACAGTCAAATTGGCATTTTGGAGAAATGAGTGGACAACGATTGAAGGATCTTCTTCATCCAAATGGATCCTGAAATCTGCTGAAATACTGTTTGTTTTTCTTGATATTGCAGTCCCTCATCATGCAGCCACCAATGTCATTAAACTGTATATTTGATCAGAAAGAACTGTGAGCATCAATGACAGAAGCAATAAGCTCAGAGATCCATCTTGTCTCGTCCATGACCTGACTGTGTGTCCTTGCTACAACATTGCAATGATAGTGAGCAGTGCACCCCAATGGGCAGCATTGATGTGTAGAATTATTGTATAAGTGGGTCAGAGATGTGCCGTAGAGGCCGGCATATACTGATGCCAATGTCCATGTGGGTGTGGGCATCTGTGGCCGGTGCCCCGAGATGTAGGTGCCTCGAGTCCAACGTGGTGAGCTGATGTTGCCAGGTACCCACTCTGACTCACACCTTAAGAATTCTCGACGTTTACCTTGTTTGGCACATTTGATAAGATGGGAAGCTGAATATTAATGAGGCAAGCTGTTGTGTTAATAAGGTATTCAACCAGCTTTAATCCCCCTTTATTGGCAACTCACCACTGCCTCATGAGAAACTAGCCGCACTTCTCAGTAAAGTCATAAAAGGGACAGTGAGATACTGCTGACATCAAGGTTGCCCTCACTGAAACTCTTGCGCGATTTTGCGACAATTCTCATCTTAGTCCACACCATGTGGACCCCCACAAGATCCCACCCAAGGTCCTCTTTATATAAACACATAATAGCAAGCATTATTGAGCAATTAAGATCTCTCAAGGATGGAGAATTCAAGAAGACAGCATCCAGCTCATGTTTAAATAATTTTCAATCAGTATTCAGAATACAGTTTTGCAGCAGTGCACTTTGTTTCTGAAAATGATCTGTTGGTAGGGAGAAGCGAAGTATGTGATGAAATAGAGCACAGGAGATATTATTCAGAAATTAGAGCAAATGGAAACTTAAAAGACATCAGATGCAAACTGAGTGCCTCAGAGTGGAGGGAATAAAAATGAGAGAGGAAACAGTTGCGATGGCTGTGCTGGTGCAGAGAGAGGGGACTTTAGATTTCAGGGACATTTCCTCTTGAACTACATCGGGGGATACGGGACTTGGGACTTATACAGGCTGGATGAGTTAACAGAGCTATGGCAGTGTCCTTGCAAAGAGATTTGCTAGTGCTATTATGGACGGTTTAAAAAATTGGCAGGGGTGTAGGAACCAGTAGGTAATATCAGAGAGGAAAACTAAGAGCTGGAAGAGACAACTAGGTCACAAACAAAATGAATTTGTTCTCCGGTTTCCTCCGATTGTTGTGCTTTGTGTGAAAACAAGTGTCTGTTTTCTTACCCTTTCAGTGTTATTCAATTAAGGTGTATCAGCAGCAAGTTTATGTGAGTTTAAAATAAAGAATGTCATTTAATCTCAGGTATTTACTCCAAATGAATGCAATGTTACCCATTTGATCTCATGCCTGCATGGGCATACACATACACACTCCACACAAGCACAGAGACTAGTTACAGGTAAAGATAGTACATTTTTACAAATTATAGGTAATTCGGTCTCTGATTTATGATTTCCAGTTTCCCATTCAACAGGCTTTTGGTCTTTTGAAGAACTCAACTTTGCAAAGTTGAAATGTGCATTTTGTGAAGCAAACAGTTCACAGCTGGTTGTGGGGCAACTTGGAGTCAAATATCTTGGTTGTCAGATGACCTTTGAAAACTGGAGCATGTTAAGTGCATTCACTACTTGATGTCTCACAGCTGTTTTCCAAGTCTGATTCACAGGCTACCTGAACAAATATTTCTGCTAGTCGTAGGGCGTCTAAGTGCAAACAATTCCTCATTCTATTTTTCTAAACAGAGAAAACATGGCTCCCTCCTTGTGTTTTTTTATTCCCCATGTTAAGAGGCTTTTTCCAAATAAATTGGATAGGCGTTCTCATGTTGATTGTACATCCTGTGTTGTGGATTGACATTTCTAAGGATTTCAGACAAGGGTCAAAATACAAAGAAACGGTGAGAGACCATTCCCTTTTATCTGCCACTAATTGAGAATCCATCTTTCCTTCCTTCAGTACTAAACATGGAGACAGGCAGTTTGGAAATTCTATAATGCCTTTGTGGAGGTCTGTCCTTAAATAGAGAGATTTGTAAATTACTTGGAGGCTTATTAATGCCCATACTTAATTACAGATTAGCTTCTGTGGCATTTATTTTGACCCTCTCTATCTTTACAGGCTTGATCGTGACCTCGGATTTCCTTTTTGTTTTCCGATTCTGTATTGGCCCTATTGCCCCCTGTAGGAATTTCTGGTCATCCTCAGCTTTCTGCAGCTGAGCAGAACTTTGCTAGTTCCTTCGCTTTTCCCAGACTCTGTATTTGACCCTCTGATCACAGTATGCAGCTAAGTCATTTCCCCGTAATTAGTCCACCCGCTTTACTGTACGTTCAGAATAACCCTGACCATCACTACACCGACAGCCAACTTACTCTGAATGTTTACTGAGGGGATGTTTAAACATATGCCAGCATACTTTTACTAACACTGTGAAGCTTGTCTTGATGGCAGGTTGGCATCTGGGCAATCTTCTCCACTAATCATGTTTGGAGGAGGGTTTTGCCTCTAAAAATGCTTATTTCTCTCCCCAGAGTTTGTGATACAAGGGCAGTCATTGCCCATTTGAGTAAGTAACCTTGGCAGGTATTCAGTCCAATTCCCACTACATTTTAGACTGGGCTCAATTCCTTCAAGGCCATAGACACAGTTCTCACCACAGCTTCCCCCTGTTGGTCTTTTGGTGGATCTTTAATATACCTTTAATATACCCACACTAGAAATATACAAGCTGGTTTCATTCTATATTTTTTCTTGAAATAGTGGATTGATCGGCACTATTCTACTCTCCTCTGTTTTTTCTTTATTTTTTTCATGAGCTGTGGACATCATTGGCAAAGCCAACATTTGCTACCCATCCCTAATTGTTGAACTGAGTCAAACACAAAAAATGCTGGAGACATGCTGCATGTCTGGCAGCAACTGTGGGGAGAAACAGAGTTAACATTTTGAAAGTCTTCAGAAAGTCTTCTCACTTCTAACAGCATGTCACTAATTCCAGCTGTGACATCAGATTTTCTCTCTTCCATTTCTGAATGTTCTATAATCACTTGAAGCATCTTATGCTTACAAGACCCTTCTTTTTCTTCCATGTTTAGTTTATCTGCCACCTCTCTCGATTTAGCCTCAGTCAAGGATTTCAAACAATCCACATATCTTCAGCTTCCAGAAAAAACTTAGCAACAAGTAAAATCCATCTTCAAATTCCCATGCAATAAACAGCTGCTTTATGTCTAGAACTGCCCCCCACCCCATCCCATAGTATTTATTTTAAATGGGAAGATGCAAGTCATTCTTAAATCCAGTGAACTTAAAAACAAAATCCAGCCAAGTTGTTATGGTCCAAGTTAATGTTATTACTGGGCAAGCCACATTCTAGATTGAAATCTGGTTTGATAGATCATATTCTGTCTCTTCTTTGGTTTAAATAAGGTTGTCTCTCACTGAAATATATGAACACAATATTGAAGATTTGGATTTTAACAATAAAATGGAAGTTTATTATGCCAACGAGATAAAGACAAAATAAAATAACCAAACTATTTACATGAAATGAATATATAAAGATTCTGAAACATATAAAAATGTAATCCAATGAATCCCAAAAACATTCCTTTCAAAATCCCAAAACTCTTTTACAGATCACAAAAGCATCTTTTACAGTACTCACATCAGAACCTGTATCTATCACCTTCTACAAGTTTATTTAACTGCAACTTCAACACTCAATTTGGAGCTTTTGATAGTCTCTCCCTGGAGTCTTCATACACACGTGCTTATACTTTCTCAGCTTCAAATTACCCCTTCAGAGTTTCACCCAAACACTTCTGATTTGAAACTATTACTTAACAAATCTAAATGAACTTCTCCCCTTATCAGAAGAACTGCTTACACTCATCCTCAGCTACAAACCCCACAGAAGTTCCCCAAACTGAAACTAAAACTGAATAGAGTCTCTGCTAACTGAGTGTTTCGCTTCAACCTTATAAAAAACAAACAAGATGTTTCCTCAGAGACCCTGATGAATTCTGCTGTTTACTTTGTTCTCTGACAAAGTGTCCTCATTTAAACAAAAGTCTTAGAAGCTATCACTTTCAAACTATTTTAAAAGAATCACCATGACTACTGAAATGCTTGCAAATTAGTCAGTAATCACCTTTAGACACTCAGAAAACGCCACATGCCACTAGCTCAAGATCCAAACGCAAAAATGATAGTGGAATATATCTTAATCACACACTGAACTGTTCCATAGCTGGATTGAGGCCAAGATGCACAACTTTGGTCATTTGCTCCAAAGGATTTAATTTCCAGATGCAGCTCACAATTGTGTCACGGACATAATACACTTCGTTCTACTATGGTCCAGAATTTGGAAGTTTTGTGTGGAGAGAGGTATGTGATTTTTTGCCCCCTAAAGTGGTGTTCTATTTACCAGCAAGCTTTTCTGGGTTTGAAATAAAGAAGGATATTTATTATCACACACTTATCCTGAATTAATGCACTTGATCTCACATACATGCACATTTACACAAAACATGTAGAATTATAGAGAGATAGAATCCCTATAGTGAGGAAGCAGGCCATTTGGCCCATCGAGTCCACTCAAACCCTCCGAAAAACTTCCCACCCAGATCCACGCTATTCCTGTAACCCTGTATTTTGCAATGACTAATCCACCTAATCTACACATCCCTGAACATTACGGACAATTTAGCATAGCCAATCTACCTAACCTGCACATCATTGGACTGTGGGTGGAAACCGGAGCACCCAGAGGAAACCCATGCAGACACAGGAAGAAACTCCACACAGACAGTCACTGAGGATAGAATCGAACCCGGGGTTACAGCACCGTGAGGCAGCAGTGCTAACCGTACACTTTTACATATTACAGTTAACTATGTCTCTGCTTTATGATCTCCAGTCTCCCATGTGGCAGGTCTATTGTCTTTTGAATAAAATGAGTATCTTATGAAGCAAAGAGTTCACAGCAAGTTGTCTGGTTTCTTCTTGTCAAATATCCAAGAGCTCAGTTGTCACCTAAACTTTGAAAACTGGAATAGGTTAAGTTCTTTGGCTGTTTGATGTCTTGCATATGATTTCTGAGTCTGGGTACTGAACCCATCTCTTTAGTGGAGTTTCTAAAACTGCTCACTTTGCACACTTCCCCTTCTCTCTAATTTATTCAAGTGATGTCAGAGTAATATTCCCCAGTGACATCATTGTCGACTACCTATTCTATTATACTACAGTGATCTTATTGACACGTACAAGATTCTAAGAGGACTTGACAAAATCAATGCTGCAAAGATGTTTCCTCCAATGGGGAAGTCTAGAACTGTGGGCATGTTTTTAAACAAAAGGGGGTCTCCTACTGAAGACTGACATGAGGAGAAATTCTTCTTTCAGAGGGTCATTCGTCTTTGGAACTGATCACCCTGGGGAGCATTGGAGGTTGGGTTGTACAATATACTCAAGGCTGAAGTGAACAGATTTTTGATCAACAAGACAGTCAGGGAGTATAGGGGTCAGGCAGGAAAGTGGAGTAAAAGTCATAATGCAATCAGTACGATGTTAACAAATGGTGGATCAGACTCGCTAGACTATAAATCTTACCAATTCTAGCAACCTTTTGAGTTCATGATAAGGGATGGTGATGGCCTTCATGATATTGCCACTAGACTATTAATCCAGAGATCCAGGTAATGTCCTGGGGACCTGGGTTCGAATCCCACCATGGCAGATGGTGGAATTTGAATCCAATTTTTAAAAAAATCTGCAATTAAGAGTCTATTGATGACCGTGAAACCATTGTCGATTGTCAGAAAAAAAGAGTCTGCATCCTTTTCTTGTCTGGCCAATGTGTGACTCCAGACCCACAGCAATGTGGTTGACTCTTAACAATTAGGGACGAGTAATAGCCAATGCTGCCCTCATCCTGTGAATGAATTAAAATCAATTTTTAAAAATGTATTACATGGTATTACTGGTGTCACAAGTCTGACTACGTGTGGAGTCATACAGGAGCAAGAATATTTCAGTCATTTCAGAAGTAGAACTTAAATGCTACATATGGGGGTGCATACATCACTAGGACATTTGCTCACATCGTAATTTCTGGAACTGACGGTGCTTCTCTCTTTTACCTATGCTAGAGAAAGAAAACAATCCAACACATTTGGAAGTCCACAGTATATCTGTCACTTGGATCCTTACAACGGAGACCCATTTGAACCAGAGGCATATGTTTAAAAAAAAGTTACTGTGGTGCTATTTCTGGAAATTAATTTAGCTCTCATATAATTTTGATGAAACTTCTGCAGATGAGATTTATGACCATTACAGACCATCTTGAAAAATTTATTTAAACTGTTCAGTGAAAGGAGGGCTGTCCGGGTGGCCACAGGCTGGCTGTATGGGTGAGAGAAAGGAATTAAAATGTGGCTCCTGACACAAAAATGTTTGATTACTCCTGAGATTAGAAGAATGTTGAAAATGTATGCGTATGACAAATGTCAGGTGAATAATCAAGTTGAGAATCGAGATGAGTACAAAAAGTTTCAGCGGGGAAGTGAAAATTAATAACAAGAGAGGCAAAAAGGAAGTAGGGGAAGAGGCTGGCAGCCAACAAAATCGGGATTTTCATCTTCAGGCTAAAAGGAGTGGAGCTGATCAAGAGCAGAAAGGGGAATTAAGCATGGAGACAGTTTGTGTGACTGAGGTATTAAGTAAGTACTTTGCATCTGGCTTTACCAATAAAGAGGCAGCCAAAGTAGCAAGGTGGCTCAGTGGTTAGCACTGCTGCCTCACAGCGCCAGGGACCCGGGTTTGATTCCACCCTCGGGCGACTGTCTGTGTGGAGTTTGCACATTCTCCCCGTGTCTGCGTGGGTTTCCTCCGGGTGCTCCAGTTTCCTCCCACAGTCCAAAGATGTGCAGGTTAGGTGGATTGGCCATGCTAAGTTGCCAGTAGTGTTCAGGGACATGTAGCTTAGGTGGGTTAAAGGGAATGAGTCTCGGTGGGATGCTCCAAGTGTCAGTGTGGACTTTTTGGGCCGAAGGGCCTGTTTCCACACTGTAGGGATTCTATGAAAAAGGTAATAGAGATGCTGGATGGGGTAATAATTGGTAGAGAGGGCAGATTAAATAGGTTGCCCATCCTTAAAGTTGATGAGTTAGGGTTGGATGTGACATATCCAAGGAAACTGAGAGAAATCATGGTGGAAATTAGTGGAACATGCACCAAAGGCCTAACGACCTACTCCTATTACTAATACATGTGATCTTATGAGATGATTTGTGCTACGTGGTGTTACTGATGTCCCAAGCATAGCTGCTTCAACACTGATTCATCCTTAGAAAGGAGGCCATAATCTTTCAATCATCCATAGGAACAGCAGTGCTGCCACACAACTTGATAATTGCAAGCTTGGAAAGGGATGTGCAGAGAAATGTAGCGAATACAGACGAATCATCCGAAATGTGATGGTGGAAATTCATTCAGAATGAATACTCCCAGACAAAATAAGCAGTAACTTGGAACAATGTGGAGTAATTAAGGAAAGCCAGCAGGAATTCATCAAAGGCAATTTGTGTTTAACAGATTTTACTTAGTTTTTTTTCATAATGTAATAGGGAGGGTCAATACTGTTAAGGTGGACTTCCAAAAGACATGAATTGCTAAGGATGCCCTTAAATATGATATCAACCACCCAACCGGACAAAAGATGGGGAATTATAGGCCCGTTAACTTCCGTAGTGGGGAAAATGCTTGAATCTATCGTCAAGGAAGAAATAGCAAGGCATCCAGATAGAAATTGTCCCATTGAGCAGACGCAGCATGGGTTCATGAAAGGCAGGTCATGCTCGACTAATTAGCTGGAATTCTACAAAGACACTATGAGCACAATGGACAATGGGGATCCAGCAGATGTGGTGTATCTGGATTTCCAAAAGGCATTCGACAAGGTGCCGCACAAAAGGCTGCTTTGTAAGATAAAGGTGCAAGGCATTATGGGCAATGTATTAGAATGGATTGAGGACTGGTTAACAGCAGGAAGCAAAGAGTGGAGAAAAATCAGTGCTTTTCTGGTTGGCAGACAGTGACTAGTGGTGTGCCTCAGGGATCGGTATTGGGTCTGCAACTGTTTACAATATGCAAAGATGATTTGGACTTGGGGACTATGTGTAGTGTTTGCGGATGACACTATGATGAGTGATACAGCAAAGTGTGCACAGGACTCAGAAAATTTGCAGAGGGATATAGATAGTTTAAGTGAGTGGGCAAAGGTCTGGTCGATGGAGAATAATGTTGATAAATGTGAACTCATCCATTTTGGTAGGAATAACAATAAAAGGGACAATTATTTGAATGGTAAAAAATTGCAGCATTCTGCTGTGTAGAGGGACCTGGGTGTCTTTGTGCATGAATCGCAGAAGGTTGGTTTGCAGATACAACAGGTAATTAAGAAGGCAAATGGAATTTTGTCCTTCATTGCTAAAGGGATTGAGTTTAAAAGCAGGGAGGTTATGTTACAGCTATATAGGGTGCTGGTGAGGCCACACCTGGAGTACTGCGTGCAGTTTTGGCCTCTTGAGAAAGGATGTACTGGCACTGCAGGGGGTGCAGAGGAGATTCACTAGGTTGGTTCCAGAGATGAGAGGGTTAGCTGATGAGGAGAGCCACATAGATTGGGATTATATTCATTGGAATTTAGAAGAATTTGGGGGGGATCTTATAGGCACATATAAACTTATGAAGGTAATTGATAAGATAGGGGCAGGGAGGTTGTTTCCAGTGTCGGTTGAATCTTGACCAAGAGGGCATAGCCTCAAATTTAGTGGGGGGGACCAGGTTTAGGACTGAATTGAGGAGGAACTTCTTCACCCAGAGGGTTGTTAATCTGTGGAATTCCCTGCCCAGTGAAGCAGTTGAGGCTTCCTCATTGAATGTTTTTAAAGCTAAGATAGATAATTTTTTGAACAGTAAAGGAATTAAGAGTTATGGTGAGAGGGTGTGTAAGTGGTACTGAGGCCATGAAAAGATCAGCCATGATATTATTGGATGGGGGAGCAGGATCGAAGGGTCAGATGGCCTACTCTTGCTCCTGGTTCTTGTGTTCTTCAAAGATGCACTTGGATTTTCTTCCCAGATACATGAGTCAGGATGAAGAGGAGACCAATGAAGAGGAGATTGACCACAAGGACAAGACTTTCTGTGTCTGGTGAAATGATCCAAATTCACAATAAAAGGACCCAGCTTACCAACAAAGTCAGAGATATAACGGAGCACCCACAACACCTCACTGAAGTGAATTGTATCTGTAGCTTTTTTACTGGCACAAACAGCATTAATGGCCTAAGTACTCAAGGATCAGTCCTTCTCTGGCCTACGGATGGAGAGATCTGATCAAGGAAAGAGAAGCTGTCAGTACTTATGGGACAGCCCATTCTGAAAATCTGAATCTGCAATGAAAAGCAAGTCCTCAATGATCTCAAGGGCGCCTCTTTTACACCTGGCTCCCCGCTCCCCACCTTGCCAAAAGATCCTACATCCCAGAATGTTGAGCTGCCAGTCCTGCCCATCCATCAGCCGTGTCTCTGTGATAGCAATGATATTGCATTCCCAAGCATTAACCAATACCCTCAACTCACCTGCCTTATTTGCAAGACTCCCTGTGTTAAAATGCCTTTGCCTTGTCTTATGGGTCAAGCACAGACAGGTGTGACTAGTTTAGTTTGGGATTATGTTTGGCATGGACTGGTTGGACCAAAGGGTCTGTTTCTTTCCTGTATGACTCAATGTACCCAAACTTAACTGCATTTTGCACTGCTTTTCTGACAGACTTTGTTCTTTTTCTCTATCTGTGCTTCACCCCTTACTGTACCTCTGTTTGCCATACCCCACCAAATTAGTTTAACCCCCCCATCAACCACCCAAAGCAAATCTATGTGATTGCATTTTGAAGAATGGTCTCATAACGTAAACCTTTAACCTGCCTTTTCAAATTCATGCATTTCTGCCACTTTCTGTTTTTATTTCAGGTGATATCCCACTCTAACCCTGTTGGAGGTGCATAGGTTCATAGGATAGTTATCATTTACTACAGGTCTGGCATAATGTTCTCCAAGATCAGGTATCCTCCCAAACACACAGAAACAGAATAGCTGCAAGGAGATATTACTGGATGGGGTCCCCATATGGAGCCATCTCCCAGGTCTGTTGCTATGGCAAGGTAGCTAAGTGGTTCTAGTCTATATTTAGGTGCTGTTCTAGTTAATTTGTGACTATAAGTTGCTAGGATACAACATGTTTTAATTTAGGGTATGGCAGGGCAGTGGTTATTTTACTGAGCTGGTAATCAAGAGAATGTGAATCCAAATTCTGCTGCAATTGAAACAAAGAACTGCGCACACTGGAAATCTGAAACAAAAACATGAACTGCTGGAGAAACTCAGCAGGTCTAGCATCATCTGTACAAAAAATTAAATAGAGTTAACATTTCTCGTCCAGTGAGGGTCAGACAAAATGTTAATTCTGTTTACAGATGCTGCCAGACCTGTTGAGTTTCTCCAGCACTCTGTTGTTGCTCAAATGCTGCTGTGGTAATTTATGAATTTGAATTACATTTGTAAAATACTAATAGCAGCTACCACCATCAGGACACACAAACAAGCCTCTCCACCACAGAAAGGGGGCAAATCACAGCTCTGCTCTGTAAAATGTGACTATGAAGCCAAATGGTTTACCAAAGCTCCTTTAGAGAAAGGAAATGCCATCCTCACCTGTTCTGCTTTTTTTTCACGTCACCAATCCAACAACTCGTGCTTTCACCGCCCTCGGATTTAGCACAGCACTCAGGTGTATCAAATAATTCAAGGTGAACAGTTCAGAATCATCTCGGGGCAAGTGAGGATTGGAAACAAATGCCAGCATTGGTAGTGATGCTCACATCCTGAGAATAAATACTGAGCAGTCAATTTACACCTGTATCCCATTGCTCTGAATCTCTGTTATTAATCTTGCCAATCGGTTAGTGCAGTTACAGAAAGCAGACTGGCTGCATGAACTCTCTGGGATTTGTGGGTTAAAACTCGTGCCTGTGCTATTTCCAGAAGCGTGGAAGGGTAGGGGGCTTGCTGTCCATTTCTGATGTTGCTCCGAGCAACATGTTGCTGTGATACAATTGCTAGGTTGCCCGGGTTATGATAGAGATGACTGCATGCTTTAACACGAGCTTTTTGTTCGCCACGTCCTGTGGTTTTATAAATAAATCCACATCTCCCAATGTATTGAGTCAGCGAGTTCATAATGCCACTTCCATCTGACTGCCCCCTCCCAGCGGCTCAACAGTTCCGTGTTGGTACCTGTGCAGAGTACCAGAGCTAAGGGAGGTTTGTTAGGATCTCCAGTCCTCCTGTGGCAGCCGCTCCCAAATTGGGCAGGTTTCCCTTGCTAAGGTCAATCACTTTTTTGTTAATGTTTCTCCTGAGATGGATTGCTGCCCCTCCCACTCTGTGCATCAGGGGGAGGAGGATGGACTCCTCCTAGGGGTCTGCCTGCAAGTTCTCTGCAATGTCATTGACGCAATCCGGGCGCAGGCGAAAAGGGTGCGATGCAATTTTAATATTCGGGGAATTACGGTGTCGCCTGCACCTTTGCAGCCCCGCTTCTCCAAGCTGCGGGTTTGCAGCGTGTCAGTCTCCTCGCTGCAATTGACTTTCAGGGAGGGCCAAGATGCTGCTGCAAGGGTGTTGGAGATCTGTGTGTGGTGTGTGTATATTTCTGTAAACTCTACCTGCCTATCTCTGCAGTGCCCATCCCGTTGCACTCGTAGCTTCCAATGCAGTGGCCGTCCCGTTTGACGCAGCGACTGCAGCAGGCTGGGTGGGAGCCGCCCCGCCCACCCGCCGCAATCCTCCGGCCCGATAGGCTACCTCGCCCTTGATTGACGTCCAGGCTAGCCAATTGGGGCGGCGGGTTCCAGAGCAACCGGCTGTCAATCAGGACGGCCGGGGCGAGCTGTCAAACGCTACTCGGGTCCCAGTGACCGGGAGAGAGCAGACTGGCTTCAGGTGAGTACCTGCTCGCATCTGTAACGCCAGCCCAGGACGCTGCAGTAAAAACCCTCGCCTGGTGAGTGCAGCAGCAAAAATGCAAACCGTTTATCGTTATTTTCAGGGATTGAGCCGAGGCTGCGGAAAGTAGTGTGCTATCCGCACACCAACAGTGTCCCGTTCAACTCCCACGCTGCTAAATGTCAGCCTAGTCTCCAAATGCAGTTCTTTCTGGTGCTGGTTGTTTCAAGTAGTTTTCACGTGTAGGTCAAAGCATCCCTGTCTTCAGGGGGCATTCCTCTCATCCACTTTTTTTGCAAACCGCGGGGCCTGGGAAACTGTCACAGGTAACACCCTCGCATGGGTTTAATTTTTTTCAGTCATGTTTTGGTCTTACTGCGACAGTACATGGCCATCGTGCCCTCGTAGTTTTATAAGTTGGAAGACGCAGCAAATATTTATTACAAGCGGGTGGGAAAAATAATCTGCAGTTTCTTTTTTTTTAAAATGAAAAGAGGTGTGCAGTTACAGAAAGCAGACTGGCTGTATGAACTCTCTGGGATTTGTGGGTTAAAACTCGTGCCTGTGCTACATTCAGTACAATACGTTGTGTGTCTGTGCTCCTCACTCGGGAGTGTGTCACTGTTGGTAACATGCTGGGTTCATGATCAGCCCTTACAAGAGCAGAACGGGAGAGTGAAGTGTACGCATTTGGGTGTTGCCAGTCTGTAGACTGTTCATGTTGTGTATGTGCAAAAATTATCCTTGCTATCCGCTACCATTTACCTATTTAGGAACAGCTAAGTAATAATTTTACTTTTAATTTTGCAGCAGAACATTTACAAGATAGTCTTTTGACTGTAGTTTGCATTTGTGATTGGTATCTGAGAATTTGGGCATGGGAGGAAAGGTAATTTAATCTGCATCCTCTAGTTGGCATTATGTCATCCTTTAACGAGTATTTTAGTACAAAGGGATGTCAGAAGCAATACCATTGCAGAGAGTTCACATTGCTGTGTTGAAGGGATGCTAGAGATGATGACTATTGGTATCCCTGATTACCTGGGAGTAAATTTGAGCCTGCTCCCTCTTTTCTGACCCCAAACACCTCCTTTTCTTTCACCCTGCCACTCCCTGGAGAATACTTGTACTGCTCCTCCTCTGTATTATTCATTATTGGGAATGTGTCTAAACTTTGCCAGTGAGATTCCTAATGAGTGGTTTCAAATAAGCATCATCTGGCCATTTGGGCGTGTGGTGATGGCAAGGTGATTAGCACATCTCCTTGCAACTGGTCTGTTGCTGACATGAGAACACAGGATATACTACCCTCCTAGTCATTACCAGGAATCTCCCAAATAGAGTAATGTATTTTGTTTATTTTTCAGTTTAACACTGACCTTCTGTTGTCCTCTAATTTACCATGACTGAATTTAGAAGAACCTAATACATTGGGGAGATTTTCCTGAATTTCCACATTGAATTGCCATGGATGCAGTGAATACAGACAAATTAGTGGGCTCTAAAGCATCATTAATACAATCTACTGTGTGACAATCCTGTAGAGATAGGCTCCAGAAGGTAATGTAAAAATGTTGGTTGCTTGAGTGAGACTAATTGAGTACATGTGTTTATGAAATGTTCAATCCTGGGAAAGACGAGGCAGATCCAAGTGGAAAAAAGTTTTTTTTTTTTTTTGCTTTAACATCAGACTCCACCCCCCTGCCCCATGCACTTTTAAACACTAACAAATGCTTATATGGTTAGGTACTTGTTAGAAATTTTATCAGGATTTAGTGAAACGTAACGTGGGTTTTGAGAGAAGTGGAAACAAATGCTGGGTTGAAGTTCAATGACACCCATTGGACTGTGGACCAGCCTTGCCCATTGTGAAATTTTGGTGGGGTTCTTTAGCCTTGCTTGCAGTCAAGCTTCTAAAAAAAAAAGTAGTCCAAAGATGAAATCCCATGAGGAAGGCAATGTGAAACCACTTCATGTACTCTTCCCTAGTAGGTCACTCAGGAATTTTGCATGTGAAAATTTGGTGTATGGGGCAGAACAAACTGTTAGGTGAAATCCCATTTCTTTCTACTTGTAATCAACCTTAAAACCTAGATGTAGGAAACCTGATTAAACTACCATTCCACATATATTTGATATTTAATTACTGGTGCTTGGAGCTAAGTAGACACATTGCATTACAACCAGAATCCCAGAAGGGGAATCTGGGTTATCTGATCTGCAAAAGATTGCCAACACAAACTTTGTTTAATTGATATGCAAATTTGCTTTCTTCGGTTACAAGAAATGTGTAAATTCCCAACATTAAACTAAACTGATTTCTCACTTCTAACCCATCCTATCGTCAGCCATTTCAAAGTCACAGAAATTTCATGTGGCTCATTTAGTATTTGATAAATAAAAGTGTTTGGAAAACAAATTCAGGGTTTCATTCCCTCTGACCTGCTGTTTTTATAAGACAGCATTTAATTTATCACTGTTACACATGCAAAACCTTTCCCACTTCATGGAAAAAAAATCAAGAAATTGAGTTCATATTTTCTTCAGGTTTCAGATGAGCTTCTGCAGTCAATGAAAATAGGGCCTCATTGACCTATACATGCACTGAAGAATAGTTAGCCTCCTGTTAATGTTTATGCAATAATTGGACCTTTTTTGAATTTAATCTAAACCCTGGCCTTTTATCAGATTAAATAAAGGGAATTTGCATTCATAACATGCCTGATACACCTTCACAACTTGGCAAAGCCAAGTTAAATTAAATAGTTTAATTAAATAGTTAAATTAAATAGTTTGTGAAGCCACTGTTGTGAGATGTGAAAAACAGCAGCCAATTTCTGCAAAGCAAGATACCACAAACAGGAATGAAATGAATGACCAGATTATCTGTTTAATGACATCACTTGATGTGGTGGATAAATGTTGGCCAGATACCAGGGTGAAATGAATGATGTTTCCAGATACAGCTTTGTAAAATTAATACTTTTAATTAACTTATGACAGAAATAATGGCACAAGAATTTCCCTTGTGGGGACCAAAGTGCACAATCTCAGAGTAAGGGGTCGCCCATTCATGAGAGAGTTTAGGAAGGATTGCTTCTCTGGAGGTACTGAATCTGTGAAATTCTTTCCTGCAAAGGCTGGCCCTTCATGGCTGAGATAGAGTTTTAATCTGTAAGAGCATTGAGGGCATAAGGCAGGAAAGTGGAGTTGAGGTTTATCAGATCAGCTATAATCCCATTCATGCAGCAGACTCAACGGGCTGAATGGTCTACATCCGCTGCTCTGCCTTATAGTGTATGCTGTCTGGAGAGGGAGCTGGTTGGAGGATAGAAATCAAAGCCTAAGAGAAGAGGGAAGTTTCTGCTGAATTAGAACGTTTTGACCTGCTTTGCGTTAGGTCTTCTTACTTTAAATGATCTAGATTAGAGAAGAAATATCAAAATTTAATGGCACTATCAAATTGAATATGGCAAAGTCTGACCTAGGCTGTGAAAATCTGTGGTAGAACGTAGCAGTCATTTCAATGCAGTTCAATGTAGAGCAAATCACTTTTTAACTTCGGGAAAGAAAGCACACCTTCATTTCAAAGTAGTAGAGCTGAGAGACCTCAGTATGCAAATTAACAAGCCATTAAAGGTGACACCTTGAGTAGATGTGGCAACTTTAAAAGAAACTTTAACTTGAATCTTTCATTTCCCTGTTTAGAAGCCCAATATAAAAATGGACATGTGATGTCGAACTTATATAAAACAGTAGGCAACTTGTGAAATATTGTCCACAGATTTAGTCACTTTATTATAGGAAGCATATAAAAGAAATGGAAAAAGTGCCTGGTGAATTTAGTGCAATGGTATCAGATACCCATGATTCCAGTTTCCATACTTTCCATCCTCCACTATTCCCACTGATGGCATAGCTTCAGGCTTGCTTTATAGAATTCCCTTGCCATGTCAACAGGAAAAACAAAACCTAATAAACTCTTTCTTGAGCCTGCATTTCAGCTCCTCTTACTACAAAGCAGAAGAAACACATGTTTGGTGCATTTAAGGCAAAGTGTACAAATAATGCAAGTCATTCTTTTTACAGGCCCTGTGGGTGTGTGGAAACTCGAGAATGGACACAAGCAGTGCAGTGTTCAAGCTAGGGTTAGAGAGTGCACTAGCATGCTTGGATTGCATACATATAAACCTTTTAAAATTAATTATCATGATTCTGAAAGCCCAATCAATAAAAAGATCAATTTGCAGGCCTTCTGTGTCAAGTATAGCTTCATTCCAGCTTAAAATCACATGAGCCAAACTACCAGTCTCATTGACTTCAGTAACACGTTGATTCCCATGCCAGTTTATTGATGCCTACCCTGTGACTTCCAGCAAAGCACTGCCTCCAACCAGGTTTGGTTCTTCCTCACAGTAAGCCCTCGGCATGAATGAGTCCTGGCCCTGGTGGATGGTTGGCTCATGACTGCCATAACCCCATCACGGGGAAGTTGAAAAGCATGGTGAGTTAGCTTTGCAAAGACCTGCTAAAGTGGGCTAGTTTTAGCTGCATTGTTGCAATTTTCCCTACCCACTCCTGCCCGACTCATTCTTCTTGTTGCCACTTTCTATAGTGAACCGTCCTCTTCCGTCTCTCTTGTCTCTGTTAGTATTTACGAGTATACAAAGCATTTAGAGGTGCACCTGCGACACCAGGACACACAGGCTATGGACCAAGTGCTGGAAAATGGGACGAGAATGGTTCGGTGGTTGTTTTTGACACAATGGACTGTAGGGCCTTTTTCTGTGCTATGGATCTCTGTTACAACCGTTGTCAGGGCGTACCAAAACTGCTATCCACTCGACTTTCCTTCCTGGTCCCTATGTTCACTCTCACAGTTCACTCTCTTCCAGGACTCTCTCTGTCTCCTTGCAAACTGTTGCCATCACTCCTTTCCTCAAAATGAACCTTTGACTCCACTGTGCTGGCAAAGTATCAGTTTCCTTTTCTTTGCCAAAACCCTTGAAGATGATTTTGCATCTCAAATCTATGCCCAGCTTTCTCAAAACTCCATGCTTAAATTGAAGGATTAAATTAGTTTTTTATATGTGACTATGACCAAGGATGACGATGTGTAACTGTCTGTAGCCTTTGACATGCTTGACTGCACTAACCTGCAACAGCTCTCCACTGCTGTCCAGGCTTGCAAGGGCTTTCTCTTCTCTCTCCAGCACTGTTAGCTCTATCACCCTACTCCACCATCCAAGAACCTGTCCTTAGTCCCTCCCATGTCTCACATGGGTGCCACCCCTCAGCAGCAACATCCGAAAACACAGTCCATTTTCACATGCATGCCGACAACACCCAGCTATACCTCTGTAATTTCCTCTTAAAGTAATGTAACGGCTTCAACAGCTGCTCAGAATAAAGGTTTCCATGTTCAGACCACCATCTGTGCAAAGGCACCTCGTTGAGGCAAAATTTCTGCAGGGATTCTCCTGACCACCTGCAGTCATTTCTCCTCACTGTTCTTGGAACTTCTACCAATTGAACTACAACTCAACTAAACTTCAGCTGCATGCGCCTATCCTGCTTTGCTTCTCTGCTCACCTCTTGACTTTCGTTCCCCTTGCCATCAATGGGTAGTGCTCATCCTTGCTTTCAGATCCAGGTCCATCGCCTTGCCCTACCTAATCTCTGCCAATTTCTTCGGTCTTTTGAGCAGAAATGCCTGCTATCCCTGTAGCAGTGACAATACTTTTATTCTCCTCAGTCAACTATTTCTACCATATTAAGGCACCATGATGGTGTCTTTTAGTAACAAGTCTCTACATATTTGTGTGTTCATGTTTCTGTTCTTTTTGTAAGCCATTCAACAACTACCATTGGCAGAACTATCAGGTGATGTGGTTCTGTGCTGGAACTCCTTTCCTAAACCTTTCAGTGTCTCTAATCACTCTCCAAAGCCTTCTCTTAAACCCCTCCTTTAGTCCAAGGTTTCTGAGATGGCTCAATATTTGTTGCTTATTTTTCCCCTCACTCATTTTAGAATGTGTTTTTAAGCAGCGAAACATGGTTAAAATAATGTGGCCTTGATCACAGGTGGACGGACAGTAGTTTCATTGTAAGGATGGTTTGCAAGCAGCAGTGAGTGCATTCGCAGGTGATGGCTCAGTAACTCTCTGCATGCACTTTGCAAACTTGGCAGTCTTCTCATTACTTTCCATTAATGGCTATTTTAATTTCCATAATTCATTGCATTTAAAGATATAATATTTCAGATGAGTTACAGTAGAAGCTATGTTTAAACTCCTATACAAAATAAGACAGTGGAATTTCTTGTTCTTGGCTTGCTCAAACGCACTCCAGTGTGAAAATGTATTTTTATAAGAAAGGTACTTTGTCCTTTAGAAAGCAGCAAGAGAAATTTCACATTGAGGCAGCAGCTGGCGTGTTATTTGTGATATTTTGACACTTTAGAAGAAATAATATCACTGTTCTAGGACTTGTCTTGACTCACTTTTTGTCTCAAAATCTCAAACTCATGGAGCTTCCCATTTTCTATCTCTCATACATGTTTGACATATCCTTCCTCATATGAGTTGGGGAGTGCATTACTGTTAAGCAAGCTGTTTATGTCATTGTATGATAATAAGAGTACACCAGGGCTTTCTGCTAGAGAAGGGAGATTAAAACCGAAGTCTGAATCATTTAACTTGATCTCAATTTGTTTCATTATCATGATACAAATTCAGATGTGCCAAAGAAATTTGGATTTGGTCCAACTTGGCTCACAATTCAAAAAGAGCCTATTGTGGTAAATTCATATATTCTATGGCCCCAGAAATAAACTATGCTCATTGGATCCATGATCGAAGGGGACATGGAATGCAGATGTGTATATGCAATTCTGACCTATACACCTATTGACTGGAGCTGATGTCGAGAACATAGACAGTTGATGAGTATTCCTCCAATCTCCTCTTCACAGTCTCCAGCATTTCTCAGGATATCAGGTTTTTTCATCCAGTGTTGTGTTCAGGTGACCATTCAGATGGTGAAGTGAAATCTGTGCTAAATTTAACTTGTACTTGTGCCTCCTTAATAGTATTCTGGCTCTGCTGTTCCAGCAAGGTCATGAGTTGACCCATTTTTAAACAAAATATTGGCAAATTGCTTTGAGGTCAAACATCCCTTTGTAAGCTTTTTCACCGCTTTATCACCTTATGCTGCCAGAAAAGCTCAGTGTGAATTCCTGCACTTTGCTAAACAATGAGGTTGTTGAAGAAGATGAATGATTTTGCTTTTCTGGTGACAAACTGGATAATTTTTCCACCTAAAACTGCAATTTTGAATTGAAGATTTTGCATCACTTTTGTGTGTACTGTTGCATTGAACGTTTGTAGTTGACTTGTAAATGTTATTGACTCCTTACTGAGTGCTAGTAGCAGTTGTGTGAAGGAAACCAGGCAGAATCTCTAAATCACTTCCTATGAACAGATAATCTCAATGCTGCCTTGCTCCTTTATTGACTTTATAAGCTTCCAGCACAATCGACATCCTTTTCCAGAAGCTCGATATGTAGTTTTGGGGTACAAGGTACATGCTAAGATTGTTCATCTACAATCTGTGTAATTAGTCCAACAATATCCAAAATCATAACTGAGATGCAGGTCGACTCTGAATCACAGAGGGTTGAAAGACCTAAGTAAATGCTTGCTGAATATCGGCTAGACCACAACTGTAGTGCAGTGAGTATTTCTAGTGTCCATAATTATAAAATAAATCGGAGGCAATGGAAAATGCATTTAGATACGAGAACTGAGATGGTCCGATCATCAGAAAAAATAAACAGCCTGAAATGCTTCCACCCAGAAAAGAGGAGACAGAGAAATGGCCTGATGATGAACTTTTAAAATGTGAAGGTGTTCAGGAGGGTTGATGTAAAGAAGATGGTTCCACTTGTGAAGAGTCCATAAATGGAAGATAGTGACTTATAAATTTAATAAGAAATTCAGGAAACCTTTGTTACCTACTCTCCATGGACTATAGTAGCTCACCACCTTCCAAAGGAATGGGCAGCAAATGTTAGCCTTGCCAGTTAAACTCTGGTTCCATGATGTAATTAGAAGGAGCTCGGGATGATGAGAAATTGGAACTTATGACATGGGAAATGTTGTGACGGATAATATTAAGGGAGAATTCAGAGATGTATATGAGTGTGACAGGAATGCAAGGGTACTTAGTGGGTGGGACGCACTGAGGTGGGAAATGGCTCATGCAGAGCATAACCATGGATCGTTTGGGCAGAACGGCCTATATTTAGCTTGGTTAAAGTTGAGGTGCTTGTATCATTTCATAAGGAACTTGACCAGGGTCTGGAGACTTTTAAGTTGGAGATATGGCCACTGTTAACAGTAAACATTCCTTTGTTTTGAGTGCCTGTGGATGGAACAACTTGAAGTTGACTAGCAGTGAAGTAAATGCATGGCTATGGAACAACACCTCCAGGCCTGTTGAGTTTCTTTGAATGCTTTGAGGAGATGCCAGAGAAAATGAGGTTGATTTTTCGAATACAAGAGCGGAAATTGGGTCGGGGGTGGGGGAGGGAATGGTTTTGGCCATCGTGTGTGACAGCTGGGGTCAATTTGTATGTGGAGTCCGAGCAGTGATTAACCAGAGTGGATTAATTAGTAAGGACTGGAAGTGGGAGGTAGAATCGCTGGATTGGGATCGGAAAGGTTGAGAACATAATATTCTTAGTCTCACCATGCTATGAAAGAATATTTACAGAGTCTGCTGAAGTAAGGAAAACCTGAAACACTTACAAAAAGATTTTCCTTAAAATAATAGTTGCCTCAGCAATTTTATAAAGAAGGCACAGAGCTGTGAGTAGCTATCAATTCGCTAATCACTTGCTAAACCCAGTCAATCAATTAAAAGCTGTTAAATTCAACAATTGCATAATTATTTTGATATTTAAATCGTCAGCTAATTTAATATTAGAGATGAAGGCCAAGTGTTTGTTGAAAAGAAAAAAAATGTGGAGAGTTCAGGATGTCTCAAAATGGAAGAACTGAGAAATGAAAAGGGTGGTGGAAAAAAAAATGTTCTGCCTCGACCGCAATGATAAAAGAAAGAGGAGGAAATGGGGGAGAAAAGCTGTCTAAAAGGATTATATTTGTGAAATATGAAAAGGGGAATAATTCAAGGTGAACTTCAAAACAAAAAATTCTCATGAAAGATTATTGTCTTGGATCCAATGTGGTTTATCTTTCATTCAATTTTAACAATTTGTGCTGAAATGTGGTTTGTGCACCATATAAACTAAGTTTAAAGCATTACTTCACTTTCAATTTTACTTCCATCTCCGTGACAGGAGTTATTAAGTGATCACTGAACTGTTAAGAGGAAGTTGTATTTTACCTTGTCACCTTGAAATACACCGTAATCATAAGTCTGGAATTGATGCAAAGCTGCCTGAAGCAGACATATTTACCACAACCCTTGTCTGGACAGGCTGTAAATAGTTAAAAACTGAAGTGGTTTCAGTGTCAAGCAGAAATTAATGCTACCAAAATCCATGGTATCATTAATTCGGGATTGAGTTAATGGACTGAAGCTGGATTCCAGGATTCTGAATCACCTGTCTTTTAGTATTGCAATAAGAGTCAGCAATTTAAATGTTGAGTTTGTATTTTTGTCAGCTCAGTGTAATAAATCTTGCCATAAATACCTGTCATGACTTTAGCATGAACTATATGTACAATAATATATCTGAGCCAATTATGTTGTATTGTATGGAGTTTCATCATCTATTTCCAGTGGCAGAAGAACGGATTATTAACCACATAATATTTGAGGCAGAAGGTTAACCTTTGTTTAAATATGCAGGTTTGTTGGAAGAACCAGTGAGCATGAATAACAAGTGTTAAAACATGCCGTACTCTGCTTTATCAAATAATAGGCAAATACTGGCTAGGTTTCAGATGATGTGTTGAACTGACGCACTGTACAGGTATGTTTCTCAGATGGCGTGGTATTAGTCGAAGAATATAAGAACATTCCCTTGGTGCTCTCGCTGAATTTATTCCCTCAATTAATATTAATAAATTAGTGACTTAAACTTGATGCTGCTTGGCCTGCTGTGTTCATCCAGCTCTGCACCTTGTCTCACTTAAACTTACTGCTGGACTTACTATAATGTCTTCAACAATGACATATCCACACAATTGTTTTGAGGCATTTTATCTTTGAAATGTTTGTGCCACATAAATGCCAGCTTGTTCTTGAATATTCATCATGACGTGATAGGAGTCATATTCACCTGAAGATGCCAAGTTCATTCCCTGGACGGAGATAGGTTTGTTGGCATTGCCCAGGGCTCCTGCACATGCGGTTGAATTTGCCTTGGCATCTGCAGGCTAGGGAAGGAGAAGAACTAAGTTAGGGGATTTTTTTTTGACTGACATACTCTGCTGGAAAGATCATCTATTGAATAATGACCGGGGACACGTTTGGACTCAGTTGTGTCACCTTTCACGGGCAAATATCTTGCTGACTGATTTATAGGGAATGCCCAAGGCTGATGTGGAAGAGGAGAGGGGATGTTCCTCAGTGCTTTCCAAAGAAAAGAGGACTAAATCTAGAGGATTGGAGAAACAGATCCTCTGAAAGCATTTAAAATAAATGAGTTACAAAAATAATTAATTTTGTCCTCTCTGGGTTTACAGAAGCTTTAAAATTTATTCAGGTCATGTTTCCCACCTGCAGTTGTGTGTTGCATGAATGACTATGCAGTGCAGATTAATTTTAAACAATATCATGGTGTAATGTTAAAATAATTCTGGTGCAGAGGATTAATATTCACCAACCTCTATCCAATGCCAGTTCAGTGTGATGATGGCTTACTGTGATCAGCAACACCTTTTTTTCTGCTAATTATGCCTGCAGTTTAAGGGCATTTCAAGGACTTCTATGCTGGTGGCAGCCTCAGTGATGCAGCATGTCGGATACAATTCCTCCCTGCACAGTCTGAATCCTTTACTTTGGCGTTGAAGCAGCGAGTGGAGCAACATTTTGAGCTTGCTCTCTCTCTCTGTGGAGGAGTGCCAAATTGGTCACTCCTGTATCTTGTAAAATGCATAACTTTCTGAGAAATCATCTGACCTACCCGAAAAATTGAGTGAGCGGTGGCTTGTTTGGCAGCTTCCTGCATTTGTGCAATTGGGTGTGAAAACGCAACGGATTTTTGCTTTTGGTTAATCCAAGCTATCACCTCTGTTTGCAGGTTGTTCGGAAATCAGTTTAAAATGGATTCCCCCTAGCCGGTCTACAGCCAAGCCACAGCAGGAGCCATATTATAGGCAGCCTCCTGAAAACAAAGACCTCTCTCGATTTAATCTATTTCTGTGTATCTCGGGCTTTCTTTCTCTACTTTGCTCTTGCAGATCACCACTCCACTCTCCATAAAGCAAGCATGAGCTCACAAATTTAATCGCAGGCAAGGTCCCGCAATAGAGAACAGGCTGGAAGGACACAGATAGTTCCTTTAACATCTGACAAAAAGGCAGGTTAGCATTTCAAGCATCAAGCTGCAGTCAGCACCAGATGATGAGAATCCCAAAATAGCATTGAAAACAGAACTGAAATTGCTTTGTGTAACAATAAGAAATGACCAAGGCATGTTCTGGTCAGTCGATCTGCAAAGTTGCCCTTACCAACATTTGTGGGCTATTGCTGAAACTAGTCATATTCGCTCATTTAATCATCCCTTTCAAGCAGGACAAGTGGCAATTGTGCCGTGCAACTGCCAGACAATAACCTTCTCCAACAAGACAGAATTTATTTCCCTTCTTGAATCATTCCCTTCATTTCCCTTCGAAATACAATGACATTTAATCCCCCCACTATCAGCGTTCTGGGATTACAATTGACCAAAAGTTGAATAGCACCAGCCATTTCAATCCCGTGACTCCTGCAGAGCAGAGGCTGGAAATTCTCCCATCTTCTGCACATTTCCTGTCTCTTGCCTTCCACCGACAAGGCACAAGTCAGGAGTGCAATGGAATATTCCCCCCCCAGATGAGTGCAACTCCAACAACAGCCCAGAGGATCACCTCCATACAGAATAAAGCAGCCCCTTCATCAGTACTCTGTGCACCACCTTCAACTCTCTCTTCCATTCGCTGCTGACACACAGGGTCAAAGATGCGAGCCATCCACATGATGCTGTGCAACAACTCACTAAGACTTCTTAAACTCCACCTTCCAAACCTGCAACCTCTACCACTTAGAATGACAGGTGCATGGCAACATCACTAACTGCAAGCTCCACACCATCCTAACTTGTTCCTTCAATGTTTTGGGGTCAAAATCTTAGAAATTCTTCGTGAACTGCAACGATTCAAGAAGATAACGCGCCATCAACTTATTGAGGGCAATCTGGGATTGGCAGCCCACTACAAAACATTCTTTTAATATAAAAGAACTGGCATAGGAAAAGATGTATGTAAATTAGGTTATTTCCAGGGGACAATGACATAATGCTCATAGCAGTGGTAATCTGGAAGCCCAGTCTAATCCTCTTGGGACAAGGGTACAAATTCTCCTGCAGCAGCTGCTAGAATTTAAATTTAATTAATAAATCTGAAATAAGGTACCATCTAGCCATTGCTTGTTGTAAAAATCCATTTGGTTCACTAATGTCCTTAGGGAAGGAAATCTACTACCCTGATCCAGTCTGGCCTACGTGTGACTCCAAGCCCATAGCAATGTGGTTAATACTTAACCAAGCGGAGGCTTGGGGACCGTCTTGCAGAACACCTACGCTCGGTTTGCACTAAACAACTGCACCTCCCAGTCACAAACCATTTCAACTTCCCCTCCCATTCCTCAGACGACATGACCATCCTGGGCCTCCTGCAGTGCCACAACGATGCCACCCAAAGGTTGCAGAAACAGCAACTCATATTCCGCTTGCGAACCCTGCAGCCCAATGGTATCAATGTGGATTTCACAAGCTTCAAAATCTCCCCTCCCCTACCGCATCCCAAAACCAGCCCAGCTCGTCCCCGCCTCCCTAACCTGTTCTTCCTCCCACCTATCCCCTCCTCCCACCTCAAGCCCCACCCCCATCTCCTACCTACTAACCTCATCCTGCTCCCTTGACCTGTCCGTCCTCCCTGGACTGACCTATCCCCTCCCTACCTCCCCACCTACACTCACCTTTACTGGCTCCATCTCCGCCTCTTTGACCTGTCTGTCTTCTCTCCACCTATCTTCTCCTCTATCCATCTTCTATCCGCCTCCCACTCTCACCCTATTTATTTCAGAACCCCCTTCCCCTCCTCCATTTCTGAAGAAGGGTCCAGGCCCGAAACGTCAGCCTTCCTGCTCCTCTGATACTGCTTGGCCTGCTGTGTTCATCCAGCTCTACACCTTGTTATCTCTAATACTTAACTGCACCCTGATGTGACCATATAGACACTTCACTTATGGGCAGCAAGGGACAGACAACAAATGCTGACCTTGCAGTGATGCCCACATCCCATGAAAGAACAGGTCGATGACCACAAGAGATTTCATTGGACCTGAGCATAACCTATAAATCCAGTAGTTATTGCCCATCCCGATCTGCCCTTGAGAAGCTGGTGGTGAGCTGCTTTCTTGACCCATTGTAGTCCCTCAGTGTAGGTGGCCTCTAACTGTGCTGTTAGAACGGGCACTCTTAGATTTTGACCCATGAGTGGATGAATGGCTGTTCTCTTGTTTCACCTCTGAATTGACTGCACCAGGTATTTGTAGAAGAGATAGTAGGAACTGCCGATGCTGGAGTCAGAGATAACAAGGTGTGGAGCTGGAGGAACACAGCAGGCCAGGCAGCATCAGAGGAGCAGGAAAGCTGATGTTTCGGGCCTAGGCCTTTCTGAAGAAGGGTCCAGACCCAAAACGTTAGCTTTCCTGCTGCTCTGATGCTGCCTGGCCTGCTGTGTTCCTCCAGCTCCACACCTTGTTATTTGTAGAAGAATTTGCTGACCAATTCAGCGATGTTTAACTGTTGAAGTGTTGTGTGTAAAAGACACACTCAGACAGTTTTTTTTAATAGGTTTTATAAGAAAGGGAAATATTATTTAATTTTTACGACCAAATCTGTAAAACATAATTTAAAACTGCTGTAATTTGCATATGCATGCAAGAAATTCTCGCGCGCGCGCGCTCTTTCTCTCTCTCTCTCTCTCTCTCTTGCGCGCACACACAGTAGGTAGGTACAAAGAGGAAGAGGAGATTAAATTATATAAAAGTATCCAAAAAGAAAGTCAATGATATATAGATCCTTAGAATCGTGCTATAAATGGTTTTGGCCGATGACTGACTATGTGGGTATCCAGAATCTGTGTGGATATTTTAATGGTTTAACAAAAACACTGCCTTTCCTCTGTAATCAGCAGCAGATTTATGTTGAAGATGCTGTCTGTGGCTGGTCACTTACAGGCAGGGCACAAGTGATGTAAGTCGTGCCTTCTGCAGGATATTTTACCTGATGCAGCAATACTTTTCTTATATTATGACGTATAACATAAGAAACAAGATGCAGATAGGGTATTGAAGGACCCAACAGATATTTATTACAGTTGGCTTATTACATTGATTATTATATTCATGAATATATAAGCCAAAGGGCTAATCTTAAAGCAGTTCGTTCAGTGTTCTTTCAATAGCATGTCATGATTCAAGTGAGCTGAGCTGGGCCAATTTTGTATCTGCTGTAATTTCAGCAGCAGGTGGCAACAGAGGATGGGCACCAAGCAGGGGAACTGGAGCATTTGTGCTGGGGCTTCTAGCAGCAGGTGGTGATGGTGAGGGAGGGCATCTATAGCAGTCCAATGGGACATCACTGAAAAACTAAGGTGAGTTTGGAGGAAGAAGGCCTTGTAGGGGAAAAAGAGCGGTCAGACAAAGGATTCATCAACCCAATGTAATTCACAGGCTTCTTTACGTGTAAATATTTTCTTATTTAACCGTTAATCTCCCATCGTGTTTTTGATGCCAGTAGAATAAAGAATCCTTGCCTTGTAATCTATGCGACTTGTGTGTGTTCAGATCTCAGGTTACACTGATTTGCTGTTGTCCCTTCTAGTCCACGAGCTGTAACTTCTCTCAGAAGTCTGTTGTATGGCACAGCATTGAATGCCTTTTGGAAGTCCAAGGATCCACATCAATCCTCATTGATTCTTTTTGTTACCTTTTCAAAAAAACTCCAGCAAGTGAGTCAGATACAATTTCCCCATTAGAAATCCATGCTGACTCTTGGTTAATCACCTATCTTTTCCATGTAACTCCTAATTGTAGCCTGAATAGTTGTTTCTCCAAGTTTTTAGACCACTGACCTTTGACTAGTCTGTAGTTGCTGGGCTTATCCTTATCCTTTTCTTCAACAAAGCTGTAATATCTGAAATTCTTGAGTCTTCTGGCTTCTCCCCTCAATGTAATGAAGACTAGGAGATTCTGGCTCAAGTTCCTGCAATTTCCACTTTGATTTCCTTCAATAACCTTGGATGCAAATCATCCAGTCCTTGTTCCTTGTCAGCTTTAAGTAGTGATAGCCTGGCCAACTATGTTACATCTTTCGTGTTGCTTAGCTCTTGCCAGGTCATCACATCATTGAATTATCTGGGATGTTCTCTTTCTCAGCACTGCTCTCCTTAACCAATACCACCATCCCTCTTCTCCTTCATTTCCTACTTTTTCTGAACAAGTTGTATCCAGGAGTATTTTAATGTCCAGCCCTCTGAGCCAGGTCTCTGTTCTCCGTACAACATCTGATGTCAATATTGTAATCTGATTCCATAACTCCCCAATTATATTTACTGTACACCATGCATTCACATATTTGCATATTAAGCATGACTTGATTTTATTCCTTTCTCCCTTACTCCAACACCACATGTTGCCCTTTTAATCTCAATATTAGGCTATCTGTGACTCCAAGTGTTATGTGAAACTTGATATTCCTCTGTAATGTTCTCTCTTGGTTCCCACACCCTTGCTGAGCCCATTCAATAGCCCCAGCAAAAAATCTGCAAGGAACACAGTCCCAACTCTGCTCATTTCCAACTCAGCCAGCTTGTACAGGTATCACTTTCCCCAGACAGAGACTCAGTGTCCCGGGATCGAAAGCTCTCCCTCCTTGCACGCCATCCAGCCACACAATTAATTTGCTTTATCCTTCCATTTCTTGCTCACTTTCACATGGCAGGGAGAGTAATTGGAGATTACTACGTTTGAGGTCCTGCTTGCTAATTTTCAACCGAGCTCCTGAAATTCTGATTACAGGAGGTCATCCCTTTCTTCCTACCTGAGTCATTGGTACCAACGTGGTTCATAAGCTCTGAGTGTTCCCCTTCCCTGACCCCAGGAATGATGATGGTGATTGTCTCTGGGTGCTCTTTCACCCACTCTTAAAACAATGGGGAAAAGCAAAAATTGGAGTGCGACTTGTTCGACCTCAATTAGATTAAAGCAACAGTAAGTCCTATCTGAAATTAATTACAATTGGAAATATTATCCAGAGCTAATGACTATATTAAAAATCATGTGTTGTCTTCCTTTTAAAACGCCGCTGTCCCTGTCTGCAGAGATAGACTTATCTGCACATTCTTTAAACCTTTCGTAATGTCAGTGCTATGTGAGAGAGATTCTGCTAAAAGAAACTAGAATAGCTTAGGACAAAGCAGTCCACAACAAGATCATCATGGATAGAAAGTTAATAAATCCTTTTTGAAGAAACATCTTGAGATCTGACCTGAGCTGGTCTGCACAGACAAACCCAGACCAAAACAATGCCTATAGCTTTGAACGCAAATTGATATTTTCTCACTAACGTGACTCATTTCGTGATGGTAGTCTGCAGCAAATTAGTCAAGATTTATCTAAAACCTTTTGTATTGCAGTTTCATTCTCTTGGGAACTAAGTTGTTAATTTCCAAAGTAAATATTAATTAATTAATTAATTAAAGCAATAATGACTTTTCAAAGTAGAATCACATCCATTGATTGAATAGTTTCTTTTTCATTTTAATGACTTTATTTGAAGAAAGAGAATGCATTCATCTATCTCAATTTTTTAAAAACAAGCATTGGCTGAGGTGGTGTGTGGGGGAATGATGATGTAGTGCTGATGTGAGTGGACTTGTTATCTCGAACCCAAAGCTATATTCTGGGGAAATGGGTTTGAATCCTACTGTAGCAGATGGCGAAACTTGAATTCAATAAAATTCTGGAATGAAAAACATCAGCCTAATGGTGACCTTGTTAAACACTGTTGTTTGTCATGAAAAGCCATCTGGTTCCCCAATGTCCTTTAGGGAAGGTAATCTGCCATCCTTGCCTGATCTGGATTCTGTGTGATTCCAAAATCGCAGCAATGTTATTAACTCGGTTACCCTCTGGGCAATTATGAATGGGCAATAAAAGCTCTCCTGATTAGTGATGTCCACATCTGTTGAACAAATTGTTTTAAAATCCTGACATTCTTTTGATTTGATTTATTGTAGTCACATGTACAGTGAAAAGTTTGTTTTGTGAGCAGTACAGGCGGATCATAACAAACAAGAACATACAGACCGTAGGGTGCTTACAGCGAATCATTCAAGGTTACGGCTGCACAGGAGGTGCACAAAACAAGATCAACGTTAGCAAGATCAACATTCTGTGAGATTAGAGAGGTCCATTCAGCAGTCTAATAACAGTAGGGATGAAGCTATTCTTGAACCTGTTGATGATTGTGTTCAAGCTTGTGTATCCTCTGCCTGACGGGAGAGGTTGGAAGAGAGTATTATCAGGGAGGGAGGGGTCTTTGATGATGTTGGCAGCCTTTCCAAGGCAACGAGAAGTATCAATGGAGTCCATGGATGGAAGGTTGGCTTCCATGATGGTCTGGGCTGTGCACACAACTTTCTGTAGTTTCTTACGGTCCTGGGCAGAGCAGTTGCCGTACCAGTCTGTAATGTACCCAAACAGAATGCTATCTATAGTGCATCTGTAAAAGTTGGTGAGGGACCTTGTGGACATACCAAATTTCCTGTCTTCTCATGCATTCTGAAGGTACACAGCTGGCCAGCCAGCATCTGAAGAGAGAGGAGCAAAGAGAACCTTTCAGACTGATGCCCTTTTTATTTGAACTGGGGCAAGTTACCAATGCAGCATATTTTAATCAGATGCAGAGGACAGAACAGGTGGAGCCTGTGCTAGTTATACCACACTTGCTACATCGGTCATCCTCCAACTTTATTTTGGTTGAAGAATCCTATTTCATATGAATAACTGTTAACAACTTTCACTCCCATCATTAAATTACCATATTAAATGATTTCCACAACATTTGACAAAAGTGTTTGACTCCCTTCTTGAAGTTTCAAAGAACAAAGAAAATTACAGCGCAGGAACAGGCTCTTCGGCCCTCCAAGCCTGCATCGACATGCTGTCCATCTCAACTAAAACCCCCTACCCTTCCGGGGACCGTATCCCTCTATTCCCATCCTATTCATGTATTTGTCAAGACATCCTTTAAAAGTCACTATTGTATCTGTTTCCACTACCTCCCCTGGCAACGAGTTCCAGGCACCCACCACCCTCTGTGTTTTAAAAAAAAAACAAAAAACGTGCCTCATACATCACCATTAAACCTTGCCCCTTGCACCTTAAACTTATGCCCCCAAGCAATCGACTCTTCCACCCTGGGAAAAAGCTTCTGACTGTCCACTATGTCCATGCCCTTCATAATCTTGTAGACCTTGATCAGGTCGCCCCTCAACCTCCGTCGTTCCAGTGAGAATAACCCAAGTTTCTCCAACCTCTCCTCATAGCTAATGCCCTCCATACCAGGCAACATCCTGGTAAATCTTTTCTGTACCCTCTCCAAAGCCACCACATCCTTCTGGTAGTGTAGCAACCAGAATTGAACACAATATTCCAAATCAGCCTAACTAATGTTCTATAAAGCTGCAATATTTAAACTCAGTGCCCCGGCCAATGAAGACAAGCATGTCATATGCCTTGATGACCTTTTCCACCTGTGTTGCCACTTTAAGTGACCTGTGTACCTGTATACCCAGATCCCTCTGCCTATTAGTACTGTTAAGGGTTCTGCCATTTACTGTATATTTTCCATTTGGATTAGACCTTCCAAAATGCATTACCTCACATTTTTCCGGATTAAACTCCATCTGCCATCTCTCTGCCCAAGTTACCAAACGATCTATATCCAGCTGTATCCTTTGACAGTCCTCATGGCCATCCACAATTCCACCAACCTTTGTGTCATCGGCAAACTTACTAATCAGACCAGTTACATTTTCCTCCAAATCACTTATATATATTCCAAATAGCAAAGGTCCCAAAACTGATCCCTGAGGAATGCCACTAGTCACAGCCCTCCATTCAGAGATGCACCCTTCCACTGCTACCCTCTGTCTTCTCTGACCGAGCCAGTTTTTTATCCATCTTTCAAGCTCACCTCTGATCCTGTTCATTGGTAAATTTTTTTTTTTTTGTTTTTTTTTTTTAAAAATGCTCCTGTCTCGGAAAAAGACAGAGCACACCTTACTAGTTTATGGAACAGATTCCAACCCAGACAGACCTGTAACTTTTAAGACCATTACATGTCATTGCAACATGCAATGTAGTGTAGTCAGTCTTCTTCATGTGTACATGTTGTGCAGTAACATCAGTAAGCACAGAACCCAAAATCATGTGTGTCAGTCTGTTACACTCTAGCATTGTATATAGTTAGTGTTATAAATAATCTTCAGGTAATGGGACTCCCAGCAGCGTGTGGCAGTGGTGATGGAGTACACTGAGCAAGGAAGCTGGGTATTCTCTGGGATTTCCATCAGTTAGGTGGCAGTGATAAGCAAGAGCAGCTGGAGCAGTTAATCAGACTTTCATTAGAAAGAAAGGGTATGTTTGGTGTGGTGAGTGCTGATGGGACAAAATGCCTCCTTGTTCCAGTTTTCCTGCTCACCCAATGCTCCTGAATAATTTATATTTTGGTTTTGAGTACATGAAGAGGAAAGGTTCAGAGGGGTATGAGCCAAATGCTGGCAAATGGGACTAGACTAATTCAGGATACCTGGTCAGCATGGACGAGTTGGACAGAGAGTCTGTTTCCCTGCTGTACAACTGTATGACTCTTTTCCCAAATAATTTTCTCAATTGCTTTTCGTAGGTACAGGTACCAATATTTGGTTGTGATACCTATATTGGAATTTCACCGGCACTGAATTGCCGCAAAGTCACTACTTTTGTGTCTATAAATCTCCAGTCAATTGCGTTTGAACTTTCTGACTGCAAGAAGGTGGCGGACAAACAAAGGAATTCCTCAGCCCAGTGTCACCCACATGGTCAGTCCCTGTACAGAGTGCAAATCGTTCCTTGTTTATTCCTTAATTTCCCTTGTTTGTAATGACCTTATGTCAGTGGCATACATAACCCCTGCTTCATGATCTTTAGGCTGTCCACGTATTCATATCTCCTGTGATGTTAAGATATCGAACTCAAGAACCCTGGTGGCCTGTTACATGGGCTAACATGTAAGCCACAAGTACATCATGGCCAGCACTCATTTTTACACTTTGACTCTACCTGCCAATTTTTGAACTGATTGAGTTTAACTTTAAAACGTGACAGTGTATTTTAGCAAAAGCTGTGACTACTTCAAAAGCATTTTTTAGTTTGTCAACCTGAGCAATCAAACAGCAATAGAAATATAAGCCACACTTTTTTGAAATGGTCATTTTGTTTCTTTCTGACAAACTGTTTAACAGCTAACCCAGCCAAACCAAATATAACTTAATTCCTCACTTGCTTAATCAAGTCAAAACTATTCATTATTAGTAAATAACTAAATGGAGGTGCTCGGCATATAAACAACAGCTCTGACCAATGCAACAGTGAGGAGCCTTTCTTCGCATTCTGATGATGGAGTGAGCATGTAGGTATAACTGGTAAAGCTGAAGCATTTGCAAATCTCTTCAGTTGGAATATTCAATTGATGAGGTTCATTGTACGTCACTTTGGAGGCTAATTGTTTTCAGGACATGGGCATTAATGGGGACTTACCTGTGTTCCTATATATAACAGTAGACTGAAAGTGTGGTTGATGTTCAACGATGCATGATGTATAATGTATTTCTCCACAGATAAATAATAATTATTAGTACGTAGCTGGCAATGTTCTAACCTTCACCAGTTGGTTAGCTGAGTCTTAATAAATGATCCACTTCATTGACGTCCTGAGGTTCCAGTTCTTAGAGAAACCAGTCTTCAACCAATTCAACTCACTCCATGTGATAGCAGGAGGCAAATTGCTATACTAGATACAGCAAAGGCTATGGGTGCTCACAACATCCCAGTGGTAGAGGTGATGGTGACTTAATGGCAAATGTCACATGGAGGAAACATTGAGGATGATGAGAACAGAGAATGTACTCTGGGTGGGGGACTCCAATACTCATCATGGAGAGTGCCTCAATTACACCAGAACTGACCAAACTGGCTGAATCCTAAAGGACAGAACTGCTTGACTGCGTTTGTGACAAATGACCAGCTTTGAAAGGTCCTCAACTCAGTGATTTGTTTTTAATCTATCTACCTGCTGTTTAAATGCTTCCAGTGATCTCGTCTTCAAACCTCTGAATTCCACATATTCACTCATCTCTGAGAGACAAAGGTCTTTCGCGTCAATTTTAAATGAGTGTCCCCTTTTTCCGTAAATACACCCTGGTTTGAGACTGTGCCACTTGTGGAATCTTCTCAACATCTCCCTGGAAAGGATCACTCTTCATTATTCTAGTGAATGAATAAATAAAGGCCCAACCTGTTTAGCTGTTTGTGACGTCAGCCCCTTTGTCCTGGGAATCAACCTATGATTCTCCTTCAAACTACCTCCAATGTCAATATATCCTCGCTTAACAATAGCGAGTGAAACTGTATACAGTACTCTAGACGCAGCCTCACCAACACCCTGTTAAGTTGTAATAAGACTTCCCTATTTATAAACACCAATCCTCCTTTAAAAAAAAGGCAAAACATGTATTCACCTTCTTAATTACCTGCTGCACCTTCATGCTAACTTTGTGTTTCATGCACAAGAACACCCAGATCCCTCTGCATTTGCACTTTCTTTTTGGAGGGTCTCCATTTAAATAATAGTCTACCTTTTTATTCTTCCTACCAAAGTGCATGACCTTATATTAAGCTCGAATTGCCAGGTTTGGCACTCCACTCAACCTTTCTGTGAGCCTTTGCAGATTTCTTTGTCGTCATTACATGTCCTCCTACCTATTTTTGTATCATCAGCAGCTTTGAACTCATTATACTCTGCCCCATCATACAGCCATGCAGCACTGAAATAGATCCTTCAGTCCAACTCATCCACGCTGACCAGACATGCCAATCTGACCTAGTCCCATTTGTCAGCATTTGGCCCATATCCCTCTAAACCCTTCCTATTCATGTACCCATCCAGATGCCTTTTAAATACTGCAATTGTACCAGCCTCCACCACTTCCTCTGGCAGCTTGTTCCATACATGCACCACCCTCTGTGAAAAAGTTACCCCTCAAGTCATTTTTAAACCTTTCCCCTCTCACCTTAAACCTGGACTTAACAACCCTGGGAAAAAGACCTTGACTGTTCCCCGTATCCATGCCCCTCATGATTTTATAAACCTCTATAAGGTCACCCCTCAGTCTCCGATGCTCCAGGGAAAATAGCCTCGGCCTCTCCCTGTAGCTCAAACCCTCCAATCCTGGCAACATTCTTGTGAATCTTTTCTGCATCCTCTCAAGTTCAACAATATCCCATAGAAGGGCACCATTAACAAAATAGTAAATAATGAAGGTTCTAGCGCTAACTACCTTAGTTAACTGATTATTTATAATAGCTTTACAAACTCTTTCAGTCCTGAGATGGGGTGCTTCCTTTATGACCTACATCCCTCCTTTGCTTCTTTGTGTTTTCCTTCCTTTTTCATGCTTTCCTTCCTTCCCTTCTTTCTATCCTTGTCTCTTCCCTCTCTCTTTCTGAGTTCCCTCGAGACTCCACATTCACTTTTTATTTCATGTTAAGCTATTTTTCTGCTCTGTTAGCTGTGTGTACTGTCTACTTCACCTAAATGCAATCCTTCACATCCTGAAAGTTTACTTGACTAATTCTGGAACAAGTGGATTGCCTCATGAAGATAGGCTAGACAGGCAAGGCTGTATCCCCTGAAGTTTAGAAGAGTCAGCTGTGACTGAATTGAAATGTGTACAATCCTGAGGGGACTTGACCAGGTGAATGCGGAAAGAATATTTCTACATGTGGGAAAATCTAGAACTAGGAGTCATCGTTTAGAAATAAGGCTTCACCCTTTTAAGCCAGAGATGAGGGGATGGGGTGGGCTGAGAATCTTTGAAATTCCCTTTCACAGAAGGTAGTGGATGCAGAATCTTAGCCTAGTTTTAAGACAAGACTCTTGATTGCCAAGGTGCTGCAAAATTACTGGGGGTCTGTGTGCAGGAATACAAAGTTGAGGTAAAACTCAGATCAGCCGTAATCTTATTGAATGGCGAGTGGACTCGGAGGGCCGAGTGGCCTATTCTTGTTCACTGGCTGTGAATGTCACTGAGTTCCAAATCAACAACAAATTTGCATTGGGTTTGTGCAAGTTCTGTTATACAAATGAGGAATTGTGACATTTTCTTTGATGTTAGAGGGACTCCATTTGTTGACTAACTTTTACTTATTCGTCCAGCAGTTAAAGTAGTCAACATTTCTGTCACTGCAGAGGGTAAGCAACGAAATTTGTCTTACAAGACAGTTGCTTCATTTGCCTTTTGCAAGGTTTTCTGAGATTTAAAAAAAACACTTTCCAAACCGTATGGCCATTTCAGAACATTGATTTTATTCACTTTCACCACATGCTGGTATTTCAAAGAAAAATCACAGTCTTCAAACTCACATTGATCTCACCAGCTCCTAAGTACAGATCTAAAACCTGCCTGCCAAAGAGACTGGTGATAACCTTTAAATTACATCACCCTGTATGTCAGTAAGCATGCAAAAAAAAATCTAAAACATTGCATCTTAGCAAGTGGGCAGTGTAACTGAGCATTTGAGGAAGTGAGTTTAAACTTAATTTGCACAGGGAGTAGTAAAGGGAACAGTTAGCGGGCAGTAAGACAGAGCCAGGGAGTAACCTTGTGCAAGTTAGAAGGAGCTGGGTGCATGTAACAGGAAAGGGTGCTTGAGAATGAATGAACAGTGCTTTAGAATCTCTCAATAGAAGAGACAGATTATAATATTTTCATCCAGCCTGTGCAGCTGTGTATCTTAGAATTGCAGAATTATTAAAGCATGAAAAAAGGCCACTTCACCCATTGTGTGTCTACACTGGCTCTTCAATGAGCAATTCACTTGGTGCCATTCTCAGGATTTCTCCCTGTCACCCTGCACATTCTTCTGTTTTGGGTAGCATCCACTCCGTTTGTGTATTTTTAAAAAATCGGTGTAAAATGAGAGCAAACGACAGCTTCATGATTTGCCATGAGTTACTTCCTCACTTTTTAATCCAGAGATGGAAAGAAAACCCCATGTTCCAGTTGTTTCAGAGATAGTAGGAACTGCAGATGCTGGAGAATCTGAGATAACAAGGTGTAGAGCTGGATGAACACAGCAGGCCAAGCAGCATCAGAGGAGCAGGAAGGCTGACGTTTCGGGCCTAGATCCTTCTTCTTTTC
>NC_063349.1:7816796-7834512 GCF_021869965.1 Rhincodon typus
CCGAAGAAGGGTCTAGGCCCAAAACGTCAGCCTTCCTGCTCCTCTGATGCTGCTTGGTCTGCTGTGTTCATCCAGCTCTACACTCTGTTATCCCATGTTCGAGTTGATCCATTCCTAAGTCATCCTTCTGTTCACAAAATGGCATCTGCATTGTTAAACTGGAAATAGCACTGGGGTGATGAAAGCCAAGCCTTGGTTGAATGTTCTTTCATATTTGGATCGAAACATCTGTCCAGAGTGATATTGACCTGGTTGTTGAAAGGCTGCCTGCGTCTTTAACCTAATTAGATGAGATTGTTGTTTCTTGCCTCTACCCTGGCAGTAGTGCTGCAGAAAATCTGCCTGTTTCTTTAAGTCTATCAACTCAAATAGCATGAGAATGATCTATTGATGCAAATATTGGCAGATATTTTAATTAACGCATACATGACTGACTTGTCCTTGATTTTCTATATAACCTGTTTAATATTTTACCATTAGATTTAAATTTGAGCTGATTGCCTGAGTCTTTCATCGATTGCATTGCTTCAATACCCAGAGCCTTTCTGTAATGCCCATTACTTATACCATGCTATTTGTGGTCAAATGGGATTATTCGATATAAGCAACATGAATATTTGATTCTGTGTTGTCTGTTATCTCCGTGCCATTGTCCACCCTGGGAGAAAGTGGTTAATGGAGATCACATTGAAGAGCATAATGTAGTGTAGAAAATGCCTAGCTAAAATAATTAAGCTAGGTCAGGTATATTAGATAATAAAGTTTAAAATTAGCATCAAAAAGAATTTCATTGAAGGGTGGCGTAAGGTTTGGAATTACCTGTGATGTTAAGACAGTAAAAGTACATACTTGGGGCCATTGAAGTGGAACAGAGTAATGAGTTTCAAAGACCCAAGTGATTTGCTTTTGTTCAACCTTGACTTTTGCTGGTGCAGCCCTTCAGCTGATGCTGAGGAACTCCTTTGAGACAGCAGTTTGGATCGGATTGTATTTGAAGTCTCTGATACAATACTGCCTCGCTGGTCTAAGGCATCATCCAGTGTATCCATTGTATAGATTTTAATCGTGAACTCAACTTCTGTTCTGTTTTTCTTTTGTCATGAGTAAACTGTCTGTTTTGTTGTTTGGCAGTGGCGATGAATTCTGTGAAGTTGATGATGTTATCTTCTTTTGCATAGCCTAGGGATTCCCTTTCTTGAGAGAAACCGAGTGTCATTGACCGAGTTAGAGTCTTGTTAGGTGAGTAAATCAAAAGCTGTTGGGGATAGATGGGAATGTGGAATTCAAAGCTCAAGTACATCAGTCACAAATCTTATTGAATGACAGAGCAGGCTTCAAGGACCAAAGAACTACTTGTATTCCTATTTTGTATGTTTGTATCAGATCTCTTGTTATATGAAAAAGTTTCTTCAAGCCATCTTCACACAGTTCCTGTGGCACTTTTCCCATTGGAACATTGTACCACGAGGAGACAGCCCCTCCCACCTACTGTCTCCTACTGTCCTTCATGTGTGGAAACTGGGTGGCTTAGTTGGAATGTTTTTCATCCCAGAGCTCTGGGTTTTGAAGGGCTGGTGCAAGTCCCCTGGGTCTGCCCGCTCTGCTCATTATTTTTATTCATTCATGGAATGAAAGCGTTGCTGACCAGGCAGCATTTATTGCCCATCCCTAATTGCCCAGAGGGCAGTTGAGTCAACCACATTGCTGTGGGTCTGGAGTCACATGTAGGCCAGACCAGGTAAGGATGGCAGTTTCCTTCCTGAAAGAACGATAGTGAACCGGATGGGTTTTTGCGACAGTCGACAATGGATTCAGGGTCATCATTAGATTCTTAATTCCAGATGTTTATTGAATTCAAATTCCACCATCTGCCATGGTGGGATTTGAACATGAGTCCACAGAATATTATCTGCGTCTCTAGATTAACAGTCCAGCGATAATACCACTAGGCCATTGCACGCGCTCCCCCCATCCCCCCCCCCCACCCCACACACATCCCACCATATGGTGTTAGGGAAGTTTGAAATAACTCAATGAGTGTAGATATACAAAGCAAAACCATGGACCGTTTGATTTGACAAAGCCAGAAAGCCAACAAGGGTACAATATATGATTTGCTCTTAAGAGGTTTGATACTGCAATTTTTTTGGTGAAGTCATGCTGTATCTTCTCAAACTCGTCCCATTAACAACCCACTATGCCCCTGGCGTCCCTCGCATCCGATTTCTGTCCTGGGTTACCCTTGTCACTCCCAGAACAACCCGCTGCTCAATGAATGTTTCGGAATTTACCAGCTTCCATTGGCCTCTGCCATCTTGCAAATCCAGTTGACATCTGTCATCTTGGCTGCCCCGATTGGTTCGCCTTGGTTGAGGCACGCAGTTTGGGGCGGGTGGAGGGGTGGTGGGGTGCAAGATTGATGCCCTTCTGTGTGGGTCCTGGAGGTCCTGCTGAATGGAGGGTGCAGACATGGGAATTTCTCCTCTCCCAGAGCCAATCATGGAGGCCATGACACCAGACTGTGCCAGACTGGTATGAGGTTACCACTTGAGTGATGGCAGTCTCAGCCTTCTCTAGGACTGTAGCAGGGAGATCACTGTCCTTTTGCACTCCCCCAGTGCAAGTTCTACCACTTTCTCTTTGCTACCTCACACTCACTCCATCCCTGGTTAGCAATCTTGCTCTGCTCTGGTAAACCGTTTAGATCCAGTTTGTTCATCAGGGAGATCTATTACAGAAGTTCACTGCATGCATCGAGGAGAAGCCTAGCCACAAACCCTTAGACTGGCATGGTGCAAACTGGATTGATGGTAGCTATCAGTCACATCATCAACATCCTAGTTACTCGATCACTAGCATAATCACATCTTAAGGTGATATCACAAGAATAATGACCGGATAATCAGCTTTAGTAGTGCTCATTGAAGAATAAATATTTCACAGCGGAAGATTTCCCTGCGCTGCTTCAAACTACTATTGAAATATTTTACATCCACTGAAAACAGAAGACTGGCCTTCAGTTTATTATCTCAAAATATTGTACTTCTGACAGTGCAGCACTCCCTCAGTATTACATGGAAGTGACATTTTGTTCGAGTCCTCACATCCTGCAGTGGAATTTAAACCCAGAATCTTGTTGCAAGGTTTTCAATAAGTCACTCCCCATAGTCCAGGTGTTGCAGTCAGTTTGGAATCAGAGAAAGAGAAACAGAAGCAGATTCTATGCAGAAAAGTGCTTCCATGAAGCATTGCTGTAAAGAAGGCCATTGGTTTTGTGTCGTTAGGGTTGAGGGAAAAATCCTAAGACAGTTGTATAGCTTCTGGTAGTTAGCACTCAGAAATGTTAGAAATCAGAAGGTATGGATAAGCAAGATTAGATTTCAGGAAAAACAGAACAGGTCAAGGTGAGGTTGGTGCAACTGGTTGTCTGTGAGAAGCTGGAATTGTTCATGAGAGTAACCAGAGAATGTAGCCTCAGGAAAGGAAGATTAACCATCAGAACATCAATAGCTGTTGAAGCAACTCATGACAGAATAGCTTCAAGGGGGGCTCTGAAGCTTTGTCTTTGAAAGAGAAAAATTAAAATTCCTTGACGTGTCTTAATGAGATTTGATGACCCGCAGTATAACAAACACCAAGGGAGGTGGTGGCAATTACTGAGAAATCATTGTAATCTGTCTTCATTGCATTTGCTATTTGATGTGCTCTGTGTGGTCTTTGACCACAGTTTGTCTGTGATGAACATTTGCGTCATGTTAATTGTGGGAGCTTTGAAACATAATGTGGCTTTATTCTTTCAGCAAGTAGCTGGATGCCTAACTTTTCAATCTTTTTAAAAAAAAAAAAAAATTATTGATCCCTGGTGAGATTATGACATAATTTTGATTGGGTCAGGATAATGGCAATGATTGGCTTAGTGAAGGTAATGACAGAGGCTAATAAGCTCACAACAAAAGCAAAACAAACATAAGCAATGAAAAGTTAGTGCTGCTAAGGCCACTTTTTGATTTTCAGTGGCAATCTTCAGCTTTCAGAAATTCCTTTTTCAGTCTTATGAACTCCTTCGTCAGGTAATGACTAATAATAATCACTTAGTAACAATATCTTCTATATTTTCCTTGATATATGGGGCATTTGGACTCACTGTGAAGCAGAATTAGAAGAATTCATCAATATCCATCCACGATCATTAAACTTAAAGCCACTACATGCAACATAAACATTAATTTCCTAGACATTAGACTATTTAACTCAGCACAAGACCAGCAGACACTGATGGACTCCTACAAATAAAACAAAATTACCACAGCCAAGTTCTTTACGAACTGGTTAGGTCACAGCTAAACTGTTGCTTGTTTGTCTCTAACAAAACCCCTGCACATCCAGTATGAGAGGTGACGGAGATGTGATAACACATAAATGTAAATCTTTATGAAATAAAACTGTTCAATATTAAACTATACATTTTGATATTGCACTCATTATAACCCTGCTTTATTGTAGCTCGTGAATTCATTCAGCTTTAACCTGGTTACTCAAGGTCAGTTTGCAAGAAATTTACTTCCTTAGTTTTCCAGTTCCCAGTTAAGTGAGTGTTTCTTCGTTGAAAAGTTTTGATATTCAGTGAGAACCTCTTTTTTTTGTTTTTTCTTGCTAAACAAAGTCTGAGGGACAGAGGCAGTTAAAGTTATGCAAATTTAGTTAGGGTGTACCAAGTTTAGTTGGGGTAACCGAACAGAGGCAGTTAAAATTATTCAAGTTTAGCAAGGGTGCACCAAGAGTGTGTTTCCACTTTATGGAGAACAGCAAAAATGGAGAACACCAATATAAGAAAAAAAAGAACTGCAGATGCTGGAAATCAGGAATTGCTGGAAAAACTCAGGAGGTCTGACAGCATCTGTGTAGAGAAAGCAGAGCTAACATTTCGGGTCCGGTGACCCTTTTTCAGAATGGGAGTTCAGAAACAAAATATGAAAGAGTCCCCAAGAAACCGACACAATACTCCAGCTGGTACCTAACTGTTGCTTTGTAGAGAATTAGCATAACATATTTGCTTTTGTGTTTAGCTTTTATGAATAAAGGCATAAAGAATCTGTGTTTATTATTGGCAGACTTCTTAACTTGTTCTCCTACCTTGAAAGGATTATGTATATTAACCTGCCCCCACCCCCATTTTTGTGTTCCTTCTCTAAAAATGTACCATTTTATTAATGTTCCCTCTCCTGATTCACTGTACCTACCAAAATGTGTTGCTTCAAACTGTATTAAATTTGATACGTTGCATTTTGATTTCACTGCCTTGTCTACTAAGCTTTCTTGAATCTTGCGAATGGCTGACAGGATGGTTTGAAATGACATTTGACAACTTTAATCAAAATCAGCATCCTAGCGACTTGTAATTTTTTTTTCCCCTTGTTTTGTATTCTTGTCTGGCTGCTTTGAAATGCAGCCCATTCTGGTTGCCATGGGATCCTCTGCGAGGGCACAGAATGCGAATACTCTCCATGATTGCAGTCTAAATATTTGCAACCCGTTACCTGTTTTGAGTTACAAAAGGGACTGAATGAGAAGAGTAGGCAGGAAATATTTACTGAAATGTTGGTCCAGGACTCTGTGAGCAATGCAGAAATGTAAGACCTCATGTCGCTTCATCAGGTTTTTGTTTTGGTTTTAGTCCCTTGACATTGGGTTGAAGAGTGCCATAAGAATGTTAGAACCTAATTATGACGAAGCAAGTGATTTTGTAAAATCACTAACCACAGCTCAGCTTGTATGTGTTTCATATTCAGTCATTTGAATTTCAAACATTTTATCCTGACTGTGAAAGGCAGTCAGTGCACAGTCAACATCACTGTTGTTTCCTGTTGTGCAAGATGATTGCTGACCTGTTGGTTTCTTCCTTGAACTGTTTTACAGCCATTGTTAGGAGCCGAGGTGACACTGACCGACCAGTGTGTGAAAGAAGGTGGTGGTGGTATAAATTGTCCGAGTGCGGGGCTTTACTTCAGCATTGATTTGACGTGGAGAGCCAGTCTTCTGTGACTGACTACCTCTGCCATCGTAGGAGCTGTCTGTATCGGATTATCTTTAAACAATCACCACTTTAACTCAATGTCACTTTCCACTGCTCAATATTTGAAGAGCAGTCTTTAAAGTGGATTGACGTAGCTTGATGTACTGAAAGTTGACGAATCACCTTTACTTCTCGTTACAAGTGCTCAGAGGACAGTAGTTATCACACTGTTTTATAAAGGAAGGCTCAGTTTTGATTTTCTGCTTTTATTGTTGATCTGGATGTGCGCTCTGTTGGAAAATTGTTTGCTTAGTTTTAATTTCTGCTGTGGAGCTCCACATTTTTAAAAAAAAAAAGACCCTGGTATTAAGATTTCTATTGCTGTTTGATCCTGTGGATATTCTCAATGCCATTGTGATTCCTGCTGTTTCAAATGTGGATTTCAATCCTATCACAATCATTTTCCATCTCCTTTTGTGTCTGAAGTTGTTCATGCATCTATTGCATAGTTTCAGACGTATAAAATGCTACAAATTAGAATAATTGTCACCTTCTGTTCAGTTAGCTGCATACTCATTGACTAAGATTCCCTCCTTACTCTTCACTGTGCACGTAATGCATGGGGAACCAAAAACAACACTTCTCAAGATACAAAAATGGCACAGCTGACCCTTCGTTTCAAGTGCACATTCAGTAATGAATTGCTATTTAAGGTACAAACCACACAGCTCCCCCATCCTTGGCACTATCCCATCTCAGAATCCTGTCCAAAAGGGTGCCATGTTTTTCTTAATGCCCAGTGTAGCCTAATTTCTCGCTATTCAATGTGGGACAATCAAACGGTTGAAAATATTCACTTCTATTCAGCAACGTCAAAAGCAAAGAATGAACTACCAAACAGAAGCTGCATTTGCCTCTTGAAACAGACTGGAACTGCTTATTTTTTCCCAACACTAACAAATTTTCAGTCACTGAGTGATCGTTATGTCTGCCTCTCCTGAAATGGAATTGGGTGTTGAAATACTGGCCACAGTAGCCAGTATGTCGTCATGAAGTCACCCTTTACACACACGTGGAGAGTCCTCGACACTGATTCAGCTTCCTCAGTGCTAGGTCTCAGAGTGAACAGAACCTCTGACATTCCTGTTTATACCTGTCAGCCAGGGCTCCCTGATTGGACCAGGTTAACAGCCCCAGTGAGGTCCACCTAGCTGACCTCATTGCAGTCACTGTGTCGATTTAAGTCCTGTCTGGATTGTTGCATTTAACGTTGCAGCATTGTATCATGCAGAAGGTGATGTTGCTCCTGCTCAATGTCTTCATCTTCCTCCTCAGAAGATTGCAGTCGCTCTCTCAGCTCTTTAGAGTCCACCCCTCCCCAACCTTGTCTGTTCCAGTTGTGAAGAGCAGAGCAGACTAAAATTATGTGGTGCACACAGTCTGGGGTGAACTGCAAGGCCTCTGTCAGACTGATCCAAGCATTGGAACTTTATCTTCAGACCTCGAAAGCAAGTTGTGAAGGAGATATGAACAGTTTACAAAGAGATAACGATAGGTTAAGAAAGTGGGCAAAAGGTTGGTAGATGGAGTTTACTGTGGGAAAATGGGAAGCTGGAATGGAGAACACACAACGGAGTATTATTGAAATGGAGAGATCCTGCAGAAAGCTGCAGTACAAAAGAACTTGGGGGCACTTGTGCACAAAACACAGAAAGCTAACACACAGGTACAGCGGGTAATCAGGAAGGCTAATGGAATGTCGGCCCTTATTCCAAGGGATTTGGAGTGTAATAGAAGGGAAGTCTTACTAAAACTGTACAAGGTGAGACCACATCTAGGACACTGAGCAGTTTTGGTCCCCTTTATTTTAAGGAATTTTTTCATTTCACAGAAGCAGTTCAGAGAAGCTTTGAGGATAATCCCTGGTATGGAGGGATTATCTTCTGAACAAAGGTTAAACAGGTTGGGACTCTACTCACTGGAGTTTGGAAGAACAAGACGTGATCTTGTTGCAACATAGGATTCTTAAGGAGAGGGTAAATACTGAGAGAATGTTTCCCCTTGTGGGAGATCCTCAGATCAGAGGGCATAGTCTGAGAATAAACATTCACCTATTTAAGATGGAGATAAGTTAGAATTTCTTCTTTCTGAAGATTTTGAGTCTTTGGAATTCCTTGCCACAGAGAGCTGAGGGGTGTAGACTCCTTGTGTATATTTAAGGCTAAGATGGATTCTTAATCATTTGGGGAATCAAGGACGATGGAGGGAAAGGCACAAAAGTGGATGTGAGGAGTGTTGAATCAGCCATGATCTTATTGTCCAGGCTTGAGGGGCCAAGAGACCTACTTCTGTTACGATTTTGTATGGTCTTGCAGACCAATCATCTGCTCAACAATAGCACTGGCCAAAGAGTGGGCTGGGCTGTATCTATGCTCGGCTTCAGTGTAGTCTGCACAATGAAGTTATCAGCCATGGTTGCCAATGGTAACCCTTGTCTCCCAGTAACATCCTAATAAGGCATGCAGTCCTTTTTAAAATGAAGCAGAAATTTAAGAGTTCTCAAAGATATATGCATCATGGCAGTTTCCAGATTACCTGGCGCAGACCTCTAAGACACAGTACCAATGATCACAAGTAACTTACAGTGATAGAGTCTTACAGACCCTTCAGTCATACTTCTCCGTGCTGACCAGATATCCCAATCTGACCCAGTCCCATTTGCTAGCATTTGGCCCATATCGCTTTTAAATGCTTCCTATTCATATACCCACACAGATGCCCTTTAAATGTTGTAATTATACCAGCCTCCTCCACTTCTTCTGGCAGCTGACCACTGTGTGAAAATGTTGCTCCTTAGGTCCCTTTCAAATCTTTCCCCTCTCACCTTAAACCTGAAGTTTTAGACTCCCCTACCCTGGGGAAAAGACCTTGCCTATTCACCCTATCCATGCTTCCCATGATATCATAAACCTCTATAATTTCACCCCTTAGCCTTCGACACTCCAGGAGGAGAAAAACCCCCATCCTATTCAGCCTTTCCCCATGGCTCAAACATTGCAGTCCCAGGAACATCCTTGCAAATCATTTCTGCATCCTTTCAAGTTAAACAATGTGACGATACTGTGGCTTGAAGAGGTATATTTTATCCTTGGGTTTTTATTTGAAGAGAAGTTGTTGTCCACTAGAGTAACCAGCTTGTGAGGCCTTGGGTTTATTTTTTAAAGTTGAAACAATAGAAGTAGCCTGAATGGTCAAACTCTCACAGAACTAGAATTTTTAGTTTTTTTAGTTTTCAACAGTTGCTGTTAGGTTCTTGAAAAAGCGGAAGCTATTTTTTCCCTCTCTCTGTTACTGCCAAAAGCTGGGCGTTCTCTTTCTGCTTCTGGAATTGCATGTGATACAATCTGTTTTCTGAGTTTGCCTTTTGCCAAGGGTGTTTTTATGGGATGTTACTGCATTGGAACAGTTAATTAGTAATAGTTACTGTATCTATTATTCCATTAAGTTTTCCAATAGAATTAAGTTATTCCAATTCCTTCCTTTTGTTGAATTTTAACTGTAGTGGACAAATAAAGTGTGTCTTGCTTTAAATCCAGTAGTTTGACCAATCAAATTTCATCCAGAAATCAGCACCTTACACTTAACTTTAAAATAAGAAAAAGTTAGGGTCGACATCATCTTCTGAAAATTTTGAAGGGGTTTGGTCTGGTCAAAAAAAAACAACATGCTTCCTATAGCAGGGCAACCAGAATTGAATGCACTGTTCTAAAAGTGGCTTCACCAATGTCCTGTACAGCCACAACATGACCTATCAACTCTTCTACTCAATGCACTAACCAATGAAGACAAGCATGCAAACATCTTACTCGCCACACTGTCTACCTGTGATGCCACTTCCAAGGAACTGTGCACCTGCACCCCAGGTCTCTTTGTTCAGCCACGCTCCCCAGGGCCCTACCATTTAACGATATAAGTCCTGCCTGATTTGCCTTACCAAAACGCAATATCTCACATTTATCAAAATTGAACTCCATCTGCCACCCCTCAGCCCATCTGATCAAGGTCCTGTTGTACTCTGAAATGATCTTCACTGTCCACTACACCACTAATTTTGGGGTCATCTGCAAACGTATTAACCATGCCTCCTGTATTCACATCAAAATCAATTATACCATCTTAAACCAGAAATTAAAAAGTGACCGGGTTAAATCATACATCATAAAAATCATAACTTTCTCCGCAGTTCCCACTTGTCACGAGACCATGACCAACCCCAAATGCATAGGGTAAGCTCCTCCCTCCGGAGCTAGTTCACAGACACGGAAATGCATTGACCTGATTACCTAGCCTGGAAATCCAACAGGAAAAGGTTGGAATTGTGCATGTCAGTCATCCACCACAGAGAGAGAAACTAGGATCAGGTTCTGGGTTTACGCTCTGACCCTGAGCTGGAAACTGAAGAAATCAGCCTGTACGTTGAATGAATGGAACGCTTTCCTGTTTTATGAGAGAAAGCTCTCTACGCAACGTGTGGAGTCTATGGTGTCCTGCACATGGGTCAGTCTACTGTCTGGTCTGCAGCACTGACCTCATCGTGGAGAAATGGGATAAAGTAGTGTGATCTAACACAGATTGCCTCAGTAACAGACGCAATACATTTTGTGAGTCAAAGCTTGTGAGGTCCCAGCAGATAACTCCAGTGGATCCTTGGATGCAGTAAGTGAAGTAAAGGTTTAAAATAGCTGCCACCTTGAAAACCACGCGATAGGATGGCCACCCACCTCTTCAGGTGACATCTGCTGCTTGAACAGTTGAGGTAGTTCAGTAACAGTGTCCTGGGACCCCTTCAGTCTGCAGTGAAGCTCTGCCTCACTCATCTGGAGGAAACGGCATTAAGGATGATAGACTCTAGTTCTCCTGTGCCTTCTGAAGGGTCCATCAGCTGTGATCTCTTCATGGAGAGGCTAATCAGTTTCTGCTGGAGATTGTTGCTGGTCCTGGGCTTGCTGGTGCATTTGTTACTCCTCAATTACTCTACAGCCTTCTTGTACCGTGGCTACAGCGATGATAACCCCTATTGCTCAATTTGTCACGGTTCCAATGACCTCCGTGGGGAATATCAGAAACAGAACAGCTCCTTATTATGAGCAGAAGCATTCACACCATAGACAAACCACAGTCTATCATAACCCTCAGTACAGTGGGATGTGGAGGACCCTGACAAAGAGAATCATGGAATGCCTCTACAGGGACCACTGATGTCATGGACATTATTCTAATGCATACAGCACAAGCCATGTTGCAAAAATACATTCGGTGATTGTAAGAGCAGTAGGAATGATAGAAGTTTATAAGATTGTGAATGGCATGGATAGAGTGGAAAGTATGAGGCTTTTTCCCAGGCTGGAGGGGTCACTTACTAGGGACACACGCTCAAGGTGGGGAGGGGGGGGAATGTTTAAAAGAGGCAGGTTTTTCACAAAAAGGGTGGTATGTGCCTGGAATGTGTTGCCAAAGGAGGTGGGAGAAGCAGACACAGTAGCAGCATTCAAGAAACACCTGGGCAAATACATGAATAGGAAGGGAATAGAAGGATATGGATCTGTAGGTGAAGACAGTTGTAGTATGGAAGGACAAAATGTGTTGGCGCAGGCTTGGATGGCCAAAGGGCCTGTTCCTATGCTGTGTTGTTCTTTGTTCTATGCTAAAATCTTGTCAGCACAGCCCCCGAGCCCCCCAACACCTCTGACTGACTTGGAAGAAATATCCTGACTAATGAGTGACCTCCAGGGCTGACCATGGCCATTCCCCCAGCTGAGATGAATTGACATACCCAATTGAAATGTGATCAGATCACTGACTGAGTTATGACCAGCTCCCCAACCCATTTATTGCAACTGATTGCATTGGACCTTCTGAACTTCAGTTAGACAGACACTCCCTCTTCCCCCACCAGCTCTGATCACCCCACGTGAGGAGGTTAGGTAACAGAGATGTGCTAAAGCATGCAGTTGGATGCACTTGGGCCTTTTGACACTCAATAGCACAATTCTCATTTTGTTGCTCAACACTTGGATGGAGAATCAGATCTTTTGTTCAGAATGTCAAAAATCTCAGCCTATTTTCTTAACTTTCTCACCAATGCACACATCATTCAGGGGCTAGAAAGATTCCACCCACTGATTTACAAATAGAGTTCATCTTTGATGGTTGTTCCTTCTGAAAACTGTAGTGTGAATAAACCTCCCTGTTCAATGGTTGTGAAGGATGTTGTGTGCATGTTTGTCCCTCATTGTTAATTGTAAATACCTGTTGATAATGGCTCTCCAATGACTGGGCCAAATCAGTGACGGCCACTTGTCCAAAGTCTGTGGTGTGCTTGTTGTCAGCACCAGACCAGTAGGTTACCCATGTCTATGATACAAGGCTGGTTACAAGTGATATTTCAAGTTGACCAGGATTGGAGTTGACGTATGTCTTTGCTGCCCAGAATGCCTGGAGATGAGCAGTCAGGAAAGGCATGGAAAAAGAAGACAAGAGAAACAACTAAATAACTGAAAAGAGAAGGAGCAAATATCAGTTGACCATGGGTCAGTTATTTATCTATGCCAGCTGGGGAAGGTGTTTCCATTCACAAATTGGCATCTGCGGATGCTGTTCAATCCAGAAGTGTCAGTCCATTGTCTCCCAAGATGGACAGATGCCTTCTGCTGTTTCTGCAGTTTTTCAGAGATTCGACCAACATGTTGAGGCATCCGAGCAGAGATTTGCCTTTCAGACTTTAGCAACGCCCGATCTGGAACTGGTTTTGGATGATCTTACTCTGATCCCGACTCCAGTCGGAAGATTCGAGGTTGCTTCTCTGCCACAGTGCAGTTAGCTTCACAGCACATCCTTCCACATCAGTTCACAAGTAATACAGTTCAGCACCTTTTGGGACTTTAGCTGCAGGCTTGGACTAGCCCATTTGTGTACCTGTGGGTCTTTTCAGTTCCCCCAGGTTTGATGCAGTGACTGGTTCATTGGTGTTTTCCTAGAACGCAGCCAGGTGTGAGAGCTTTTCAGGTTGACTGTCTTGCTTTCTTGAGAATTCTTAATTTAGTTCTCATTGAGGCAGGTTATGGATATTGCTGTGCTATCAAGTCTTTGTCCCATATGATCATACCCACTCAGTACTCGAAACTGAGAGTTATTGTGCTTCGTAGCCTAAGTGAGCAGAACCCTTGATTCATGAAAGAAGGGACATTCTGGTAAGTCACTGTGTGCCCATTCTCTGGGTCAACTGTTCTTGCTTTGCCGTGTGCTCCTTTGTGCTCTGGGGATAACAACCTCTTGGGATTTCATTATGGAATGATGCCCTGCAACTGCTGCTTCTGACCCTCTTTGCTGTTTTCTTTTTTTGTCTTCCCTGCTACTTTCCTACCATATCAAGTGTGTTTGCCGCACCAGCTTGCACCTTGTCGCACCTGATTTTTGTCATTTCTGCCCCAGCCGCACCCCACTGGAGCCTTCATCCCGCCAGACCACCCTCTGGACCACTTGGAAGCAATATTCCAGCTCTGCCTGATGACAGAGCTGTGCCCTGCCAACCTTACTCTGAGGTTGCTTACAATCCCAGAATGTCTTTGGTATAAACTGAATCCAGGTGGGAGTAACCTTCTCTTGTTGATTTATTTGCTTGAGAGGCAACTGCCATCCTTGTTCCCTTGAACCATTCCTAATCTAACATTTCAAGCCACCACATGAAGGAGATCTGTTGACGCTAATAGCACTTAATGACACTCTGCGCACATACCATGTGGAATCTGAGATTGGCAGTGTTTTTTTTGTGGCTGTCTTGGCCCAGTCTGATTACAGCATGGGTTAGATACAGATTATTGGTTCACAATTTGAAATTAACTCCAGCCTCCAGAGTGAATACCAATGCTCGAGTATAATGCGCATTGAAAACAAAAAAATCCTTGCTGTTTTGTTGGGAATTTCCTATTTTCTTTCTGAGTCTTCCTGGTCATGTACTGAGAGTTTGTTTCAGTGAATTCCGCCACTACTAATTGTAGATATTTGTGCTGTAAATATAATTCAGTCCACACAGGGCCAAATTATCTGAATTTCCTAATTCAGGAACTGAAAGCCTATGTTGTTGAGACCTGAAGTATTAGAAATAGACTCAGACTCAGAATAATAATGTTTGCACCTGTTTTTTGATGGGGATCAAACACTAACTAATAGGAGAGGCAAGTTATGTGTCAGTGGTATTGAAAGCCATGCCAATGGTTAATGTTTTTAAAAATGGGGAGTGGGGTAGAGCTGGTAATTACAGGTCAACAGTGTTAATATCAGTGGTGGGCAATTAACAAGAGACTGTTGAAAAAACAAAGTCAGTTCTCACCTGAAGGCTCATGGGTTAATAGTCAGCACTGATTTGCTGAAGGCAGATAGTATCCGACTAACCCAATTGTGTTCTTTGAAGTGAGAAAGTTGGGTACATGTAATGCAGTAGACATTGTTGAATTATTTTGAATCAACATGTTATGCCGCACGTTTGTGACAGGTGGGACTTGAACCCAAATCTTTTGGATTAAAGTGAGGAACGCCACTACTGTGCCAAAAGATGCCTTTTAGTCAATAGTATGTATGTAGACTTGTAAAAGGCATTTAAGTATGTAATTATTTATTCATAAAATAGAGACATGCTCTTTCAAAGCTGGTTAAAAAAATTTGGGAAAATGTTTTTTAAGTTGGATAGGAAGCTGAGAGTAGTCAGTTTCTAACTCGAGATCAAATGATCACTATTTGGATCAACACCTGACCATTGTGAATAGTGTGCAGATAGCAGACCTCAGGAGGCCACAGATGCATGGTGAAATGGATACACAGGTGCGAAATGCAATTTCATGCAGATAACAATGAAGTGGTGCATGCAGGGGGAAAATAGGGAGCGACACCATTATCTAAATTGTACAAATTTGAGGGAGATGCAAGAACGGAGGGACTGAGATATATTCTGTCAAATGTAGCAGAACAAATTACTAAAGCGTCCTTGACAAATTGGGGGAGGCTTGATTTCCTGGGGAGCATGTAAAAAAAGAAGCAAGGAAATGATGCGTAAATTCAAAGATCTCTGGGCAGGCTTCAGTTAGAAATGTCATTTTGTCAGGGTTTTTTGGCAATACTAAGTTTAAAAGTGGAAATTCATGTTAAATCAAGGGATCTCTAAAATTAGCTGCTGTGAATACTTCAACAGAAGCAGAGAAGCAGAGTTACTGAGCAGTTTCTGGATTTATAAAAGGACTGTGGGCTGCCAGTAGTTCTTCATTTCACTTAGTAATGTTGGTGAATGCTACAAACTTTGCCATCATTACAACTGCAAAACTGAGGCATTACAGTTTCTAAGTAGTAAATGTTTCTATATTTAATTTTGAATTAATATAATTTAACAACTGTATATTGCTGTACTGTATATAATGCATGTGAGAGACTATTTAATAGATAATCCAAATGATACATATTTACATAGTTTTTCCCTATGTACAAATCTGGGCACATGCCTTACGAATGAATATAATCTAGGAGGATTGTTAAGGGTACAGAGTAGGTTTACCAGGCATCTCAATGCAGGAGTAGTGAGTCACACAAAGACGATAACATTTCACCATATTATACCTCATAGGGCAGAGCTCTGTCGTGGCTGAATGATGAAGAACTTGAGCTTCAGGCCAGAACTTGATCACTGAATTGCAAAATTGTTACAATGCAAAAAGAGGCCATTCAGCCCCTTGTGTCTGCATCTGCTCTCTGAACATTTTTTCTTAGCGCCAATCTCTTGCCTTTCAATGTAATCCTGTGCATTGCTTCTATTTCAATAATCATCTAATGTCCTAATCTGGAGTCCTCTTCTACAATGCCCGCCAATGCACTCCACCAGACACTAATCGCAGACGCTAATCACTCACTGTGGAGATTTTTTCTTCTCCCCTCTCAAAACACTTGAAAACTGTACTTTCTGTTTCTTCATCCTCTTACAAGGTACAGTTTCTTCCTGATTACTCATTCCAGAACTCTCATGAAAACATCTTTAAATCTCCCAAATCTCTTCCAACTTCTCCAATTTAACCAATTTATATTTTGGTTTGAGAGGGAGAAACTTGGATGGGCAATAAATGACTAAACATAAATAAAGGTATCACATGGGAATGAGAGCAGAGTTGGCTGGAATGGACTTGGAAAGGTGTTTAACAGGAAAAATGATTGATCAAAGGCAGACGATCAAGAAATAGTTCGACTAACAACAAAGATATATCCCAGTGAGGAGGAAGGATATTAGGAAGGAGATAAACTGACTATGATTAACCAAGAAGGTATCAGATTGCATATTTTTTCTTTTAATGTGGCAAGGATGAGCGGTAAATCAGAGGATCGTGTAAGATTTAAAAGCCAATAGATGATCAACACAAAAAGAGCAAGTAGACAAACTTTGAGGTTAAACTAGTAAGTAACATAAACACAGAGCTTCTTTAAATAAATAGAATGCAATAGTGAGCATAGGCCTCTCAGAGAACAAAGTTTGGGAAGTAATAAGGGATTCAGAAAATGGTAGAAGATACAAATCAGTTTTCATGGCAAAGAATACTGACAGCATTACAAAAATACTAAACACTCAAGAGGCCAGAGTGGGGAAAGAAATAAATAGAATAACTGTCATTAGAGAAATGTACGAGGGAAACTGAGACGGAAAGCTAATAAGTTCCCTGGACTGATAGCTGGCTTCAGGATTTCAAAGAATGTAGATATAGAGATAGTAGGTGCACAGGTAATAATTTTCCAAGTCTTGATTCTGGAAAAGTTGCACAGGATTGGAAAACTGCCAATCTAACATCCTTATTCAAAGAGGGAGAGAGACATACATCAAGTAACTATAGGCCAGTTAATTTAACATATGTTTTGGGAAAATGTTAGAAGGATGTAACAGCAGAGTATTTAAGAATAGAAACAAGCACAGTCAGCAAGCTTAATGAAGGCGAAATCATACCTGAGAAATATATTTCAATCCTTTGAGGAGGTAACTGGTAGGGTGGGTAAAGGGGAACGAAAAATGTAACGAATTTGAACTCCCAAAAGGCATTTGGTAATGATCCGCACATGAGGCTTCTTAATAAGGCAAAAGCCCATGGTGTGCAGGATAGATAGAGGATTGGCTCATGACAATAAGACAGAGAGAGGTGGGATAAAAGGGGCAATTTTAGGATGGTGGAGTGCCTAAGGATTAGTGCTGGGTCCACAGTTACTTACAAGAAATATTAATGTCTTGGATAAGGGAAGTGAACATACTAGCACTAAGTTCGTGATAACACAAAAGTAGGTGGGAACACAAGTAATGAGAATGACAGAGGGATATAGGTTGTGAGTGGGCAGAAACTTGGCACATGGAATACAATGTAGAATCATGTGAGATTATGCACTTTGGCAGCAAAACCAGAAGGGCTCTAAATATCACTGAAATAGCCTGCAGAAAGCTGCACCACAGATCATAGTGAATGAACCACAAAAAAGCTAACATCCAAGTTCATTGGGCAATAAGGAAGGCAAATGAAATGTTGGACAACAAGGTGCAGAGCTGGATGAACACAGCAGGCCAAGCAGCATCATAGGAGCAGAAAGGCTGACGTTTCGGGCCTAGACCCTTCATCAGAAAAGGGGGAGGGG
>NC_063349.1:7834912-7886688 GCF_021869965.1 Rhincodon typus
TGATTCAAATGGAATGTTGGCCTTTGTTTCAAAGAATGGAATATAAAACTAGTGAGTGAAAGTGTACGTTGATCAGAGCATACCTCGAATACTGTCATTAGTTTTGGTCCCCTTATCTAAAGAAAAAATAAACCAGCATTTGTGCCCAGAGAAGGTTCGCTAGGCTGATACTGGATACGGAGGGATTTCCTCATGAGGAGAAGGTAAATAGGTTGTGCTTGTACTCCTCAGAAGTTAGAAAATGAGACATGACCTTGTTGAAACATGTAAAATATTTAAGGGGCTTGACAGGGCAGGTAGGGCGTGGCCGCTGTTCCTTGTAAGAGAGTGCAGAACCAGAGGCCATAACCTCCGAGGAAGCAGTCTCCTGTTAAAGACAGAGATGCTGAAGAATTTTTATTTCCTCTTTTAGGAAGTCTTGAATCTGTGCAATTCTTTTCAACGGAGGACGTCGAAGCTGAGTCATTAAGTATGTTCAGGGCTGAGATAGGTGTTTAATCAGTTAGGAAATCAAGGGCGATGAGGAAAAGCAGGAAGGGGGAGGTGAGGATTATCAGATCAGCCATGGTCATATTGAACAATGGAGCAGAATGGATGAGTGGAATGTCCTGCCTCTCCTCCAAAATCTTATGGTCTTATGACTGAACTAATTATTCTTATCTCTCAAACCATTCTAGTCAATCTTTTTTGCTTTCCCTCCAATGCATATCAGATCCTTCGTAAAGTATGGTGCCCAGAACGTAGACTGTACTCCCAGGTGAAGTCTAACCATTGTGCTATGGACCGGACCAGACCCGACCCGACCCAGTCAAAATATACTAAAAAGATAGCCTAGATCCTAACTTTTTTTTTCTTATTTTAAAGGTAAATGTAAGGTGCTATGTTCCAAATGCAATTCGATTGGTCAAACTACTTGACTTTAAGCAAAAAAACAGTTATGCATACAAAATATGCATGATATGTATAAAATATGCATAAGAAGGTTACCTCAGAGTACAATGGGGTCTTGATCAGATGGGCCAATGGGCTGAGGAGTGGCAGGTGGAGTCTAATTTAGATAAATGTGAGGTGCTGCATTTTGGAAAGACAAATCGGGGCAGGACTGAAATACTTAATGATAAGGTCCTGGGGAGTGTTGCTGAACAAAGAGACCTTCGAGTGCAGGTTCATAGTTCCTTGAAAGTGGAGTTGCAGGTAGACAGGATAGCGAAGATGATGTTTGGTATGTTCGCCTTTATTGGTCAGTGCATTGGGTGTAGGAGTTGGGAGGTCACGTGGTGGCTGTACAAGACATTAGTTAGGCCACTATTGGAATACTGCATGCAATTCTGGTCTCTCTGCTATAGGAAAGACGTTGTGAAACTTCAAGGGGTTCAGAAAAGATTTACAAGGATGGTGCCAGAGTTGGAGGGATTGAGCTATAGGGACAGGCTATTTTCCCTGGAGTGTTGAAGGCTGAGGGATGACCTTATAGAGGTTTATAAAATCATGAGGAGCATGGATAGAGTAAATAGACAAGGTCTTTTCCGTGGAGTGGGGGTGTCCAAAACTAGAGGTTTAAGGTGAGAGGGGAAAGATTTAAAAGGAACCTAAGGGGCAACTTTTTCACACAGAAGATGGTGCATGTATGGAATGAGCTGCCAGAGAAAGTGGTGGAGGCTGGTGTAATTACAACATTTAAAAGGCATCTGAATGGGTACATGAATAGGAAGAGTTTAGAGGGATATGGACCAAATGATGGCAAATGGGACTAGTTTTGTTTGGGGAAACCTGAGTTATCATGGACAAGTTGGGCCGAAGGGTCTGTTGCCGTGCTGTATGACTGTGTTCCCTCTCCAATAGCAGCATCTCAGACACCAGCTGCACAAAACTAAACCAAAGTCCCTCGAGTTGCAGACGCTTGTGGCATATGTGATGCTGTGGATCACTTTGTATTTCTTCAAAATTTCGCTTGCTGCAACATGGCCATCTCTGCATAACCTTGTTTTATGTCAATGATTATAACTGTGTAATTAATACTTTAATTTAAGATTATCTGAAAAAGAAACTAGTTTGAATTTATTTCTAACTATAGATTTTCTGTTCTAAATACTGAGTACATTCACTTTCCCCACCCTGGTTAAAACACATGCTTCTAATGTTGTGATCAGCAGTGATGATCTGTGCCTTAGTTGCCAGCATGCAGTTACCAAGAAGATTGGGTTTGATAATGATTTTAATTCTGTCACGGCACATTAGAGCTATCACTGAGCTTTCCAAAGGTATTTCTCGCCATGACCTTTTCAAATCCAGGAGTTTGCCTGGAGCGTCTCTGTTGCAACTCCAGAGAAAGAAAATCAGCCCAGCAAGGCAACGTCTGTGGAGGAGAGATAAAAAGGAAGGATAAATAGCTAATAAAAACCAAAAGAACTGCGGATGCTGTAAATCAGGAACAAAAACAAAGTTGCTGGAAAAGCTCAGCAGGTCTAGCAGCATCTGTGAAGGAGAAAACGGAGTTAGCGTTTCGGGTCCGGTGACCCTTCCTCAGAACTGATAACTAGCAGTTCGGGTTAATTATGGTGTCATTTAGCATCAGGGTTTCAAGGCAATCTTTATTACAAGAACGCAGTTAAACCCAACAGTTGAAGTTTTGCATACTGCTGACAATGCTGGTATTTCTTTTCCAACCCACACTGACAATGGGAATTTATGATACCTGGGGTTCCAGACCACAGCTTATCAGTAGGATGAGGGTACTCTTACAGCACTGTTGGGTATGGAGTTTCAGGACCTGAGCCCAGCAACAATGATGGAGCTACCACACACCAGCATCAGGATTATAAGTAACTTGGAGATGATTGTGTTTCTATACTTCTGCGTTTAGTGATTGGGATCGTACATGTGAAAGCTCCCAAAATCGAAGTACTTTTTGGATTTGTCTTTTGTCTGTATAATACATGCTGTGACCAATATATATAAAAACTAGTTTAGTTTGCGCAAAAATGTCAAAAGTTGGAAGATCCATTTTATTTTATTTATTCTAATCCTCATAGATGTAACGATATGATCTTTTCATGCTTATTAAATGGTACTAAGCATTGTGAAGAATTTTTGCACATTTCCAATGGAGCTTACATGCGAAGTAAGAATCACTTTGGAACAATAGTTATTTTAAAGGGCAAGAGAGACAGAAGACGAGTGTTCTTTCCTGCCAGTACATCTGATTTCACCTTGAATTTTATGTATGTAAAAGTGAATTTACAGATATTTTAATTTATAAATGTAAAAATGATGATCTTGTACAAGACCTTAGCTAAATCACAGCTGTTAGCAGCGGCATCCTATTCTGGGGATGACATTGGAGATGGGGAAATCCAACTCTAAACGTTCACTAGAATGATACCTGAAATTAGACATTAGACATTACATTTTGAGATGCTGTAAAAGTTTTCCGTTTTCAACTATTCTGTGCCAGTGGAAGAAAAGATTTGGTAAAAGTTGTTAAAATTTTCAAAAACCATACAATACAGAAGAGCCTGTCTGGCCTACTGAGTCTGTCCCACCAAAATTACTAGACTTGGAGAAGGCCAGCAGTAAAAGAAATATTCTCACTGGTTGAGAACTGGATACCAATGGAGGCATGTGCTCAGAATAAGGAATGAAGGGGAAATAATTACAGTATTTTTCCCAACACACAGTTTTATTGGAAAATTTGAATGTTTAACTGTTAGTGGAGACTGGGTAAGAGACTAGAATAGGGGTTCATGAACTGTGTGTCAGGATTTCCGATGGGGGGTGTCTCAATGAGCCTTTTAGGGCTGCATGCTACAAAGGTTGTGATAGTGGAGTGGAGTCTATACTGAGGAAGTTGTGTGGGATGCTGGAGGGTTGTGGTGAGCTAATGGGTCGAGATGAAGTCCCTAGGTTCAATAAGTTTGTGAACTCCTCACTGACCTACGATCTCCTGCTGAACAGGCTGAAAGTCATTTTGATCATAGCCAGCAACTTGCAACTAATACAGTGAACCAACCTTGCACACAGAGATTTACCACCAGAGGCTAATCTTCTGACTCCATTGCAAATGAAAAACAAGAGGACAGGAAGTGCATTTGTAAAGACACAGACTTTGCTTGGATGTTGGTTCATGAGTGTTTTAATTAAACCTGAAGAAAAGTCAAAATGTCTTTTTTGTCTCCAAGTGATGTCTTACAAAAAAGAATTGAGCCAAATGGGGTGACAGTCAACAATTAAAGGCGCCCATTCCCCTCTCCCTGTCCCTGAACAACTCTCCTACTCTGATATTTTCCCCTCTGTGTGGTCATATGAAATCTGAGGTATTAAAATGGGGTCACACTGGGTAAAGGTTTGGGTAGCACTGGATAAGAACCTAGTTTCGAAGGAAACAATAAAGAAGTATTTGAAGAGGAAGCTAACGAAGATATGGAAAATGGGATTAGTCCAGCTGGTTGCAACTGAAGATGTATTATTAATACAATGGGTTAAGTCCTTTGAGTTTTACACGCTATTAAAAATGTGACATATTAATGAAATTTATGAACTAATTTTTTTCTTTCAAATACAGAAGCTTCATCCTTTTTGAACTGAAACAAACCACTTTTCCCAGTTTTTTCTGCTCAATAAAATTGAGCTAAAGTCTGGAATTGTAGCTTCTTGGAAAAGGGGAGGAATCCAGTCCCAAACGCATGGTTATATCAAATAACTGTTTGTTATGAACAAATTGTGTGGAATCGTGCATTTATCTGGTGAAGTCTAGGTTGAACAGATTTTTTAGGCTTTTTCACAGCCTGTCTTATCAAACTCACCGCATTAATCACCTATCCTGCCTTTATGGCCTCTTGCTCAATGTCCAGTTTCTGCCTAACCATTCCCACGCTAATTTGCCACCCAGTGGATATTGGCCCAAAGACCAGCATCCCTTGTGCCCGTGCCATCTTTTAAGTGCCCACTGTGCTCCTGAACCATTTTGCATTCTGAAGCTGTGCTGCTCAGTGACGGGTAGCATCGGAACAAAATGGAGAAGGGGGAAGTTGGCGCTGCAATTCTCTGTCAGGGACATGGAGGTCCTGGCGGATGGGATGATGCATAGAAGAGGTGTCCGTTCCCTGGAGGGCAGGCAGAGGGCCAGCCTGGTCTGGGGTCACCACTCAGATCAATGCTGACTCCTAGGTGCAGAGGAATTGTCAGCTGTGCAGCTAAAAAAGGCCAATGATGACCGTCTCCACTCCACCAGAATAAGACTCACCCTCTTCTCTCTGCCACCTATCGCTCACTATCTCTGCCACCACATCCCAGCAAGACTCTGCCACTCTCTCTATTGCATGCAACGCCTTCCGTCAATTGCTATCCATCACCACCTCCCCTCCCCCACCCCAAACCTTGCACACACCTCCAACTCCATGACTTCTCTAGGGGCAGGGAGCCTTGACCCCAGCCCAGGTGCACTAACAAGGAGACTGGGTGGTGCTAGGGGACACCTGCTGGAAACAGGCCTCACTGCACTACCCACTCAGGCCACCGCAGAAGCGGCTTGACCCACTACCTTCACCCTGTACCCCCTCTTACCCTTGGAAGTTGAAATTGAAAAGGGTGAAATTGTCTCTGGCAAAAAGACCGTTGGTGTGCCTGGTCTGTCCCGACACAGATGCCCCATCAAGTTTCCGGTGCCATGATCTGTTGCCTTGAAAGCCCAGGTTGTATCCAACTTCAGGCTGTGCACTTTCTCCATTACATTTTTAGGAGTTCCTTTCTTTGCTTTAATATTGGGTATCCTTTTACTGCTCGTGGATTGTGCAGTCTTCCTGTCAAAACAGATGTGGATTATTCATGAAATAAATTTACTATTTCCTCCTGATCTGTTGTAGTATCTGCTTTTTATAAGCCCATATTCATCAACCCAGGTAGCACGTTAAAAACTAATTAAAATGTTTACTATTAGTTTGCAACTTGTTTCAATATTCCACTTTTTATCACTTTTCCTCTCACATTGCTTTATTGATTTTTATCCTTTCCCAGGTGCCCTGATTTTTCACTTTGCCTTTCATTCATTTAAGAGTATAGTTAGGCTATATTTGGAATATTGCGCGCAGTTCTGGTCACCACATTACCAGAAGGTTTGAAGAGGCTGCAGAGAAAGTTTACCAGGATGTTGCCTGGTCTGGAGGGTTTTAGGCACAGGTTCAAGGTGAGGGGTGGGGAAATCTAGGGAGAAGTGTGGGGAAGTTTTTTTCAGAGGGTGCGGGATGCCTGGAATGTAATGCCAGTGGAGGTGGTGGAAGCAGGTACGTTAACAACATTTACAGCGTGCCTTGATAGACACGTGAAAGGGAAGCGAACAGAGGGATGGAAACCGCACCTTGGCAATGAGTTGCAGGCCTAAATAAGGAATAGGAATCGCTGCAGGCTTGATGGGCCTAAGGGCCTGTTCCTGTGCTGTATTGTATTGTACTATTCTATTTGTGCGTTCCTTTTCATTCAGATTGATTCTGTATTTTAATTTGTTTCTTGCCCATTACTATTTAACCAAGGTTTTGCTTTTTAAGAGTATGCTCAGCTTTCTATGCTGCACATACTTCTCACTTCTTGTCTTCAGATCAATTCATTGAAGCTCAGTCCAGTTTACAGAGATCAGTTTATTCCCAGATACCTTTGAATTTTGCATACTTACAATTGCTTTGTGACTCTCCTATCTCCCTGTGAAATGCAAGGTGAAATCCAAATATTCTCATCACTCGCAAGATTTTTAACTGTTCACTACTGTGCAAAATGTTGCATCCTCTTTCCTTATGGCACTTAAGATTTTTCTAGAAAACTGCCTTCAAGACATTTGGAAATGAATAGTTTAGGCTCTTCTGCCTCTCCTAGTTTACATAGAAATTGAAATCTCACATTAAAGCCATTTGGATTCTGCTACATGCTTCCCCTCTCTTGTGCATTTATTGATCCCTCCCACAACATCACTGCTGTCAAAAAGTCAACTCCCACCAGGGCGTTGCTTCCTTCACTCTTCATTAATTTCTACCTCCTAATGTTTCCACTGCCTGTTCACCCTTACCATTTTTCTCTCCGTTGCGATTTTTAAAAAAATTGACATTGCTACTCCTTTTCCCATTTCCCGGTCTTTCAATTAAAGACGCTGTAATCTGGAAAATCCCTCGCAGCTAGACTTTGAGGGCTGCTATATCATTGTCTTGAAGATGAATCTAACTCGCTTATGTATTTCCTTTGAGTCTTGGGGCTTCCATTTTTTTTTTTTTTTTGTTGCCATAAGTTCAAAATACTCCGTAATCAGCACCCCCTTTGAGACTAGCAATACATCTTTGTTTTACAGAGGAGAAATGGGAGAGAGATTAGGCCAGTTATGTTCCACAGGAGGCCTGTGACCCAAGGTGATATTCCCAATCTGCAAGATACAGTGTTCCTGTCTGCAGCAGCCCTGGGAGTGGAGCTTGTGGAGATGAGGAAAAGCCGTAGGGAATTAGATCACCGCTTGTAACATGAGCTGCAGTCTAGGAACAAACCATTTTCTAATCAACCTATTCAGCGATGTTATTACACACCTCTCGAATGGGGGGGAGCCCTGGGCCTCCTGGCTTAGAGGTAGGGACAATAGCAGTGCACCACAAAGACCCTGAGGAGCTGACTGGGAACACAAGCAGCTTTTGAAGCACCATTGTGGACCGATATGTTCAGTGTGCTGGAGATCCACTTTTATTTTTGTTGAGGTATCATTTTTCGCATGGAGATCGACTTGTGGGGAGCCTTACACCAATGGTGATCAACACAGGAAAATCACTGATGAATCTAATGATGAACTGAGTGCTTAGAATAGGGGATTTGTTGCTGTCTGGAGTAGTGTACGTATGTGGTATAGATGGATTTAAATGGAAGCTAGATAAATATACGAAGAGGGAAAGGAAATGCAGTATGTATTATAGTTAAAGGAAGCAGGATGGGAAAAGGCTTGGGTCCAAATTCTAGCATAGCGCTGTTGCCTTGAATGGCCTGTTTTAGTACTGAAAACATAGATTAAGCTTCACATGGAGTATGATTGATGGCTGTTGAGGTTAGCGTCTGTGCTATAATGACAGGTAGTTCCTTTGCTTCTCACAGCACCAGAAGGTACGTGAACAATGAAACCCAAGTGTTAGCGAGATGGTCCAGCCTTGGGTCAGCACCCATAACTGCCCCAAATGTTTACCACAAGGGATTCATGAATGGAACCAAGCCAACCCTTTGATAATCATCGGGCTCAAGCTTATCGACGTTGGTGAACAAGCACTAGTCCGAACTCTAGTTGCTGGCGACAAGGCGTCAAGACCCCACCATGAAGCCACCTCTACATTTACTATCCAAGTAGCATGGTGGGTGGGATCCCATGCAAGGTGGGCCAGTGAGAGGGTCCGACCTCTGGATGCACAGCACCCTCACCATGAGAGGTGGGTGTGACTGAGGCAAGTAGAAACATGAGCATACCTTGAAAATGAAGGCACTCCTAGAACCAGAAAGTACAGAAGAGGCCCTTTGGCCCATTGAGTCTATGGCACCAAAAATGCACCCACACCAGTCCCACTTGCACTAGGCCCATAGCCTTGAAGGTTATGACACTTCAGATGCACAGCCAAGACCTTTTTAAGTTGTTTTTTTTTTTGAGGTTTCCCACCTCAACTGTCCTCCCAGGCAGTGCATTCCAGACCTCCTCCATCCACTGGGCGAAAATGGTTTTCCCCAAACAGCCTCTAGACCTGCTGCCTTTCACTTCAAAGTTATAACCTTTTGTTATCAACCCCTAAACTAAGGGGAGCCATTGCTTTCTATTCACCCTGTCAATGCCCTTCATAATCTTGTACATCTATTAGGTTCCCTCTCAACCTTCTCTGCTCTAAAGAAAACAACTTGAGCTTATCCAGCCTCTCTACAATCGCTGAAATGCTCCTCCTCCAGGCAACATCCTGGTGAATCTCCTCTGCACTCCCTCCAGTGCACTCTCATCCTTCCCTTGTGTGGTGACCAGAACTGTACTCCAGCTGTGGCCTAACCAAAGTTCTGTGCAGCTCCAACATAGCCTCCCCACTCTTGTAATTTACACCACAACAGATAAAGGCAAGTGTTCCCTATAACTTACTCGCTATTATTAATCTGTCCTGCCACTCTCGGGGATCTGTGGATAAGCACTCTATCATCCCTCTGTTCCTCTAATCTAACTAGTACCTTGCCATTCATTGAGTTCTCCCTTGTCGTGTTTCTTCTTTCAAAGTGCATCACCTCACATTTTATCAGGATTAAATTCCATCCATCACTGATTTGCTCATCTGACCAATCCAATTAAAACCCTCCTCCTCACTGTCAACATCTGGCCAATCTTTGCATCATTCACAGATTTACTTGTCATTGATAACAGTGTGGAGCTGGAGGAACACAGCAGGTCAGGCAGCATCAGAGGAGCAGGAAAGTTGACGTTTGAGGTCTGGACCCTTCTTCAGAAACGGGGAGGGGGTAGGGAGTTGGGAAATAAATAGAGGGAGGAGAGTTGGAACTGGGGAAGGTAGGTGGATGGTGATAGGTGAGTGCAGTTGGGAGTGGTGGGGATTGGTCAGTGGGATGGGTGGGAGAGAAGAAGGGCAGGTTGTGTCAGGAGGTAGGGTTGAGAGGGAGGGTTGACATGGGATGAGCTCGGAGGTGGGGAGAATTTACAACAAATGAATTCCATGTTTAGGTCATCGGGTTGTAGGTTCCCAAGGCGGAATATGAGGTGCTGCTCCTTCAGTTTGCAGGTGGCATCATTTTGGCACTGGAGGAGGCCCAGTATGGACATGTCACCCAGGGGGTGTGAGGGGGACTTAAAATGGTTGGCGACCAGAAGGTGTTGTCGTTTGTCATGTACAGAACGTAGATACTCCACAAAACGGTCTCCGAGTCTACACTTGGTCTCACCGATGTAGAGGAGGCAGCATCAGGCACAGTGGATACAGTAGACAAAGTTGATGGATGTGCAGGTGAACCTGTGTCTGATATGGAAGGTTTGTTTTGGGTCTTGAATGGAGGTGAGGAGTGACAAAGACAACAACTTCCGGTCGCCAACCATTTTAACTCCCCTTCCCACTCCCTGGGTGACATTGTCCATCCTGGGCTTCCTCCAGTGTCACCATGACGCCACCCGGGAACTGGAGGAGCAGCACCTCATATTCCGCCTCGGGAGCCTACAGCCCAATGGCCTAAATGTGGATTTTACCCGTTTCAAAACCTCCCCACCCCCGGCCTCATCCCATGTCCACCCCTCCTTGTCATCCTCGCCTCCTTGTTCTGACACAACCTGTCCAATTTCTCTCCCACCTATCAGCCCTGCCCATCCCAATGACCAATCCCCACCACTGCCTACCTGCACTCACCTATCACCATCCCAGCCAACTTCCCCAGCCCCACCCCTCCTCTCTCTATTTATTTCGGAGCTCCCTTCCCCTCCCAATTTCTGAAGAAGGGTCCCGACCCGAAACATCAGCTTTCCTGCTCTTCTGATGCTGCCTGGCCTGCTCTGTTCCTCCAGTTCCACACTGTGTTATCTCCGACTCAAGCATCTGCAGTTCTTGCTGTCTCTTACTTGTCAGCATCCCAGATTATCATCTACATGTTTATGAATATCGTAAACAAACAGTCGGGGCCCAGCACCCTGTAGTACACCACTGCATGCTGGGCTCCAGTTGTACAGCCTTCCACCAGCACCCTCGGTCTCCTGTCACTAAGTCAATTTTGGATCCAGCTTGCCAAGTTCCCCTGGATCCTATGAGCTTTTACCTTCTTTATTGAGTGGGAACTTGCCTAAGGCCTTGCTGAAATCCAAAGAAGCTACACTGACTGGCCTACCCTCATCCAAACACTTGGTCACTTCCTCGAATTATTCAACCAGATTTGTTAGGCATGACCTTCCTCTGAAAAAGCTATGTTGACTATCCCTGATCAAACCTTGCCGCTCTAAATGGAGACTAATTTCCTCCCTCACGGTTTTCTCTGATAGTTTCCCAAACACTCTCGGCAGCGTTTCAGAAATGTAACAGTTCTTTAGAGCCAGATCTGTTGGACCTTCACTGTAGAGGGTGATCTGCAGAATGACTTCCCAGAGAGAAAAACCAGTAAAACCTGCAAATGACACATTGTGCTACAAGTTGTATATCTCAGAATAGTGCTCCAGTATAGCCAGTCCATTGGTTTCCAAACACTTTTATCTTCTGGTTTCTCTCCCTGGTTTATGACTGTGGCTATAGCCGTCAAATCCCATCAGATTCGTGCGGAGATGATTGGGAATAGATGCCAATAGCCCCCTTCCTTGGAAGGCTACCTGCATTTATCTGTTTGGCACCTGCCTCATTAGAACAGGCCTGTCCATTGTTGCAAAGATCTGGGTGGTATCAGAAGCATTGCCATCGTTGGTCTGTTAATGGTCCTAATTGGTCCACTTGACTACCTGCTACTGCTGGGTGGTAGCCGTTGCTACATTGATCTGTAGGAAAGCCAGAGAGATTGAGAATTTCAGCTCATGCAATCTCTTTGCAAATCTAAGCGCTTCTCATCACAAAGAGCTTAAAAGCTGAAGCAATTTTGGAAAATGTATTGCAACAGCATCTACAGCAGCAGCTGGTGATGGGCACTGAGCAGTTCTTCAGGAGCAGGAAACAGGATAAGACAGGGCAGATAAAGATAAACAATTTTCACTGGTTTGGGATTTTAGAACTAGGGGACATATCTGAGAATTAGAGCCAGGACAATCAAAAAAAATGTTAGGAAGCACTTCTACACACAAAAGGTAGTAAATGTGTGGAACTCTCTTCCACAAATGGCAGTGGATGCTGGATCAGTTGTCAGTTTCAAATCTGAGCTTGATAAATGTTTGTTACGCAGAGATATTAGGGATATGGGCCAAAGGCAGGTGTATGGAATAAGGCCACATATCAGCTTTGATTTCATTGAATGACACAACAGTCTCAAGGGGCTGAATGGCCTACTCATGTTGCTATGTTCCTAGGTGGCGATGTTGAGGGAGGGCAGCTAGAGCAGTTGAATGGGATCTTACTGGAAATGCAGACACTCATTCCTTTGGCTGAGGAAAGGATGAGGGGCTGACAAAAGAATTCCTCAACTCATTGTAACCCGAGTGGTTCTTCCATGAGTGAATGTGCATGGTCTTTGTTTATTCTTAGTTTCTCTTCCTAGTTGTAATAACCTGATGCCAGTGAAATAAGAATTCCTTTTTTTTCTGATTCTTAGGCCATATGTGTGTTCAAATCTCACTGTTATCACATCAAACCTTAGCTCCATTAATCAGTATTGATAGACTCTAGGTTGGTTGGACCTGATCTGATGATCTATCCTATTTCTGTCAAGACCTGCTGGATGTTCTGGTTCTGACGCTGCTGGCTCAGTAGGGTTCTGAGCCGCCTTTTATCTTTTGGCTGCAGAGAACTGACTTCATGTTAATCCTGCTTATAGCCCTTGATTGGTTTCCAGGAACAAGGTAAGTCTAAATTTAGTCCAAATCAAACTGAATTTAGTCCAATGTATCATGCATAGATGTTTTCTCCTTTGCACATTGTCACAATCACAGAATGCCTCGTGCACTTGCCGTTTTATTTCTTTCACTTGTCTGGCAGGTGGTACTGAGATCACCCATATTGAGCCATTGTCTGCATAAGAACGACATTTAAGAATGGTAGAAAAGTCAGATTTTTGCCAGCCTCAGCATTCGCAAGGGCTGTAACCTGTTCCAAGAGTTGTTAGCTTCTAGCTGCTGCAACTTTGCAATAAATTCTAATCACGTTCTCAGTGTTTCTAGCAACAATGTATGGAGGTGAGACTGCAATAGGTCCTGCTAATTCCCAAGTTTCCTCATGCTCTTGCCTCCATGAGCTGGGAAGATTCTGGTCAGTGTTTTTAAAATGCAAACGAAGCAATACTTGTTCAGTTTCCCTTTTTTTCCATTTTTATGTTGAGGGCTGCGAGTGAAGCTGAAATTTTAGATTATTTCTGAGATGCGGGAGCGCCGGTTACCATGGCAATTGATGATATTCCTGATGTGTATGATGATTGACTGAGAGGTTGCGCATGCTGAGTCAAGCTGCCCAGTTTATTTATTTATCATCTGGCTTGATCAAGATTGCTCAATGAAGGCAGTGGGCTTGTTACATACAATCGGACTGTGGATCTGTTTGAACTTTGGTCTTATCATGCTGGAAATGACATTTGGAAATAGGTTCATCAAAAGTTGGTGCAGTTTATCGAGAGTACACTTGATTACCTCTGAGCATTTGATGGTATTTGCATTTATATCGTGCCTTATCTTTAGCAAAATTTCACTTTTATGTCAGAAAATGTGACATTGTTCAGCATCAGTAACACCCCGTAAGAATAACATGACGTATCTGACTGGTTAATTATTTCGCTAGCTCTAGTTAGGGAGTTAAAGAATGCATTTGGATAGTGTCTTTGGGAAATCCTGGAGTTGTCAAAGTGATTGCAACAATGACCATATTTTTGGACTATAGACAGGGAAATAATGTAAGGAGCACAATAGTACATTTAGACAGCATTATTCTATTTTTTTTCTGAAGAAGGGTCCAGACCCGAGACGTCTGCTTTCCTGCTCCTTTGATGCTGCTTGGCCTGCTGTGTTCATCCAGCTCTACACCTTGTTATCTCTTATTATTAACCTTCTCTGTTTCAGGGCAGGATGGTGGCTCAGTGGTTAGCACTGCTGCCTCAGAGTCGGGGACCTGGGTTCAATTCCAGCCTTGGTTGACTTTGGGGTGTGGAGTTTGCACATTCTCTCCATGTTTGCATGGGTGTTTTTCGGGTGCTCCAGTTTCCTCCTCCAGTGCAAAGACGTGCAGGTTAGGGTGGATTGGCCATGCTAAATTGTCCCATAGGGTCCAGGGATGTGAAGGCTAGGTGGATTAACCATGGGAGATGCAGGGTACAGGGATAGTGTAGGGTACTGGCTCTGGGTGGGATGTTCTTCAGGGGTTTTTTGCAGACTCGATGGGCTAAATGGCCTCTTTCTGCAGTGTAGGGATCCTATGATTCTGTTATTGTGATCAATTTTTTTTGTTTTGGTGGCACTGGTTGAGGGACAAAGATTGGCCACTACATCAGAGGGAACTGGTTGGTTTGTCACCCTAGCAGTGACATGGATTGTTCTATAATTCACTTCTGGGACGTTGGATTGTCATTTCAATGGAGAGAGAACACATCCAACAGTGCAGCACTGAAATGTCAGCTTGGAGTTTGTGCTCAGGTCTGTGGACTTGAGACTTGAGCCCACAACTTTCTGACTTGAAGGTCATGCTCACTCCTGAACCTACCAGTATGGTTTGGGACTTGAGAATTACATGAAATCTTCATTGACCAGCCAAGGAATGGGTGTGGATAGATGTCACTGCTCTAAATATCTGACCTGTACAGGCGTACCACTGCAACTATAAGCTTATGAAAAGAACCTTCACCCTCTCTCAGCAATCGCTCACTATAATTTTTAGGTTTTCCAACCAGTATTGGGCAGAAATTTACAGCAGTTCCATTCCCCAGATTTTATTGCATGTTACTACCCATAAAATTTAACAATCTGTAAACCTTAACCCTCCAGTCTGTTTAGACCACTGCTGCATTTAGCTTTTCACCATTTAGAAAGTGCCCTTTTATATTTCAAGTGATTGACTTCACTGTTGTTGATGTTGGATTTCAGTCGTCATGGATTTTTCCTCTCACTTGATCTTTTATCCTTATGATTTTGTGCTTCCTTCACATTGTTCGCAATAATACCTATCTTTGCAGCATTAGCAAACATAGGTATGTGGTTTTCCACGTGATCATTTAAGCTATTTTAAAATGGAGTAAAACAGTTGAGGGCTTCATATTAATGCTTGTTACTGATCGTGAACTTACAGCCTGGCCATTCTACTTAATGTGTACTGCCACTCAACCAATTTCATAACCAGGTCAATAATTTGCCTTCAGTCCCTGAACTTCAATTTTAGCACAGTCTCACAGAAGGACATGTATTGAAAATAGTACAAGTCATCATCAACCTACCAGACTATAGGGCTGCCCTCTCATTAAAGATAGCCAACTGGAGGTGTTTTAACCTGAGGGTCATCAAGCCTCAGGCAAGGGGAAAGAGAGTCCTTCATGTTAACCTGAGCCCATGCTGTTTGTCATACTGCATTGCAAACCAGCCATCTCGCCAACTGGCCTGATCAACCTGTTGACTGTACATAGAAACGTTGAAGATAAGAGCAAGAGTAGGTCATTTGGCCCCTCAAGCATGTTCTACCATTCAATATGATTATGGCTGATCATCAAGCTCAATACCCTAACCCCGTGTTCCCCCCACCCCCCCATATCCTTGATCGATTTAGTCACAAGAGCTGTATCTACCACCTCCTTGAAAACACATGATGTTTTGGCCTCAGTCACTTTCTGTGGGAGTGAAATCCATAGGCTCACCACTCTCTGAATGAAGAAATTTTTCATCTTCACCCTAAAGCATTTCCCGCTTATCCTTTAAACTACGAGCTCCTGGTTCTGGACTCCCCCGCCATTGGGAACATCCTTCAGGCATCTAACCCGTCTAGTCCTGTTAAAACTTTATAGATTTCTGTGACATCCTCCCTTGTCCTTCTAACCTCCAGTGAATATAATCCGAGCAGACTCAATCCTTCCTCATAGATCGGTCCTGACATCCTAGGAATCAATTTGAACTTCATCTATAGCAAGAGCGTCCTTCCTCAGATAAGGATACCAAAACTACACCGAATATTTCAGGTGTGGCCTCACCAAGGTCCGATATAATTGCAGCAAGACGTCCTTGTTCCTGTACGTGGATTCCCTTGTTACGAAGGCTCGTGTACAGTTTCTTTTTTACTATCTGCTGCACCTACATGCTTACTTTCAGTGACTGATGCATGAGGACACCCAGGTCTTTTTGAACATTCCCTTCTCAATTTAGACCCATTCAGGTGATAATCTGCCTTCCTATTTTTGCTACCAGAATGGATAATCTCACGCTTACCCACATTATTTTGCACTTGCCATGCATTTACCCACTCATTCAGTTAGCCCAAATCACACAGCAATGTCCTCCTCACACTTCCACTCAGCTTTGTGTCATCTGCAAAATTTTGATATATTACATTTAGTTCTCTCATCTAAATCATTAACGCATATTGTGAATAGCTGGGACCTAGTAATCTACCCCCAGTCCCATGCACCTTAATTTTACACTAATCTCTTTGGTAAGACTTTGTCAAAAGCCTTCTGAAAATCCAAATAAATCATATCCACTGGCTCCCCCAATCAACTCTACGAGCTACATCTTCAAAGAATTCCACTAAATCTGTCAAGCATGATTTCCCTCTTGTAAATCCATGCTGACTGTGTCTGATTCTACCACAATTTTCCAAGTACTCTGCTGGTAAATCCTTGATAATGGACTCTAGCAACTTTTGCACTATTGATGTCAGCCTCACTCATCTATCAATTCCCTGTTTTCTCTCTACCTCCCCCTTTAAACAGTGGTGTTACGTTAGCAAGCCTCCAATCTGTAGAAAATGTTGCAGAGTCTAAAGAATCTTGGAAGATGACCTCCACTGCATCCATCATTCCTAAAGCCACTTAAGTATTTTACTTTAGGATGTAGATTGTCAGGGCCTGGGATTTATCAGCCTTCAATTTCATCAATTTCTTCAATGCCATTTCTCTACTAATACAGGTTTGCTTCAGTTCCTCTCTCTCACTAAACCCTGTGTTCCTCATCATTTATGTTATGCTATTTGTGAAGACAAATACAAAGTGTTAATTCAGTTCATCAGCCATTTCTTTGCTCCCCATTTATAAATTCTTCCTTTTCTGACTGAATATGACTTACATTAGTTTTCACCAATCTTCTTCTCTTTACATACCTATAGAAACTTTTACAGTCAGTTTTTGTTCCCCGTAAGTTGAATCTCATATTCTATTTTCTTAATTAAGCTCTTGGTCCTCCTTCGCTGACAGCTAAACTGATCCCAATCTTCATGTCTGTTGTTTTTTCTTGCCAATTTGAATGCCTTTTTATTACATCTAATTCTATCTCTAACTTCCCTCCTGAGACATAGTTTTGCTACTGTTCACTGCACTCTTGCATCAGACAGGAAACAACACATTTGGTGGCTCCCCCATTCCTCATTGAATGTTTTCCTTTGTGCATCCATTGTCATTCCTTTCAGTAACATTTCCCAATCCATCATAGGCAACTCTCACCTCACACCTCATACCATCATAGTTTCCCTTATATAAGATTCAGGACCCTAGCCTCAAAAGCAGCTACCTCATTCTCTATCTTAATAAATAATTCTATCATATTATGATTGTTTATCTCCAAAGAGCATCTCACAGCTACATTAGCATTTTTTTTTCTCTCATTGCATAATACCCTGGCTAAGATGGCCTGTTCTGTAGTTGGTTCCTCAGTGTATTGGTCCAGTAAACCACCCCATATACACTCTCCAGGAATTCCTCCTCTATGGTATTGAGACACATTTCATTTGCTGAACCTATATGCCGATTTGAGTCACCCATAATTACAGCTGTTCTTTTCCTGCATGCATCTCTGATTTCCTGTTTAATGCCATTCCCAACATCTCCACCACAGTGTGGTGATCTCAACACCCTCACTAATATTTTTGCCCCTTGCTGTTTTTCAATTCTGCCCACACAGATTGTGTTTATATTCTGCTCAATGCATTTCCATCCCCTTTCCCTTTTGTCTGACTTTCCTAAATACCGAATATCTCTGGATGTTCAGTTCCCACCTCTGGTCATGCTGCAACTATGTCTCTGTAGCCTGAACAATATCATACCCTTTTACATGGGTTTGTGTCACAAATTCATCTACATTATTTCAAATGCATTGTGCATTCAGGCTCAAAGCCTTAAGGCTTGACTTTTCTAACCTTCCTTGTCCCATTCCCACTATCTTCTTTTACTGTGGCCTTGTTTGATTCCTCTGCCTATCACTTCTCTTATTCCCCTTGCTGTCTTTTGTTCTTGCCCTTGATTCCAATTCCCCCTTGTACAGGTTTCCAATCCCCTGCCAGTATACGTAAACCTTCCTCAAGTACTCTAGCAAATACTCCCATAGAGCATCAGTCCTGGTCCTGCCCAGGTGTAACCCATCCAGTTTATACTGGTCCAACTTCCCCCAAAAGTGGTCCCAATGTCCCAGGAAACTGAAACCATCTCCCTCCCTCCCTTGCTTCAGCTGCATGTTTATCTGATCTGCCCTGCTATTTTTACTCTGACTAAACATTTTCTGAAGGTTGTTAGAAATAATATCTTAAAACCAGCACCTTTTTCTTCAAGTAAAATGTGTGAACAAACAGTAGCTGTCTTTTGCGTTGCAAACGGCCAAATTTCTGATTCGGGTTGTGGAAAATTGAACGTGATGCCATGTCTTAAGAGCTCAGAATTTGAAAATGGAATGCTCGATAGGAAGGGTAAATCAAGGTCTGAGATGCAGATTAAAGCTTGTGTTTAGACCACTGACAAAAGCTGAACAGTTATTCAAGAGGCTCGGTATTCATCATATGGACCTGAAGCTTTAATTGTTGTTTTGTTTCGTCTGCAGACTACAGATATGGCTGCACAATTGGACTCATTCAGTTTAAGCTCATATGTCATAACCATCCCCTTAAACTCCCTTAATTTGCCCGTAGATGCTAATTGTAGATTTGGTCATCAATACAGATGTGTTTGAATTTTTAAAATAATGAAAGTTAAGGTAGACATTTCTTTTTCTGACCAACCATTCAACGTGGCAGATACTGTGTGAAGTGGCCAGGGTATTGTTCAGCAGCGAATAAATCCCATAAGGTACTTTGGTGGCTAAAATATATTATTTGAAATGTTAATGTCAGAATCGACAGATGCTGGAGTAGCCTATTCTAATCTCCCAAATACTGTACCATTGAGAAATCCATTATAGGAATTAAACTCCATCTGGAGGAAATGTGTGATGGTTAACTCTGTCTTGTGTTTGCTACGTCTAGATGTTACAGTAGGCAGTGCAAGGGCCCAGTGCATCTGGATGGGAGTAGTTGGGGAATCCACATCCTTGTGTAACTTTAATGTCCCAGCATGGGTCTTTATTGTTTGGCCTCGGGCAGATTTCTTGCCTGGAGGTATTCCCGATTGCTGCACCTGGTTCCTTGCCAAATGGGAAGGAATTCAGAGGAAGAATTAAAACCCAAACAGAAACACGTGGCCTGCAGCTGTGTTCGTGTATGGTTTGAGGAGGGTGCAGCCACGTTAAAGTTTGGAGGTCGGGGTTGGAGTGGTCACAGAGTCATACAGCATGGAGACAGACCCTTTGGTCCAACCAGTCCATTGCTGGCCATAATCCCAAACTAAACTCGTCCCATCTGCCCGCACTTAGCCCATATCCCTCCAAACATTTCTTTATTCTTGTACTTATCTGAATGTATTGTAAACATTGTAACTGTACTCACATCTGCCACTTCCTCTGGAAGTTCATTCCACACATGGAATCTTCCTCCTGTCACCTTAAAAATTTGCCCCCTAGTCTTGAAATCCCCCTCCCTGGAGAAAAGACACTTTCCATTCACCTTGTCTATATTCCTCATGATTTTATAAACCTCTATTAGGTCACCTCTCAAACTTCTGCGCTCCAGTGAAAACTGTCCCAGCCTATCCAGCCCCTCCTTATTACTCTCCTTTGAGATCTTTGAGCTAGATGGCCCAATAACAGGCAGGGAAGCAGTTGCCGGAAAGCATTCTTCCTACTGGCCCACAAACAGTGTTGGAAAGGCATTTGCCTCTTCCAACAAGTAGCCCTCACTGCTGGGTGTCTGGACTTTGCTGAGGCCTGACAGACCCTGCTATTCACATTAAACCTGGAAGATAATTCATTTTGCACATGTGCCTTCATTGCACTAATCTCTTGGAAGCAGGTTAGCCACCTGCAGACCATCCTGGCTTAGTTTAAACTGGCAATGTGTGAGAGATGGATCGAAGTGAGCTGAGATCTTTGAAATTTTCTATTGCTTTCTTATTTGAATCTATTCGTTTCTGAGTTAAAATCATCTGTTCTACTCCAAAGCCCCTTATGGTTAAAAGCTGTGCATTATGTATGTATGTTGCGGACTGCGCTCAGGATTGACAATTGCAGCTAATAACACTGTAGATTGTATACAATAATAAACATGTTCTCCTGTGCTTTACAAATGGCAGAAGCTAAGTCTCTCTTGTACATTTAGCTTTGTACATGGGGAACACACATTTCTAGTCATCAATGAAGTTCAGATCAAGGAACAAGCAGCCAAGACTTGATATTAATATTGAAATTAATTTATATTCCCAGAAAATTCTTTCCAATCCATCAGCTCACCTTCGGGTGGAATATAAATGTTTGGAACAAAATATTTTTCTGCACCCATCTGATGATTTACTCAAATGGCTATTCCTCGGGTATGAGTCCAATTGTTTGATTGTGGGAAAGCATCGTAGATAACCTCAGTCTTTTCTCTTGAGATATTCATACAAGAATCAATTATTTCTGTAAGCATTACATTATTTCTCCCGGCTCGCCCAGGGGTTTTGAGGTCAATTGTAGCCTGTCAGCCATTCTTTTTTGCTCTTGTGCTGCCCTTTTCCTAGTTTTGTTATCTCTCTCTAAATCATGTCCTGTCTCTATTTTTCAAATTTATTCTTTCATGGGGTGAATGAAGGCCGGAATTTATTGTCCATCGTTAATTGCCTTCAAAACTGAATGATTGATTCCCTCGGTCATTGCAGAGGCCAGTTAAAGAATCAAACACGATATTGTGGGTCTGAAATCAATGTAGGCCAGATTCGGTACGGATGGCAGATTTCTTTCCCTAAAGGACATTATGAAATAGATGGGTTTGTCACACAATCAGTGACGCAGTGGTTTTGTGGTTGCTATTATTGAGACAGGCATCATTTTTCAGATTTGTTTATGGAATTCGAATTCCATCACCTCCCATCATGGGATTTGAATCCATGTCATGAGAACAATAGTGTGGACCTTTAAATTACTAGTCCAGTGACCTTATCACTGTGCCACCATCTTGCCTTTGCTCTGCCTCTGACCCTCATTCTGAATCTCACTACAGTTGTTAGCTTCGCATGCTTTCTTGCCCTTGCTTTTCGTCTTGCGTTCTCTCTCTCCACTTATGCTCTCTCTTGCCTGACATCCCCCCCTTCCCTCCCCGCCAGTTGTCTTACACTTGATCGCTCATCTGGCTCTGTCTCTCTTTCTCTCTCAACTCTTGCTCCCACTCTTTCTTGTCTCACTCTCATTCTTGTTGTGGTTTGTGGATGACACTCCTTTTTGATGTGGGGGTGAAGAAGTATTCAATGCTGAGGAGCACTGCAGAAAATTAAAATAAAATATAATTAAGTTGGCAAAGTGGGCATTTAATGGATAAATAAACTTGAACAATGGGTGAGGCAATATATTGTGGACAGAAAAACAAGGAGGCAATGTATCACTTGAAAGAAATGTTAAACGATGGAGAGGAGCAAAGGGATTTGGAAATCTAAATGCACAAGTCACTAAAAGGAGTTCCACAGGTTAATAAGGTCATGTATGAAAAGCAAACAAAGTATGAGGGTTTATTTATGGGATTGAAACAAGATCGTTGCATGGTAGTACAGAGCTTGTGAATTGCTGAGAAAAGAGCTATGTGGTTGATGTTTTTACCTTGCAATCATCAGGATAGATGCAAGAAAACTAAACTTCAAAAGGAGCAACAAATTTTCAAGCATAAGGTGTGGAGCTGGAGGAACACAGCAGGCCAGGCAGCATCAGAGGAGCAGGAAAGCTGACGTTTCGGGTCTGGAACCTTCTTTAGAAATGGGGGAGAGGAAGAGGACTCTGAAATAAATAGAGGGGGTGGGGGCGGTGATAGAAGGTAGATAGTGGAGCGGATAGGTGGGAGAGAAGACGGACAGGTCAAGGAGGCGGGGATGAAGCTAGTAAAATTGAGTGTTGGTAGGAAGTTGGGATGGGGATTGGTCAGTGAGGTGGGATAAAGATGGACAGGCCGGGGAGAGAAGATGGACCGGTCAAGGAGGTGGGGATGAGAGGGGGTGGCTGGTCTTGGGATGAGGGCGGAGATGGGGAGATTTTGAAGCTAGTAAAGTCCACGTCGAGACCACTGGGTTGTAATTTTCAAACATGTTTCTTATGCAGTGTAAATTATTGTTCCCTTGGAAGTCTAGCATTCTTGTATTTGACCTAATGACGACTGCAAGATCAAAAGTTTTAACTGGATGTGTCTTTTGTCATCTTACACTCATGAGCACAGTTTGCAAGAAATACCATAGTAAAGGAAATAGCAGTATTTCTGTTGTATGAGAAGGGATGGTTTAATTGGAAAGCTGTCTCCAATTGGTGTGTGTTACCATGGAGAATGTACCAATTAATGATGACTGACAGTTAACTGCTAAACTTTATTTAGAGTCAACATGACTAGTTTAAAATCTAATTGGTAGTGACATTGCCCTGGGAAATGAACCAGAGAAAGGCTGTCATTATTTTGTTGAGGTTGAAACAGACGCTATACTTGTGCATGTTCTTCCTGCCACCAAAGAACAGGATCCTGTGACTGCCTACACCCACGTCAGTCGTTCATTTATGCACACAGCCTGAATGTCGGATGATGGTCGAGGGATATTTCTGTGATTGGAAGTCTGTTTCCAGTGGGGTCCCACAGGGTTCCATTTTGGGGTCCTTGTTGTTTGTGGTGTACATTAATGACTTGCACTTAAATGTAGGGAGTATGATGAAATTTGTGGATGACATGAAAATTGGTGAGGTGGTAGATAATGAGGAGGACGGTCATAAACCGCAGGAGGATGTGAGTGGATGGGTTAACTGGCTAGAGCAGTGGCAAATGAAATTTAACCCAGAACATGTGAGGGCATGCATTTCAGAAGACCTAATAATGCAAGGGATTATAGCATGCTGGAAAATACTGAAGGTTAGAGGGACTTGGTGTGCAGATCCCTGAGGATGGAAGGACAGGTAGATAAGATGGTTCAGATGACACGTAGGTTACTTGCTTTTATGAGCTGAGGTGGAGAATTGAAGAGCAGGGTGGTTAAGCTGGTTAGGTCACAACTAGAATGCTTTGTGCAGTTCTGGTCACCACATTATAGGAAGGATATGATTACACTGGAGAAGGTGCAGGGGCGATTCACCAGGATGAGCTGTGGTGTCTGACCTATGAGGAAAGCTTGAATCATCGGGGGCTGTTTTCTTTCAAGCAGGTAAGATTGAACGGGGACCAGATAGAGGTGTACACGATTGAGAGGCATAGACGGAGTGGTAGGAAGGCACTCTTTCCATTGATTGAGGGGTTAATAACCGGGGCCATAGAGTTAAGGGAAGGGTGACATGGTGGCTCAATGGTTAACACTGCTGCCTCACCGCACCAGAGATCTGTGTTCGATTCCATCCTCGGGCAACTATCTATGTGGAGTTTGCATGTTCTCCCCCTGTCTGTATGGATTTCCTCCGGGTGCTCCAGTTTCCTCCCACAGTCCAAAAATAAGCAGGTTAGGTGGACTGGCAATGCTAAATTGCCCATAGTGTCCCAGGGATATGCGGGCTTGGTCGATTAGCCATAGGCAATGCAAGGTTGCAGAGATTGGGTGGAGGCTTTGGCTCTCGGTGGGATGCTCTTTGGAGGGTTGGTGTGGACTCGATGGGCCAAATGGCGGGCTTCCACACAGTAGGGATTCTGAGTCTATGATCCTATGAAGAAGAATAGAGAAGAGTTTTTCGGAAAAGGTAGTGGGAGTCTGGAACTCACAACTGAAAAGGCTGGCTAGGTCAGAAACTCTTGTAACATTTAAGCAATATTTAGTTACTCTCTTGTATTGCCGTAGCCTCCAGGGCTATGGGTCAAGAGCTGGAAAATGAGAATATTGTAGTCAAATCTTTCTTGACTGGCACTGCCAAGATGGGGTGAATGGCCTCTTTCTGTGCTCTGTCTCCATGAGTTGACCCCGTTTCTGGAGAGATTTTTGACAGTCCAAATGTTGACTTCTATACTTAGGTTCACACGCAATTATTTTCTTCCAGCAGCATGAAGCCACATAGTGCCCTGTCTGGCAGGTTGAAGAGAACAGATTGTCTTACCAAGGTCATAGCCAAGCCACCAAGATACTTCACCTTCATCTTCTCAATCATATTTGCCCAGAGATGTTGCTGCTAAAAATTGGAGGTGAGGGAGCGGAAGAAGTAGCCAGTGTCTTGATTACACACAGAAGAAAGTGTCTACCTATCCAGGCTTTGTGAATGATTATTCTGAAGGTTTGAAACTTGGGATCCACAGAAAGATTCTCTGCAGGCACCATTGCTCAGAACGTGTATGTCTGCGGGAATGGTGATTCATTTTGCCTGCCGCAGCAGCTTTTAATGGATTTTTGGAGGATCTGGAGCAATATTTCGGAGACAAAGCTCTGTTATGTCATGGGGCAAGGAGAAGTAAATGTAAACTGAGAAGTTTTGGAACCGATGTGCTGCTGCTCAAGTTGTTTGGGTTACCACTGTGGCATCTGTTAGGAAGCGTGAGAATGGAATCCACCAGGATAAGACAGGGACAAGGTCTGGAATGACCAACTTGATTTGGATTCTGGCTCATTCATCTCTTCACCCTCCTCACCCGATCCCTGAATTGGTGCATTGTACTAAAATGGAATGGATGATGTCGAGGTTGAACTGCAGTGTGTGCTGTCTTTGCCACAGGTCTGGGCAGGTTGTTTGACTGCCAACAAGCTTACTAGGTAACTTCTTCCCTGTGATGTTGGTTATGAGTTTGAATCCCCACTTGCAAACAGGACCACTATAGTCTAGATTACTATTGCAGCTGCTGTGGGAACGCTGCATTGTTGGTCGTGTCTTTTGGATGAGATGATAAAATTTCGTTCTCCTATTACAATGAAATCTAATGCTAATTATTCTTGTTAAATTAAACCCAGGCTGTGTAATGTCGACATTATGAGGTGGTTGTACTGATGGGGAACTTTTTTATTGGGTCCCATTTTTAGTGTCTCTTTTTCTCATGAGGTTGTCATATTTTGCAAGCTTTCTGTGTCACCCTGCATGTTTTGATTGGCATGAATGCTTTGGTTCGGAGCAGGCTGTGACGGAGACTCAGCGATGCTGCAGATGAGCAGATGGCTCGCAACACTGAGAGAAGATTAGGTGGTTTGGAGTGTGTGATCTGTAGCAACTGTCATTAGTTTCCATTTGTGCCAATTCCCGTGCATCAGGCAAAATTCACAATCAAGGAGAAAATAAAGGACCAATGTTTTCAATGCGCAACACACCAGCGATGCCAAGCTCAGGTTTAAAATCTCTTTGACAGCTGTGTTAAACCATGCAGTGTGTTTATCCTCTGATGTATAAGCTGTCTTTTCCTATGCAGTGCTGGGGCAAGTGTTGCACTGGTGAAAGTGTCATCTTGCAGATGAAATATTTAACCAATTTTCTACCAATCCTTCAGGTACGAAATCTATTGATAATAGATTAGGGTAGTTCTCCTGGTGTACTGCGTAATGTTTATTGCTGAGACAACACAGCTAATAACAGGTTACATCACTTTTGCTCATTTGGTCATTTGTGGAGTCTTGCTATATGCAAACTGGCTGTCATATCCATTTACAATATTAACTGCACTTCCAAAGATGAAAAATGTTGGATTTGTGCAATGTGTGACATAAATGCATTGATCCTTTTGTATGATTTGTGTGTTAAACTGTGGTCAGGGCAAAACACCCCATCAGTTGGAGTCATACTTAAAACAAACAAAGATGTTTGTGGTTGTTGAAGTTCAATCATTTCAGCTTTTGACTATCTCAGCAGGAGTTCCTCAGGGTAATAAAAACAAAGTTGCTGGAAAAGCTCAGCAGGTATGACCCAGCTATCGTCAGTGACTTCGTCAACGGCCTTTCTTCCACTGTAAGGTCAGAAGTGGAGCTGTTCATTGGTGATTGCACCATTCATAACTCCCCATACTGAAGCAGTCAGTGTCCAAATGCAACAGGAGCTGGACAATGTCCAGATTTGGGCTGACAGTTGGCAAGTAACACTCCCCACTAAACATCCCGCCCCACCCCCCAATGGCTGACATGTGATAGAATGTCCATTTACTTGGATCGGTGCAACTCCAGCTCCGAAGACATTTGACACCATTCAAGTCAAAGCAGCCTGCTTGATTGGCCCCCCTATCCACCACCCACCACTTTCACTCACTTCACAACAAATACACAGTAGCAGCAGTGTGTACCATCTGAGAGAGTCACCATACTTCAAGGCTCTTTTGACTGTATGTTCCAAACACGCACGCTCTACCATCTAGAAGGACATGGACAGCAACTGCAACGGAACACCGTGCAAGTTCCCGTCCTGGCCTTGTATGATCCAAACTGGGAGCTATCTTGCCGTTCCTTCAGTGTCATTGGGTCAAAGTCCTGGAAATCTGATCATGATAGCACTATGAATGTCCACATGCTCCACAAGGACTGCGGCAATTCAAGAAGACAGCTCACTACCATCGTCTTCAGGGCAATAAATGCTGGTCTTGCCAACAAAGCCCACATCCTATGTATATGGCAATTCATCTTTGATGTTATATTGAGTATAATCACTTCAGTGTTTCTTTTTCCCCCTCCGTATTTATGCACTTTAGTCTGGTTTCCTTCTGAGTTCTCAAGAAAGTAGGTTGGAGTGAATCATCTGTCACCCATCATTGACATTATTGTGCCAAAGAAGGACATTTGGCAAAATTGAACCATATGGCTTGCTAGTGCCAGCCTCATTGTAAAATGCTATTTATGGCACTCAGGTCCTTTTGCTAGATTAGATTTTTTTCAGGGAAATTCCACCTTCCAGCATTTAAATCATGAATGAACAGCTGACTAATATGCTCTCCTGTCCTGCTAAATTTCAATTCTGCAATGTTGGGGAAGGTGGTACGGAACTTATTTTCCTGGGAAAGTGTCGATCATTTGTTTTAACTGTCCCCTCTGTCTCCCTCAACCACTCGTTTTGTCAGACTGTTGTTCAACAACAAGTACTGAGTGGGCAGAAAGTTCCCTAAATGAATATTATGAAGTTGCAAGAATTGTCTTTGATCTCCTCCCTTTTCTCAAGTTATTCACTTCATTCCCCGAGTTGGTCACTTGCTTAAGCTAAGACAGACTATTTGTCAGATCTTTGGTATTCTTGTCCATTCCAAGATGAGCTTCATCCATATGTAGACTCCACCACGATGAATCCATGTTCAGAACATTGCCTTTGTGTTCTCAGGAATTAAGAAATCCCCTTTTGATACCTTTTGTTTTAATTTTCCCAATGCTCTCCTGACTGACCTTCCATCTCCCAAAAAGTTAAACTCTTCCAAAATTCTGCTGCCCTTATTCCTAACTTGCCAAGTCCCATTGACAAATTTCCGCTCGACTCACTGACTTCCATAGGTTTCCATTCCAGCAAAGGCTTGATTTAAAAATTCCTGTCCTTATTTTTGCGTTACTTCATGGCTTCATTGTCCTGGTAACTCTGAAAGTTCCTGCATCCTGCAAGATGTCCGTGCTTATCCAATTCAAGCATTGTGTTTCCAGTTTTAGTCATTCCATTGGTCCTAAACTTTGGAATTTCTTCCCATAACTTCTCTACTTCCCTCTCTCTAGTTGAGATGCTGATTGATGAATTAAAAGCACTTTGTGTTTAATCGTTATAACATTTCCTTGTGTGGCTTTGTCAATCCCCAGTCCTTGTGTTTTTCAACGTTTTATAAAACTCCTGTGAAATACCTGGAAATGTTTACTTTGTTAAATACTCTGTCATTATTCATCTGTCACTTGAGATGCATAAATTTCCAGTAAAATCATTATTTTAATAAGGTTTTGTGCTAGTGTTGTTGCTTCCAGCTGCGGCAGAAGATGGGTGTTCTGACAATTTAATTGATTCAGATGAGTTCATGAGGGGGTACCAGATGTGACATGTGACATGTGAGATGATACATTTGGCGTTCTAGTTTGTGTTAGGATAAGATTGATTGAATAAACCTTTTTTGTTTGTGCTTGGGTGAAATAATGGCTGAATAAGTTAATAGTTTCCCCCTGGAATGCAGTTATCAGCAGTAATTGAGAAAAATTGCCTTTTATTTATTTTAGATTTCTGACTCAACACAGATTTTTTTTCGTAGATCAGGCTGCTGTTCAAGTGTATCTTGATATCAAAATACGAATTGGATCAGTGTTTTTTTTAATTCAATACTAAATTTCCCTTGCTCGTGCTTACAAAGATCAATAGTTTAAGTGCAGATCACCTTATTGTCAGGCAATCTGACTTTGGAATTCCCCCAGTATTCACTCTTCCAACTAAACCATTCGTGCAACTAATTCTGTCTCAGTCACTAGTGTTCGCTAATTCTGGTTAGCGCCAATTGGAGCTCTCTGCAAAGTTTTTGTTGTGGTTTCTACTTCTCATTCCCCTTTAGTTGATGCTGCAACTCACTCAAGTTGCATAATCCACTCGTTTGAACCATGGACACAAAGCAGCTGTGTATTTTGAGATAACAAGGTGTAGAGCTGGATGAACACAGCAGGCCAGGCAGCATGCGAGAAGCAGGAAAGCTGACGTTTCAGGTCTGGATCCTTCTTCACACTCAAAACGTCAGCTTTCCTGCTCCTCTGATGCTGCCTGGCCTGCTGTGTTCATCCAGCTCTACACCTTGTTATCTCAGATTCTCCAGCATCGGCAGTTCCTACTATCTCTGAGTGTATTTTGAGAAGCCGGCTCCAAATCAGAAGGTTGTGGGTTCAGGTCTGTGTGCTCGAGTACAGGTTTTACGCAGAAACTCCAATGCAGTACTGAAGGAGTGCCACATCAAGGGCTGAGACATTAAACCAAAGCATTACCCGTCCTCTTGGGTAGAAAGTCAATGCGTCAATGCCCATGGTCTGCGTCTGTGTGTGTGTGTATCACAAAATAACTGAGCAATGCCAAGCTGTCAAACCTCTTGTCCTGACTCACCACTTCGAAATGGCTCTTGCAGCAGATTAGGGAAGGCAATGGTTGCCCATGGTAACCTACTGAGGGAGTATCAGAAGGCCATCATTATTTTCTGAAGTAGTAAGGAGAATACGAATGGAAAAGTCTTGGACTGTGATTTATAAATGTAACTTGTATTCTGTCTTGAGCATGCTCCTCTGTTTATTTTTATTCCTACTGTGCTATCTCAATCTGCAATTGCTTCCACTCCAGGTCAATGAACCAGTCGATCAACCTCTTATTTCTGTCATTATCCCTTTGTGTTGAAGTCCAATGGTTTTTAATGTAACAATTAATGATTCCTCACTTTATCAGTTACCACCCTCTTTGACCGTCATATCAGGAAATATTTGGTTGTTTTATCTCTCCAGCTCCCACCCTGCCACAGACTTTCTCCTTCATTCTTCCTCCCAAGACATCACCACTCACCACCCCTCTGTCCCTTATAATTGTCATATTTCTATTTCTCTTCAGCGCTAACTGTCTTTGTCTCCATAGATGTTATTTGACCTGCTGAGTTTTTCGATTTTGTTTTTGGTTTGATTTCAGATTCCCAGCATCCGCAGTTCTTTTGTGTTTGTACACACCAGTATGCTTCTTTGACCGGTTTGATATTAGCAACAATTCAGGATTTTAGTTGGAAGTTTTCAGTTGTCACTCAGTCAGTCGTGTTGCTAATTCTCGGTGATTTGTTGAAGTTCAGCCAAGCATGAATTTGCAATTTGCGCATCACCAGTCAGAACAATTTGTTATGGCTTCCCAGAATGAATATAGCCTTTTGGCACACGTCACCTTTCCTGTTTCACTGTCTTAATTCCTCCAATTCCATCAGCCTGCTCTGCCCATTCACTCCCGTATTCCTAGAGGTGGCATTCCTCTGCTTTAGCCATGCAATTATGTCCCTTTCAAATTTTTTGTATAATTAATAGTTGAATCTGAATCCACTGTCTTTTCAGGCCATGCATGCAAAATCATCATAAACTGTTCTGCATTTTATTTTTAATCATATTGTTTCCTGTTTCTTTCTCCAATTAGTTTTTGGGTCGTTAGCCCAAGTGACTGTTATCCCTGGAGTATAACCAGGGTCTTTGACTCAGGAAGGCATTATGGAACACGTGATATTCTCACAACCGCACACCCTAGCACGGTTCACTGGATTTTAGTTAGAAACAGAGCCCCTGGCGGATTCTTACCTCCACTTCACTAGCCTGAAGCCACAGAGGCCAATTGTAGCACCCTCTCCACCGCCACCCCTCCCCCACCTCTCAAATGTTGCTCTGGGCTGGTATCAGCTTTGGTTCAGTGCTCACTGCTGAGTTAGACCTTGGATCTAATTTTCACTGTGGAGAGCAAGCTCTCACTGGTACCCTGGCCAATACTTATACCTCAACCAACATCGCAAGAAACAAATTATCTGACCATTACCACTTTGCTATTTGTAGGATTGTACTGTATTCAAATTGACTGGTGAATTTCTGATACTACAACAATAGTTACACCATAACAGTTACTGGTGTGAGATTTCCTCCAATGGGGTGTTTTACCTGATGCAGTAATGCTTATCTTGTCTCCCATAACATAAGAAATTGGGCTTGGATACTGAAGAATCCAACAGAGATTTATTACAACTAGTTGTTATGTATAAGCCTTTCATTCTAACATCGGTAAGTGTGTGGGCTAATCATTAAGCTATTAAGTTACAACAGAGGAGTATGCATCCAACAGACTATCATATCTCAACTGATCAAAGATCAGATCACGTTTGAGACTTTTATACCCTCGCATTGCATGTAAGATTAAGCGATAATATCATGAACGTGTCTTTTAGAGGTATCCTGACCAGTACTTCATTGACTTTAAAATGTTTCAATACAACTTGAGGTCCTGGACTAGTCTCTTGTGTAAATGTACCTTCTTTTATGGGGACATGGACTCATCCCTAGATGATGCCACTTATGCAGTGCTGCTTCCTGTGTTGTCTTCAACTAAATAGACTGTGTACTTTATCTTGTTCATAATTCCAGTATCCTACATAAGAACATAAGAGCTAGGAACAGTAAAAGGCAATTAAGCCCCTTGAGCCCGCTCCGTCATTTAATACTACCATGGATGATCCAGCCCGCTTTCCATAGCCCTTTGCTCCATTATTAATTAAAAATCTGCTTTTTTCCTCCTTAAATTTAGTCATTGACCCAGCATTCACCACACTCTGAGATAATGCATTCCACAGAGAAGTCATCTCTCCCCATCTCTATTTCAAATTTCCTGTCCTTAATCCTAAATCCTAAAACTATCACCTCTCATTCTTGCCCCACAAAAAAAAAATCCTTCCTATATCAACTTGGTCAATCCCCTTTAGCATTTTATATACCTCAGTTAGATCTCCACTCATTCTTCTAAACTCCAGGAAGAGCAAGCTCAATCCCCCTTCATAAGACAAACCCGTCATCTCTGGAATCAATCTGGTGAATCTCCTCTGTACTACTTCGAATGCAACTGCATCCCTCCCCAAGTAAGGAGACCAAAATTGTACACAATACTCCAGGCACTGCACTTAACAAATTTCACGTTTCTCCGGCAAATGGCAGCAGACCAATTCCAAGCCTTAAAATGAACCTCATCTCTTTCTCCCCAAACAATATAATTTCAACTTTAGGCTCAGCCTCCCACAGTATGTCCATTCACAGCTCAAACGTAGCTCCAAATCCCGGTCCTTCCACAAAGAGGCCACTGTCACTACTTAATGCAGTTTTCTTCTTCAGCCTCTACTCCACACTTTCCATAAGACCACAAGATGTAGGAGTAGGGATAGGCCTATGAGACATTGATTCCACTCTGCCATACAATGTGATCATGGCTGATCTGATGATCCTCAGTTGTACTTTCCTACCTTTTTCCTGCTCATGTCCTTACTGATTAAAAATCTGGTTATCTCTCCATGAATATACTTCATGACCCAGCCTTGATAGCCCTCTGTGGCAATGAAATCCATAGATTCACTGCCTTCTGACAGAAAATCAATCCTCCTTATCTCTTTCTTAAATGGGTGACTCCTCACTGAGATAATGTCCTGTTGCCCCAAATTCATCCACAAGGGAATACAACCATTCTGCATCTACCCTGCCAAACTCCCTAAGAACCTTGTGTTTCAACAAGCTCTCCTCTCATTCTCCTAAATTTCAGTGAATGCAAGCTCAATTGACTCTGCCACTCCTCAGAGGAATATCCCTCCTTACTTGGAAGCAACTAATTGAAACTTCTCTGGACTGCTTCCAATACAAGTAAATCCATCCTGAGATAAGGAGTCCAAAACTGTTCACACTATTCCAACTGTGATCTGACCAGCATCTTGTGTTGTTTGAGCAAGATCTCTCTATGTTTATACTCCATTCCTTCTGAAATAAAGCTCATTACATTTGCATTCCCGTTACTCACGGAATTTGCATGAAAATCCCAAAATCCCTCTATGCTGTAGCTTTCTGCAGTCGTTCTCTATTTAAATAATATTCGGCTCTTCTTTTCTTCCTAGCAAAGTGCATAACCTCACATTTTTCCTGTCCATCAACCAAATTTATGCCCATTCGTTTAAACTATCGATATCCATCTATAAACCCCTTGTGTCATCCTTATTTTTGTGTGATCTTTTAACTAGTAACAGTTCATTACTTCTGTCATCCAAGTCATCAATATATATTGCAAATAATTGTGGCCCCAGCACTGATCCCTCTGCCTCTCCACTGGTTACAGGTTGCCATGCTGAAGATGGCCCCTTTAACTGAACTCTGTCATCTAATAATTATGCAGTCATCTACTCATGCTAGTACACTGCCCCAAAAATGATTAGTTGTTTTTTAATTGTGTGCTGTACCTAACTGAATCCCTTTTGGAAATACAAGTGCATTATATTTACAGGTTCCCCTTTATCTACCCTGCTTGTTACCACCTCAAGCAACTGTAATATATTTGTCAGGCATGAGTTCAGCACTGACTCACTTCTGATATCCTAGTGCAGCACGTAAGGAGGGCTGTGCTTTTGGAAGTGTCTGATTTAAGGGCAGCAATCAGCTGAGACTGTCTTCCCTCCTGTGAGACTTCATAGATGCTGGGGCACTACTTCAAAGGAGGAGCCAAAGAGTTCTTTCTGGTGTCCTGGTGAATATTTATCCCATGACCAACATCACTAAAACATAAAATGTTCTGGTCGTTACCATATTGCTGTCTGTGAGAACTTCCTGTATGCAAATTGGCCTTCACATTGTCTACGTTAAAAGCACATTTCATTTGTCCTGGTGCAAGTCTGTCTTTCTCTCTCACTGTTAACTCTTCCCTTGGCTGACATCAGCTACCTCAAGACATTGGGCATGTTAAATCTACCGATTCTGCACAGATTCCATGCCTAGCGCTTCTTTTGATCATTGTGTTTGAATCTATGAATCCTCCTATATTTCTGTGGTAACTCCTGTTCTGCAAAATGTTTGCAAAGCAGCTGCCTCCTTTTAAGCGAAAAATTGAGCATCCTCTATTCAAAAAATTCTACATTAAAAATGTTTTTTTTTTTTCTCTCCTGTCTAAAATGGGATTTCCAAATCTGGAGAAGGAAAATGATTACGCTGTTGCAGTATGATTCAGTTTTGGTTGTAATCCTTGGGATTTTCTGTAATCTCTTGACCAGAAGGCCCAAGATTCCTGAAATGAAAATACATGAAGAGAGGGAAATGCAGATGGGAAAATGGACTTCAAGGCTGGATTCAAATTATGTTTCTCATTTATGCAATGCTGCACTGCAGCCTCCTATTTAAATAAAAAAAATGTGAAGATGGAATGAATAGAGAGATGTCTTTGCTCCTGCCCTGTTGGTCTGAGATAATCTTGAAAGTGTAGTTAGTTGAGTGAATATAGTTGAAAGATAGTTGAGTGAATTCTAAGATAACAAGGTGTAGAGATGGATAAACACAGCAGGCCAAGCAGCATCATAGGAGCAGGAAGGCTGACGTTTCGGGCCTAGACCCTTCTTCAGAAATGGGGGAGGGGAAGGGGGGTTCTGAAATAAATAGGGAGAGAGGGGGAGGCGGATAGAAGATGGATAGAGGAGAAGATAGGTGGAGAGGAGACAGACAGGTCAAAGAGGCGGGGATGGAGCCAGTAAAGGTGAGTGTAGGTGGGGAGGTAGGGAGAAGATAGGTCAGTCCAGGGAGGACGGACAGGTCAAGAGGGCGGGATGAGGCTAGTAGATAGGAGATGGGGGTGGGGTTTGAGGTGGGAGGAGGGGATAGGTTGGAGGAATGTTGGTGAGAATGATTGAAAGACTCCAGTCTTGTGGAGGGATTCTGAGATTTAGTTGTCGTTGTTGGCAATCTCTGGTCACATGTTCTGTGGATCCTGGTATGGCTGATGAGCCCGATCCTGGAGCCATATCTCCTACCACACGTTTGGCAGGTGTTTCCGGGAGGCGGAGCTGCTTCTTGGCCTTGAAATCGTTGATATTCCTTTCTCCAGTTGCTTTTCTGTACTTCCACTTGCCAACTGGTATTTCCCCAAAGAATTGTTTCTTCTGAACAAGGGTCTCCATGTCGCATTGATGTTGCTATGCAACGATGTCTCGTTGACATCTGTATTGCATTTCTTGAGGGAAACCTCAGGGAAGCCTTTGTTACGCTTCCTTTGTCCTCCGCTCATTCGAGTGCCTTCCTTGAGCTGGGCGAAGATGATTTACTTTGGTGGCCGGATCTCAGGCATCCTAAGCATTTGGCTGTCCCAGCAGAGTTGGTTTCAGATGCTTGGGTGTCAATGCTATTGGCTGCTTCAAGGACGCTAATGTTAGTTGCCATCCGTCAAAAGAACTTCAGTGGCTTAAGGACACAAATTGAAACCAGATTTGAAACATTGCCTTTATAGATGCTTAAAGAATTCTTTTAATTAGCAGACAGGGTGAAATGTAACTACCAAGGATAGAAAATATAGGATAAAAACCGAAAGACCTGTGGATGCTGTAAGGGTCACTAGACCCGAAACATTAACTCTGGTTTTTCCCTTCACAGATGCTGCCAGACCTGCTGAGCTTTTGCAGCAACTTTGTTTTTGTTCTAGAAAATATAGGAGTCATACAGCACAGAAACAGACCCTTCGGTCCAACTATGCTGACCGTGTGCCCAAACTAAACTTGTCCCACCTGCCTGCACTCGGCCCATATCCCTCCAAATCTTTCCTGTTCATGTACTTATCCAAATGTCTTTTAAATATTGTAATTGTACCTGCATCTACCACTTCCTCTGGCAGTTCATTCCACACACGAAGCACTTTGTGTCAAACAAAAAGTTGCCTCTCGTATCTGTGGACTGGTACTTCACAATAATCAGCTCAGGTTTTGAAAAGCTGAAGATTGAGGAGAATGAGTGTGGAGAATTCCAACAGTCCAGTGTCCTGAGAGTGAGCTCATGTAGAGACGATTACAATTGCCGCCTGTTTGAACTGTGCATACAGCGTTGAATTAATTGCAGACAGTACCAAGATGCCAGTGTTGTAGAATGATCTCCACAATTTTGTCTTAACCCCTGCTTTCTTTCTTACCTGTCTCTGTTCCTTGTTCCTTGTTGTCTCCCCCTTCACTGCTGACCAGCCAAAAAGTGAGGGGGGAAAAGACACCCATGCTCCAGCAGTGTTATAAGGATGCTGCCAGCAATCCTGTTCTCTTAACTGGGTTTCCAAGCCTATTTGGTTGACAATGCTTAAGTTTCTCAAGTTTTACCAAGAGGAGGTGCTTGTTTGAGCAAGATGTCATTTATTGTATGATAGCGATTAGGTATAGGTTTTGTGAGCTGGTTAGACGTTATTTGCTCAGACTATTGAGAGACACAGGTGACACATCTGCTCTTTGGGGATCCAACATTATTCTCCCAATTTCTCCATCGAAGATTGGCTGGAGTTTAATGTAGTCTCATTCCAAACCATTACCGTAAAGAACACCTGCCTCCCTCTAAATCTGAAAACTCTGCTGAATTAGATACAGTGCCAAGATCTGTATCACCTCTTCCCCAAGTGCTGCAAAGACTAAGTACCCCAGAGCTATGTTGACCCCTAGTCTGGCTGACCATTCTGTTTGCAAACCTTCCTGGTAAATGTCAGCAGGCTATTCGACTATAGAAGGTATCGTTAGTAACTTTAGTCCTGATCCCACCACCTTCCTTCAGTTCCCATGTGTCTCTCTCAGCTGGTTGTTACTGGAGAGAAGATCAGCTCCACTGATTTTTCTTTTCAGCCCAAAGATGAAACCCATTGCATTTCCCTGACCTTCCCACATCATGCGACAAATAATATACATACCACACCACCAACAGGTACCTATCACTTCTATTGACAGTCAATGGCATCACTATCACTGAAACACCCACCATCAATACCTCGGGTGTTACAATTGACCACAGCCTCAAGAGAATCGCTGTATAAATACTGCGCCTGCCAGAGCAGGTAAGTGGCTAGGGATCTTGCAGTGAACCACTCATCTCCTGACTCCCGTCCACCATCTACAAAGCACGTGTCAAGAGTGTGATGGAGTACTCCTCTCTTGCCTGGATGAGTGCAGCACACTGAAGTCGCTCAACACCATCCAAGAAAAGGTAGCCCACTTTGTCTCCATTCCGCCCACCACCTTTGATACACTGCAACTCACCACAATTTCCTGGAATGTAGCGTTGTAACCCATAGAGTCCAGCACCTGTAAATATTAGGGCAGCTGCTGCTTTAGAAGACCATCACCCCTAACTTTTGATCGACCTGATGAAGCGTTCTGATTTGGAAATATATCACCATTTCTTCACCGTCACGGAGTCTCCCTACTTAACGACGCTTTGGGGGCACCTTAATCACGTGGTCCACAGATGGCTCACCACCACCTTGTCAAGGGCAGTTATGGATCAACACCAAATGCTTGGTGATCCCCAGATCCCAACATTGAGTGAAAAATACGCAGTCAGGCAGATATGCACGTGCACAAGCACATACACGCATAAAAATGGGAACCAGTGACTGCAGTATTTAGAAATGACACATCATCCAAGCTCTCGTCACAATTTGGACACTTAATCTGGCATTGACTGACATAATTTTTGAACATAAAACTGTTTACTCTATTTATCTAGTGCAGTAGATCATACGCTTCCACACTAATTGTTGGAATTAGCACCACAAATTAAGACTTAATTGTGTGTGTTTATGGAGAACCACACACAAGAAATCCGTCTTCACCACCTGCTACCTCGAGCATGAACAATGACAAAGACTGCTGCCATCTCAAACAGGAAACTGCCTGTAGTTTGAGGAGTCGGGCTGTTGTGGTGCAGTGGTTGTGTTCCTTCCTCTGGGCCAAAAGACCTGGGTTCAAGTCCCATCTGCTCCAGAGGTGTGTTATATCATCATGTTTGAACAAGGTGATTTAAAAAGTATCTGTAATTTGATCAGTTAATTCTATGACTATAAAATTCACTTTAAAGAGATGATGGATGTTCTTCAGTAAAATCTCAGACCAGGATGAAAAGGAATTAAAATGATCAAACATACTAAGATGGCTACTATGCTGTTAACCTCAGTAGATCAATGCTCATATATCACAATATGTGGTCCCAGATCCATATTACACTGGCTCTGTCTCACACTTTGGTCAATCAAGAAATGCAAGGGAAATGAGGAGAATTCTGGGCAGCTAGTTATGGAAAGCCAACTGGGATGTCGTTTCAATCCCAGCATTGACAATATCCTAATGTTATCCAGGGCCTCAGTCAGTCTGAAATTCATTGCAGGGAATTTTTAAATGGGATTTCACAACAGTATACAAGGAGCGGTGTAAACTTATCACATTTGTTTTACTGAAGCAGCCTCTTTGTCAGTCACAATTGCCCCACAGTTCCTTCATTAAATAATGCTCAGTGTACACATTTATTTTGGAGATGATCTTGCCAGCTCAAACTTAAGACAGTGAGCTTCAACTGGAGGCACTTTGCCAAGCTGGTGTGAAGATGTAGGGAGTGAGAATGCCATTTCAAACCCTATTTAAGCACCTCACCAGTTGACCGTGTTGGCATGGAGATGCCCTGCTCCTGGTAATTGTAAGATGCATGCTGGGAAAGGAATGAGACTGACAGGAAACCACCTTTACATTCAAGCTGTTATCCTCGTATTCCACTGGACTGTTTCAGCAGCACATCAAACATCCTCCCATCACCAAGCTAAATAATTGAGTCAAGACTATTATCATTTTGTATCTTGTTACTTGTTTTCCTAACCTTTTGAAGCAGCGATCCTATACCATAGACCTCCCATGATGATGGTTAGGAATTGGTGCTGTCTTCTGTAGTACTGCGAGTGGACAGCGCAGTGTTATAGGAATATAGAGAGAGCCAGTGAAATAAAACACAAGATCCATCTGGTTCAGCTCACCTCTCATTAATTCTTTAAATAATGAAACGTTCATCCAGTTCTTCACCGATCATTAAACTCAATCTCTACCAATGAGCGTACAACCGACTGAGATGTGAAACGTGATCCCAGTGGCAGAGATGATTTGGTACCATAAGCAGAATTTTAAACAAAAACAAAGTTGCTGGAAAAGCTCAGCAGGTCTGGCAGCACCTGTGAAGGAAAAAACAGAGTTAATGTTTTGGGTCCGGTCACCCTTCCTCAGAGCTGATGGTGGCTGGGAAAACGTCAGTTTATATGCAGAAAATGGAGAGGTGGGTGGGGTAGGGAATAAACGATGGGATGAGTAAACAACCGATGTTAGCAACTCCTTTGTCTGTCCAACTATCTTTCTCTCTCTTTGGCCAGCTTCCATATTGTCGGGATTCTATAATGCTCCACCCCGGGAATGGGCACCAGGCAGGAGGTGCAATGATGCTGGTGCCATGTCCATTACCTATCTGCCGCCATTGGTATTTGACATCTGAGGGGGAAAGTGCCTGATGACCCGCTCGCACTGACCACAAACAGGCCTAAATCTGCCACCACTAGTGTTTTTCCACGAGTGGGATGGGAGTTGGGGGAACAGTGCCATTTGCCCCAAGTCTGCGAGCTGGCATTGTTGTTGTGAATTGGGAGCTGGTAGTATTGGTTGCCTCTTGAACGGCCACTCTGTGCCCAATGGAGCCCCCAGAAAGTTCTCTTCCCCCGTCTTGTGTTTGCACACCCCTACCCTTCTCAACTCCGAACCTCCTTATCAGGGCCTGGCAAATGGGCTCAAAAAGATTAGGGTTTACCTTTAAATCCAATTCCATGCCATTTCTTCACTGGGGACCGCCATAGTCTCAGCAGTCACCACCGCCTGACCAATTGGTGTAAAAGTCATCCACCGATTTTAACCTGTGCTCCGGGCCACTACCTCCATGTAACATTTCAGCGCACGAGTCAAAGGTCACTTAGTTCTGTCTGAAGCATGATACTTCTATCCTGTGTGTCTCTCAATAGTCGCATACCAACTATTCATCCCTTTTTCTGATCATGTCACACAGGTGATGTTCGTGGATGTTCTAAGAGGTAAGTGGCCCGCCTTAGCTCATTGCATCCATGCCTCCTCTCAGGACTGATTTGAAATCTGACAAAGAGTAATACATTTCAATCTTGGTACCATTGTGTTAAGAGTGCATCCAGGTTTATCTCAGCGCGACGATAGTCAGATCCACAACAAGACTTAATTTACACAAATGTAGAGTTAAGGTTCAATGGTTTTCAGAGCAAAGTGGGGTGCTCTTCACTGGAATAGGGATCTCACTCTCCTTCAATTCAAAAATGAGGGTGGGCTCCGAATTCTGGACGAATACTCTTAAGCATCAACTGTAAAGTTTCAATGAAAGTGTAACCTTAAAAGGTTAAGCCAAATTTCATTGCAGTAATTTTTGACACAAGATGACAGGCTGTTAGCTCTGATGCAATAATAGAACCTTCAAGATGTCCCTGTGGATCTACCTGAACTTTAGCTGAATCCTTATAACCGCTAAGAGGCGGACCTAGTTGCAAGAGACCAAACAGTGTTTCCTACGGTTGCTCTGGCACTCGATCCCAAACCAACTCTCATTCAGTCCTATTTCCCCTGTGATTCCTCATTTGCTGACAATCTGCCAGAGCCAATCTGAAACTTCATGAGGATTTTGTGTCTGGGTGCGGGAGTGACTTTTCATTTTTGGGAAGCCTAGGTGAAACGTCCAAGTTGGCATTCAAAAGACCTTGAAGATGAGGTGAATAAAGAAGTCTCAGTTTGGCCAAAGTGTGTTTTGGGATTTGAAGTCCTGAAGTTGGAAGGTGAGGAAACTGAGGGAGGTGCAAGTGCTGCTGGTTTGAGTTTATGGGGAAGAATTGGTCAGTGTTGGACATGATGAGATTGTAGGAGGCTGGAAACGTTGGTGGAGCACACTGGATTTGGACTTTTCGAGGATCGATTGAGGGAAACTTAAATGATGGAGACAGCATATTAATTATTGAATAAAATAATGGCCATACATTCATAAGCAATTTAACAAGAATCCAAGATTCCCAAGTAGGAAAGTAGAGAGTGTATCACTTGAAGGTAGTGCTTCCCTTTCCTAAGTGGTCATCTTTCCATGTGTGACCCGAGACAGAGTGTGATCTGGCTGTTTGACATGGAATGATTTTATGGTCATGTTCAGTACCACCCTGATTCCATGTCGCATGCACATATCCAGCAGGAGTCCCTGGAAAGCCATTTGATGCAGCGACCCCGGTCGAATTTACTCTCCTATTCATACCAGTCGTATTGTCATTTATTGCTGGCATAGAGCGAGGCTTATGTCACCAGACACTGGATAAACTGGGTGAACCATGGCAGTGTGGTTTACCCAGAAATCTTTATTGTACCAACCCTTATTATGTCATCCTCCAACCAGGCAAACTGGTCAATACGACTGTGGACTATTTGTTTTATTTTTTGATTTGTGGGAGGTGGGTGTCACTAGCTGGCTGGCCAGCATGTATTGTCTCTCTCTAGCTGCCCTTAAGAAGTTGGTGGTGAGCTGCTGTCTTGAACTTGTCCATATGCTGTGCGTTGACCCACACTGCCATGAGGGAGGGAATTCTAGGCTTTTGACCCTGCGATAGTGAAGGAACAGCGATATATTTCTAAGTCTGGATGGTGAGTGGCTTGGAGGGGAACTTGCAGGTGATGGCGTTCCATTGTATCTGCTGCCCTTGTCCTTCTAGGTGGAAGCGGTCGTGGGCTTGGAAGGTGCTGTCTGAGGATTTTTGGTGAGTTTCTGCAGTGCATCCTGTAGATAGTGCACACTGCTGCTACTGAGCGTCGGTGATAGAGAGAGTGGATGTAGTGCCAACACACTGTTGGTTTCAAATGAAAAGAATAATAATGAAACCACAGAGTATTTATAATGACTTGCTGTTTATAAATACGCTTGCATTTTCCTCCCACTGTCTGATGATATGAAAAGCATTTGTTTTCTTTTGAATGTTCTAACTTGACTCATGGGATCTGTTTAATAACATTTTGAAGATAGCGCTGAACAACCATACTGCTCTGTCCAGAGTTTTTTTTGTTGTCAAGGGATGCGCAAAGCTTTGAAAGGTCAGCCAGAAAGACACAAACATTTTCTTTTCTATTAATTATTCAGAACAGAAACGACAGTCATGAAACTTCAGATAGAAAGTGCATCAAAGGTTTTTGATTGCAGTAATGGTTTTAATTTTTCTGTGAATTTTTGACTCCAGTTAAACTTAATCTCGCGCTGTCATCAACAGCAAAGAGTGCAGTGCTGTCCAATAACTAGCATTCACTCATCTTGATAAGCTTTCATTTGGTGTTAACTCATAATGGAATTAGTGAAATGTGTGCTTTCACTCAGATTGTCAACCCATTAATGTTCCTCGTCAGCCAGAAGACCTGTCTCCGATGTCGTCCATGTCTCAGCGAGAGCTGACCTCTGAGTGAGGGCATTTCTTGTCTTGAGATCAACTTTGCAGACTGGAGCACAGAATCTAGGCTGACGTTCTAGTGCAATGTGCAGTGGGTGCTGCAGTGGCTGAGGCACTGTTAATAAGAAAAGATGTTAAATCAAGGCTGTGCTCCTTTTGTACCCAAAAGATCCCCAGAACAGTCATCTATCCCTGAACTGATATCAATAAAACAGTTAGACCTTGGTTATTACCTTGCTGTTAACCATCAGATCTTGCAGTGTGCAAATTAGCTGATGAATTATCAATATCACAGCAGTGAATATACTGCAGAAATGCTTAATTTTGATGCAATCCTGTCATGACCTTGGGATATTAAATGAGAGTCTCTGTCTTTCTTTGTTTTTCAGGGTATTGAGAGGGTGCACTGAGATGGCAGAGATCTACTGACCGTCAGTCTCCAATCTTTTACAGGTCAGATGATTTTTCATTGCTTGATTTACATTCAGAGGAGGAGCTGGCTCATTAAAATTCTTGTGACTTGTGCCAGAAGCTGACCTCTTCTGGTCATGGCACTTGGCCAGTCTAAACCTGGGTAAACAGAGTCAGGTTCACAAACTAAAGGTCTGATCACCAAATGGGCTCACTTGCGTGTGAATGTAGCCCTGCATTTGAAACAAAACAATGACTTTCACTGTCTCCCCTTTGTGTTTCTGCAAAACAGAACTGTTCCATTCAGAATTCAGCTTGATGAGGAGTGTGGCCATTACCAGAAGGATGAGGGGGATTGGTTCATTCTGGGTGTTCCGGGCACACATAGGAGCCAAGAGGAAGTATTTACTTTCGTGGTGGAAGTTTTGGGATGGCAGTAGGTAGTTGTAAAAAGGTTATAGAATCCTAGAATCCCTACAATGTGGAAACAGGCCCCTTGGCCCAACAAGTTTATACCGACCCTCAGAGCATCCCACCCAGACCCATCCCCCACCTAATCTACACATCTCTGAATACTACGGGCCAATCCACCTAACCTGCACATCTTTGGATTGTGGGAGGAAACCGGAGGAAACCCACGCAGACACGGGGAGAATGTGCAAACTCCACACAGACAGTCGCCCGAGGGTGGAATCAAACCCGGGTCCCTGGCACTGTGTGAGGCAGCAGCGCTAAGCACTGAGCCACCGTGGAGATGTACTTTGTGGTACCTGTAAGTAAGGGATAATACAGGCCATGTTCACTTGGGCTGGCAAAACTTTTCTTAGTCCAAATTTAGTATCCATCCAATGTGAAGGCGAGGTGCGAATGTAACCTGGGAACAGGACACAAAGAAACTGCAAAAGGATTGAAGCAGTTTAAGTGAGTGAGCAACAAGGTAGCAGTCACATTATCATGTGGGGAAGTGTGAAGTTATTCACTGATGTCAGAATTGGGAAAAAAAAGTTCTTGTTTTAAAGATATGAAACCTATAAATGTTGATGTTCAGAGGCACTTGGGGCTGCATGCATAAAGTTAGCTTGCAGATGCAGCAAGTAATTAGCCAGGTAAAAGACATGTTGAACTTTATTTGGAGTATCAGAGTGAAGGAGGCTGACTGCAATTATTCAGGACTTTGGTGGGATGGTGAATGGAATACTTTGTACAGTTTTGGCTTTTGTATTTAAGGAGGGATACACTTCAGGATAGATAGCAAAGGTTCGCTAGATTGATCTCTGGAATGAGGGGCTTGTCTTATAATAAAAGGTTGAGTAAACTGGGTCTACATGCTCTGAAGTTTAGAAGAATGGGAAGTGATCTCATACAAGATTCAGAAGGAGCTCAGCAGGATAGACACTGAGAGGTAGTTTCCCCCAGCCAGGGGAATCTAAAACATGGGAACACAGTCACAGGGTGATTATTTAGGACTGATGAGGAGAAATTTCTTCAGCCAAAGGGTTGTGCACCTTTTTAATATTTTCCCTTGGAATTTTGTGAATGCCACTTTATTGAATATATTTAAGATTGGCATGGACAGAATTTTGGTCTGCGAGGAGATGAAGGGATAGAAGCAGTGAGATAGGAACAAATACTGAAGTTGGGGCGAATGATTGAATTTGATGGGCAAATAAGCTTTATGGACCAAATTTCTTTGATGCCCTATTTCTGACACGTTTATGTGAATATGCTAGGGATACATACTTTGAGGTAATGCATGTGAAATATTTAGCGATTTCACTGATGACTACATTGCGTTGAGCTTCTCAGAGTCCTTGAGGAATGTGCTGCACAGAGGGTTTATCAGGCTTTGATCTGCATTCCTGCTTATGGCCTCTGACTAGCTCAGTTTCACGCTGACGACCCTGGGTTAGCTGCTCCCGAAGAGAATCAAGAATCAGCTGCAGAACATCACAGAGCAGGTGACTATTTGGCCCAACACATTTGTACTGGTTTGTTTATCTCTCTGAATGCCTTTCTCCAATCCTATTGCCTCGTTCAGTCAGTGAAGATTCCTTCTTTCCAGGTAAGCAGCTATCTTCAAACGGGAGTTGCAGAGTCTGCTTCAACTCCTATTTTCTGCAAAGTAATTCCACGTTCTGGTAGCCTATACATGCCCTGGTCCTCTAAGCACAGCTCTGGAGATCTTGTGTTCTTCTTTGTATGTGTTGCCAACATGGACATCTGATACTTGTGATGATGCTGTAGCTCTCAGAGGTATGTTCTGTCCTGGTTTTTTATTACATAAAGATTGGGAGACAGGTGCCAAGCAGTCTATGAGAAGTAACAGCTTGTGAATCCTTGGGTGTTTTCAGTTAAAGCTGGAACAATAGAAGCAGCCTGAATGGGTGGGGTCAAGCTCCCACATGCAGAAGCAGAAATTTTAGGTTTAGCTTTCAGCAGTTGTTGCTGGGGTCTGTGCAGGTTTAGCAGGCCGGGAATCTCTCCTGGCTGCTGCACTGTCTCTCCAGATTGTCTTTTGATGTTATTTCCTCCTGGAGCGGAGAACTACAGCAACGTAGCATGCCACCACTGCAACCTCTCTCCCCCCCCCGCCTTATCAGCTAGTTTGATAGTGAGGCTGGGGTTGGAGCGGAGGGCTGCACATTCTGTGGGGGAGAGGTTGGAGTGGGTGAGACGGGTGGAGAGGTTGAGGTGATTGATGTCGTGAAGGCAGCTGGAAATGAAGAGGTCGCGGGAGGGTAGGAGGCCTTGGAGTGGTGCCCAGGAGAAGGGGGTGTGTTGGAGGCGGGAGAAGGGGGCTGCAGAGGGTGGGTTAGACTCCCGGGTAAGGAAATAGGCGCAGAGGCAGCAGAAGAAGAGTTTGACATCTAGGCATGTACAGAATTCGTTAATGTGTGGGCGCAGGGGAAATGAAGGTGAGCCCCTTGCTAAAGACTGAGCACTTGCCCTCAGTGAGGGGGAGGTCTGGAGGGGACGGTGAATACCCAACAGGGCTTGGGGCTGGGGTTGGGGCCGGGTGGAGAGCTGGAGCTGGGAGTAGGGGTGGAGACTGTCTCAGGAGTGGGTGTGCGTATGGGGATGGTCGTGTGGGCGGAAGCAGAAGGAGCAATGTGGTCAGCAGCGTTAGTGGAAGTGATGTAGTCGGCATCAGCACTGAGTCCTGATCAAGGGTGTAAACCCGAAACGTCAACTTTCCTGCTCCTCTGATGCTGCCTGGCCTGCTGTGTTCCTCCAGCTGCACACCGTGTTAAATCTGACTCCAGCATTGGTAGTTCCTGCTATCCCCGTCTGCTGTTGCACCAGAAGGACAGCTTCTCTTTGGTATTCATGCACCAAAGAAACCTTGAGGACGTGAAAGATTGAGGGGCTTCTCCCACAAGCACTGGTGTGTGAGCTGTTCCTGTTGTTCCCCTCGCTGTGTTACTGGGAAGGGTGGGAAGCAGAGAGTCATCTGTGGGAGTCCCAGCCATTCCTGAAGGTTGGTGCATTAGGCAGAATGTAAGTTCATTCAGCACTTCCAGCTGTAAACCTTTTCAAAGATCAAGGTCAGGAGATTTCCTTTGGTGACGATAAGGGGAACAGTGTCTTGGATCAGCACTTGGTCTATTTGCAGGAATATGCTGCTTTTGTTACAGAAACTGATGTAGGAATACTGCTAAGTCTGTTTATTTTTGTCCAGTTCAAAGGCACTCCAGTTGCTTGGCTCTAATGCCTGGATGGGTGCAGCTCCCATAACAACAGCTTGAAACTTGACATCAACCAGAACGATTGGTTTGATACCACATAGAAACTCACACACCCTCCACCACCAACGCTCAGCAGCAGTAGTAGGTACAATTTATAAGAAGCACTGCCAAAGTTTGCCAAGGCTTCTTAGACAACACTTTCCAAACCCATGACTGCTTCTATCTAGAAGGACGAGGGCAGCAGATACATGGGAAGACCACCACCTGCAAGTTCCCCTTCGAGCCACTCACCATCCTGACATGGAAATATATCGCTGTTCCCTCAGTGTCGCTGGGTCAAATCCTGCAATTCTCTCTGAGTGCATTTTGGGTCTACTGATAACATATGGACTGCAGTGGTTCAAGAAGGCAGCTCACCACCACCTTCTCAAGGGCAACGAAGGATGGGCAAGAGATGCTAGGCCCACATCCACTGAATGAATAAAAAGAAACTGAATCAAACCTGGAGTGTCCAAAGCTTCTCTTCCTGCGCCCACAAGGTCTATATCTATCCTTGCCTACATGCTGCCCCTGACAACATTGTCCAAGATCTTTTGTGTATATTGATGGTACCTAGTTCTACCTCTTCTTCCACTTCTCCATTGTCTATTTGTCTCAGACCGAATGAGCAGAAATTTCCTCCAATTAGTGCTGAGATGACAGAAGCCATCGTCTTCCATCCGGAGCACAAACTCTACTCTCCAGGCACAAAAACAGAAGTTGCTGGAAAAGCTCAGCAGGTCTGGCAGCATCTGTGAAGGAAAAAACAGTTAACGTTTCAGGTCTGGTGAGCCTTCCTCGTTTCTGACCCGAAACGTTAACTCTGTTTTTTCCTTCACTGATGCTGCCAGAGTCGAGCTTTTGAGCAACTTTGTTTTTGTTCCTGATTCACAGCATCTGCAGTTCTTTCGATTTTTCTTTAGTATCTACTCTCCAAACATTGGCTTCATCCCTCTCCCTGGATCCTATCTCGGGCCGATCGAGACTGCATGAGTAGAGTTCCCGACCACACGTCCGTGCATCTTGACTTCACCTGCTAAAGGAACAGCGCTCCAAAAGCTTGTGATTTTAAGCAAACCCGTTGCACTATAACCTGGTGTTGTGTGACTTCTGACTTCAGTTGGCCTGACCACAAACTCTGGAAATTGCCCTCACTTCCACTCTCTGTCCTCCCCGCAGCCCATCTTGTTGACAAAGCTTTTGCTTGTCTGTTCCTGTAACTCTGGTTGAGGTTCAGATTCTTTCTGATAGTGCTGTTGTGAATCACTGTGAGACATTTTATGAAGTTCAAGGTGCTATACAAATGCGAGCAGTTGGAGTTAGGGTGAAATAACACCAGTCTGTTTGACATGCGTCATGCAGATTCCATCTTTTATTACAGCGGTACCCTTGAGTAAAATCATAGTTTGGAAAGATTAGAATTGAATGTCAGTGAGATTACATTGGCGCAGCCAGGGGAGATAACCTTTAGAATCGGTGACAATTTGATCATCTTAATGATTATGATGTTGAATTAGAGCAGTAAATGACGATGATATCTGTTTTGCTAAATCAGTACAAGTAAAACTCAGAGGGATTTTTGTACAGGAAGTTACTTAAAAGTCCTGCTCGCATGAGTTGTCTAAACTGACCTGTGTCGTCTATATGCAGTGTATATGCAGATGAATGCCTTACAGTGCTTGTAAATGTAAATAATTGTCAGGTTTATTACTTGCTGTGGCATTCTTGAATCCGCTGTTAAATGGGATAAGGATTGTTCAAAAATATTTTATACTTATGCAGCTATTTTTCTGTAAGTCGTTGAGGTGCTGCGCCATTACAACTTGCCTGATTGACTGGCCCCCTGGAGGACAATTTGAGGCACAGTGTGAATGAGCTGAAGATTCCAGTCTCCAGCAAGCCTGCTGAGGTCAGAGCCAAACCCTTCCCTTCATTACCCCTGAGTGCTAGAGTGTAGTCACTCACCAAGTGCCTTAACAAGAGCTCTCATTGCTGCTGTGCAATCGGTCACGATTTTATCTAACATTTTAATTAGTATTGGATTTGTTGCAGTAAAAGCTTTCAGAATCTGATCAAGTGTATTGGGAGTAACTGCAGCTGGTACGCTAATGGGTAGTGCACTGTCAGTACATTGAGTCAACTTTTCTTTCCCCCGTCTCCCTTTTATAAAGAGTTAATTTGGTTTGAAAACCATCTCCTGCTCAAAGATGACTAAACCATATGCTTTCCTTTTCATTATCTGTCGCTATTGAAGAGAAATGTTGTACTGTAAATGGATTAGGTGTGGGTTTTTAACATTAAGAAGCTGTTTCATTGCTCCAATTCCCCATTCCTTCCCTGCACCCCCCACCTTTATATGAAAATTGTTCTGTTATCGAAAGGAGGCAGGTGCTGAGTGAAGGATGGCTCGGCACTCCCATAACACCGTTCCCCACAGAGAAACGGACAAGCCTCTACGTAGTAACTACAGCTTAGAACTGCCATGCAAAATTACAGCCTAGAAATAGACTAAGTGCTCAGCATTCCTGTTTATGCTGAACGTGAATGACCTTCCACTTTGCATCATTTTCCTGTTCTCCATTATCCCCATTGTTCTCTCCACTTTGTGCGTTTCTGACTTCCCTCAAATGCATCTGTAAAATTCAGCAACTTTACGGTCATTGAATTGCCCCACTACCAACATGAACCATTGACCAGAAGCTAAGCAGGACCTGTCCTATAAATAGTGTACAACAAGAGCAGGCCAGAGGTTAGGAATCCTGCAGCGAATGACTTGCTGCATGAGTCCCCAAAGCCTGTTTGCCGTCAACCAGGCACAAGTCAGGGGTATGATGGAATATTCCCCACTTGCCTGGATGAGTGCAGCTCCGACAGCACTCGAGGAGCACGATGCCACCCAGGTCGAAGCAGCCACTTAATTGTCACCCAATCACTACCTTCAACATTCACACTATTCACGACCAGTGCACAGTGACAGCAGTGTATACCATCTATAAGCTCTACAGCAACTCACCAAGACTCCTTTAACAGTATGTTCTAAATCCACAACCTCTACTGCCTAGATGGATAAAGGTACCAGACGTGCGCGCTAAGTCTCCCTCCAAAATGGACGCAGTCATGACTTGGAACAATGTTGTCATTCCTTCACTGTCACTGGGTCACCATCCTAACCCACAAGGACGTCTGTAGTTAAGCAGGTTGTTCGGCATCACCTTCTCAGGCACAATAAATGCTGACCTGGTCAGTGTGTGTCAACGACATGAACATCAGTGAAGAAGCTTTTGGTGCCACATTCCTCTCCCAGCCTGAGACCTAGGCTCTGAGCTTTGAGATTCATGGACCAGAACCTGGAGCTGTAATTGGCTGAAGTGTGAACACCGTCCTGTTGTGTTGAATCCTGTAATGTAAGTGTACGTGGTGGATTCTCATGGGCTTGGCTCACAACATCCTCATTTCTCCTTTCCCTACCTCTGCCACTCTTCCTATCTGTTACTGTTAAAAGCTGTCCACAGGCTTGCAGCAGTTAGTTACCTTGTTCTTTGAGCCTTGGTTACAAGATGGATCAGGATGAGGGAGTCTATTTGGTTTATCAGCGTTCATCCGTAACAGTAAGAACATACATATCCCAGGCAGCCCCACCTCACCCTGACTCAGATTACAGCCTGCAGCTGCTTTGGGAAGAGTTACATCTCTCCGTCCTATCTGCAAGTCCTTTTCATGTAATGATCACTTTGTAAGGAAGATTTCCTGATAATATAAACTTGCTGCTTACTCAGTCAAGCCAGTGTTCCCTTGCTTTGCTCCTTGTGATGTGGAGATTTGATTTCCAACTTAATGATTTAGTGTAGAGCTTTTACTTTAGTTAGTCCCCTTCGTAGGTCAGTCATCTTTTTGCACGTATTTTCCGTGATCCTGTTACTTGTGATTTAAGCATATGGACTGTTAGCATGTTTTAAAAGAGGGGAGTTAGTTCCATTAGCATCGGACATTTATACAGCTCACTGGGAAAACTTACCGCGGAGAAACATACTAATTAGAGGTGACATTCATGGGCCTGATTTCTGATCTATTGGGCAATTGTTGTGAGACTGGCTGCTGATCTGTAGTTAGCTGGGTAGCAGAGTTCGGGTTGTGGAAGTCCTGTTCCTGATGCCCCTTGACTGCGTGAGCCATGTTCAGTCTCAGACCTGCAGTTCAGGCAATGCACCTGGGTCTCCAGCACCAATGTCCTTGCACCAGTTCGCCTTCCCAGATCACCAGCCACCATTGGAAACATCAGAGGGCTCTCCATGTGCACTTGGCTATCTGCATCCACAACCCCCCCCCCCCCAACACCCCCCACAACCCCCCCCCCCAAGCACAAGCTCCGGTTTTCCTGGCTTTGACCCCAGTGTCATCACAGTGCCCTGTGGGAGCTGGCATGGCGGACAACTTCTCCTGCCCACCACTTTCCCTCGACAATAAAGTCACCTGGCAAAACGTGGCAGCTGGGCTGGCATTGAAGTCAGAAGCTGTGATACTGGGCACACCATCAGTGCATTATGAGGAGTGCCAGCTGTAATGCCGGAGGTGCAGTCTGCAGTACCGAGGGAGTGCTGCAATGCCAGGGGGCAGTCTGCAGTACTGAGGCCCTGTCTGCTTCCTCAGATGGATGTAAAGGATCCTATGCCATTATTTGGAAGAAAAGGAGAGAGTTTATCCCGACGTCCTGCTGGTATTTAACTGTCCATCATCATCAAGTAACCAATGACCTTAATGTTTGTATTTTGTTTTTGTGTGAAAGCGACTGTTTAGTTTTATGTAACAGTTTAATATACACTTTAACAGTTCTTCATTTTTATCCTCAGAGCTTCATTGACTGTGAAGTGCTTTGAGCTGATGGGTAGTTAAGAAAAGAGATGTAAAAGTGGAAGCCTTATTTATTTATTTATTTCACCCTCCCAGCCTGATCGTTAGCAACTCCTTTGTTCAACTGTCTTTCTCTCTCTTTGGGCTCTGTCCTATCGTTTACTCCCTACCCCACCCAGCTCCCTATTTTCTGCAAATAAACTGACATTTTCCTAGCCACTATCAGTTCTGAGGAAGGGCCATCAGACCCAGAATGTTAACTCTGTTTTTTCCTTCACAGATGCTGCCAGAGCTGCTGTGCTTTTCCAGCAGCTTTGTTTTTGTTCTTCTTTATTTGTTGTTGCAGCACTTCCATTTCTCTGCAAAAGTCAATTTGTTTGTGAGGGTTATTAGAGCCTAGTGGATGTGAGAGAAAGCAAGATCGCATTACTTTTCTTGGAAAAACTGTTCCATTTTCATCTCATTCTTTTCTTACAATTCCTATTTTGGTTCTTCTCCTTTCGAAAGGATGTTATCTCTTCAAAGGAAAGAACATTTGACCTTTAAAATATGACAGGTGCTGGAGATCTCAAATGAAAACGGGAAGTGCTGGAGAAACTCAGTCAATCTTGCGGCCTGTGTGGAGAGAAAGCGGTTAACGTTTCGAATCAGAGATAGTAGGAACTGCAGATGCTGGAGAATCCGAGACAACAAGGTGCAGGGCTGGATGAACACAGCAGGCCAAGCAGCATCATAGGAGCAGA
>NC_063349.1:7906688-7957660 GCF_021869965.1 Rhincodon typus
TACTGTATCTGCTGTTCCCGTTGTGGCCTCCTCTACATCGGGGAAACAAAGCAGAGGCTTGGGGACCACTTTGCAGAACACCTATGCTCGGTTCGCACTAAACAACTGCGCGTCCTGGTCGCGAACCATTTCACCTCCCCCTCCCATTCTGCAGATGACATGTCCATCCTGGGCCTCCTGCAGTGCCACAACGATGCCACCTGAAGGTTGCAGGAACAGCAACTCATATTCCGCTTGGGAACCCTGCAGCCCAATGGTATCAATGTGGATTTCACAAGCTTCAAAATCTCCCCTCCCCCTACCGCATTCCAAAACCAGCCCAGCTCGTCCCCGTCTCCCTAACTTGTCCTTCCTCCCACCTCAAGTCCCACCCCCATCTCCTACCTACTAACCTCATCCCGCCCCCTTGACCTGTCCGTCCTCCCTGGACTGACCTATCCCCTCCCGACCTCCCCACCTACACTCACCTTTACTGGCTCCATCCCTGCCTCTTTGACCGGTCTGTCTCCTCTCCACCTATCTTCTCCTCTATCCATCTTCTATCCGCTTCCCCCCTCTCCCTATTTATTTCAGAACTCCCTTCCCCTCCCCCATTTCTGAAGAAGGGTCTAGACCCGAAACGTCAGCTTTCCTGCTCCTCTGATGCTGCTTGTCCTGCTGTGTTCATCCAGCTCTACACCTTGTTATCACTGGGATAGCTTTCTCTCTTCTGATTGCACGGGTCTCTTCTCTCCATTAGATATAACTTTGAGGCGAGGATTTCAGAGTCTTTCAGTTGTGTTATGTTGCTGTCTGAAAAAAATAGGTTCTCGTTGACAAGCTGAATGCCGTTGAAAGTGCTAAAGGGGAAGTTGAAATAGATCTCGATAGGACTCGGTGAACTCAACACACCCAGCTGAAGTGTTTTGGCTGGACGTGTTCTGACAAAGGGTTTCTTAACTCAAAACGTTAACTCTGTTTTTCTCTCGATTACTGCCAGTGCTGCTGAGTTTCTCCAGCACTTTTGTTTCTCACTTATTGTTGCCTTTTGCATACAGTGCCCAGTTCTGGTTTACGAGAATGAAGGTAGCACTTCAGTATTTGGCGGGGTGGGGATGACACTGTAATTGCCTGGACTATTTGTGTTAAGAACGAGACCAGCTTGCCTTTTTCAGCCATGAAAGGAAGTGAATGAGCTGCAATCCCGTGGAGCTATCCAAACGATAAACAATGTGGGAAGAAATCTAGAAAATTCGTTGGAATGAATTTATGAGAGGGAATGGAGGCCGAAGTTAATACAGTTAAAAATGCAAATTTAGCACAGGAATCGGAAAAGTTCGTGTGCTGTTTAGCTTAAATGAAGTAAACAGATGCAAAAAACTTAACAATGTTTAAGTAACAGTTGATACTGTGTTGTGGTCACCAGGGCTTGATTGGTGCAGTATTTCTGGATGGATCGATTGACAAAGAATGGAATGACCTTCCTTGTTGTGTAATTGTCTTGTAAAACCGCCAGATGACAATGTAGTAAAGTTGCTGATGGCACCCCTGGAGATTTTGTATACACAGCTAACTGATTACGTTCAAACAGTACGTGAGAGTGAGAACAGCTTTGACAAAAAGTCATTAGATGTCTTCCTTCCTTCTTTGTTCAGATTGAGGATGTGCACACTATTGCAAAATAAGCTGGGCCAACGATCTGAAATTCAAGTGCACAGTTTGACATATCCCAATTATGTTGCTGAACTCTCAGATGCTGAGTGCAATGTGCTTTATTTAAAAGCCTCAATTACTGCTGGAATCACAAAGGACTGTTTCGATCTTTGAATGACAGTTCCGTGACAAACCATGCTCATTGCTCATGCGTTCCCGTGTGTTTTTTAGATCATTCTGCTGTAGATGAGCCTTTTGAGGGTCACTACATTCAAGAGGTAGTTCATTTTCTGGAGTACTTTGAAGCATTTGCATAATATGGTGAGCTGCTGTTTCTTCCCTCCATCCCTCACTCTTGGCTTGATTTATTGTGCATCTTTGTCAAAAAAGAAATTCAGATTTTGACGTGCACTCTTAAAGAAAAAAATGGCTGTTGATAACCATAACCCTCTTGCATCTGGCCACGTCTGCACTCCGATATTGCAAAAATCTTTCCTTTGTGTGAGTGTTGTCAACCTGCTTTGATGAGGTTAATAGTTGGATGGGTTTTCAATTAATTTATTTCAGAAAACTCTTCCAGGGTGAGAGGAGAGAAAAACAAAAGGGCACACTCTGAAATTAAACACACAAGAGTGACAGGCAGCAACTTGAAGAGGAAAGGCCAGATTTATGTGGAACTCTCAGCAGGTGAATGGATATGCCTGATTGGGCATTTTGTTCTGAATTTGGATGGTTTCTTTGTCTAATTTGCTCCTCCGATCTAACAATTTTTATAACCGCCACAGCACGAGTGGGTGCATTTGCCCAGCAGTTCATAACAATTTTGCTGCATAGAAAAACCAAAGGATGCTTGGAGCAAGGTGGATTGCTCTGAGTCAGGCAGGAGGGAAGATGTTTTCCCTCTCTCTATCTCTCTCTCTTGCTTTCCAAAGCGTTCAGCACCTACACAGATCTCTGGGTGCTTCACAAATGTCCCTGATCCAATTTAGAGAGCAGAGATATCCCCGGCTGCGCATTCCCCCCCAAAATATTTAGAATTTCAAACTCTGGTGAGATATCTCTGTCTCTTGGTGTTATGGCTTCTAAACAGGAGAAGTGAAACTCGCAGACAAAAGTCAAGCAGCAATCGGAATTCAAGCTATCTGCCCATTGGCTGCAATGTTCGTACAGCCATTGTCTATTTAGGTGTTGAAACTGTCTTCAGTTGGAGAATTCAATTGCTCTGTTTTCCTCCCACAGTCCAAAGATGTGCAGGTTAGGGTGGATTGGCCATGCTAAATTACCCTGTAGTATCCCAGGATGTGCAGGCTCGGTGGATTAGCCATGGGAAATTTGTGGTTACAGGGATAGTGTGGGATATTCTTTGGAGGGTCAGAGTGGATTTGATAGACCAAATGGCCTGCTTCGCAATGCGGGGATTCTATGATGGTTCTATGAATTCCAGGTCATTCACATCAATTGACACCTGAGTAGGGACTGTGGCAGTGGATGGGTGGTGGATGCGTGTCACAGGTTTAGGATTATGGCAGTGGATTGGCAAAGAGGTGTTGGCATTGGATGATTGATGAGGGGCTGTGGCACGCAGTGGGGGCTGCAGCTCCTTTTATAGAGGGGTGTGAGCTGGTGGAGGGCAGTATGGCAATGGGTGGAGAGTGCTTCAGATGTCAGCTGCTGTTGTCCTTTGGCTAGATTTGAATCCAGACAAATGTCGGAATATCTCAAAGCTGATATTCAGGAACAAATTTGCCATCAGGTTTATAGCAAGCTGAGAAACCCCAGAGCTGACAAAGCTATGGCAGACCATTGTTTTCTACCAACTGTGTACAATAATTGCATTGAAGGTGACAAGACCATGTAATTTTCAGACAAGGCCATAGTTAGTGTTTCACTGAATTTTCTGCTAAGTGCTGAAATCCTTCATCAAAGAAGACTTAACTATTCACTTAGAAAATCACTGTAGGGTTTGAGCAAGTCAAGACGGTTTTGCAGGAGGGAGAATGGATTTGGCAAATTTGAGAGATTTTTTGAGAATGTAGCTAGTAGGCTAAATTAAGGTGAACCAGCAGATGCAGCATGCTTGGATTTCCAAAATGCACTTGGTTAGGTGCCATACAAAAGGTTAACCCCCAAAGTAAGGGTTCATGGATTTCAGGGTGGTATGTTAGCATGGATTGAGGATTCATGAGAGGATGGAAAGTTGAAAGTACAGGGGTAAAGAATTATTTGGTGATTTTGGTGAGCCCACATCTAGAATAGTGTGTAGTTTTGGTCTTTGTATTTAAGGAAGGATCTACTTGTATGAGGCACGATATAATGAAAGTTAACTGGATTGGTCTTCGGGAACCAGAGGTACTGCATGATGAGGAGTTGAGTAGTTGAGTTTATAAATTTCTGGAGTTTAGATGCATGAGAGAAGATTTCATTGAGGCACAGAGGACTGTGAAAGGGCTTGTCAGGATAGATATATTTTTCCGGCCCTGGCTTGGGAATCCAGAACATGGGGACACAGTCCCAGGATAAGTGGTGATCATTTTGGACTGAGACAAGGACAAATGTCTTCGCTCCAAGGGTTGGGAGTCTACTCAAATTCTATTTTTTTTGTATCGTCATAGATAGAAATAATTGATCTTGGTGATGAAGTGACTAACATGGGACTTAATGTGTACCACATTGTGAACAGACTGTTACCAGGTTGAAGAAGGAACCAATACAGTGGCCTCGGTCCTCCCAGGATTTAATTGGAAGAAAGTTCTGCTTCAGCAGTACTGATGTTGGTTAAGCAGTCAGAGAAATGAGAGAGATGATGACGAGGAAGCAAACAGGTGATATTTCCACGAAGCAGTGTGTAGATGAGGGGGAGGAGGGGGCCAAGGATGGGATCTTTGGGGTCATCAGGCATGATTGCGGAGCTGAAGGAAGAGAAACTATTGCGTGTGATTCTGTGATCAGGGTGGAACCAGCTGAGAGGAGAGCCACCCTGTTCGCCAACAGTGGCGAGGGGGTTGGAGCAGGATGATATGGCCAGCCATCTCACAGGCTGCAGATAGATCCAGAAGTACGAGAGGATATAGTTTCCCTTTGTCACGGTCTCATTGTTGGCCATTTGCGACTTTGATGAGAAAGGCTTCAGCACAATGGCAGAAGCAAAAACCCAATGATGAGAGTCAAACAGGGAGGTCGAGAGCAGATGGACAGATTTGTGATGAAGGCCTTTGCAGAGTTTGGAGATGGCGCCCCGGTTTGTAAGGATAGTGGGTCGAAGGTTGTGTTTTTGAAGGGAGGGTTGATGCTGGCAGATTTAAAGAAGAGGGAACAACACTTCTAGTGAGAGTACTGTTTTCAATATGGTCTAATGTGGAAGCTGAGACTGGAAGTTGGGTGTTCAGCACTTGCGTGGGAATAGGATTTGTACAGAAGAGGTGGATCTGAACAGCCACGGTGGTGATGTGTGGGGTGCAGTGGCGGTGATTGCTGTATGTTCAGGAGATGGAGCAGAAGCTGCAGAAAGGGCAAATTCTCAGTGATGCCTTGTGCCGAGTTGCACCCTCATTTCTCTGAGCTGACAAACAGGCCATTCATTACCCTTGGCTGGACTTCGATCTGCATGCACCCAGTGCCTCTCCATTTGCTGGTCCCTTGCAATGGCCTTGCGGTATTACCGCTGGACTGTTCATCCAGAGACCCAGATAATGATATGGAGACCCAGGTTCAAATCCCGCCACAGCAAATGGTGGAATTTGAATCCAATAAATCTGGAATTAAGAATCTAATGCTGACTATGGACCCATTGTCAATTGTCGGAAAAACCCATCTGGTTCACTAACGTCCTTTAGGGAAGGAAACTGCCATCCTTATCTGGTCTGGCCTACATGTGACTCCAGACCCACAGCAATGTGGTTGACTCTTAACTGCCCTCTGGGCAGTTAGGGATGGGCAATAAATGCTGCCTGGTCAGTGATGCCCTCATCACATGAATCAATAAAGGAAAAAAAACCTGTCATAGTCTCCAAGGTAAGCATAGTACCAGGGTTGGAGCTGGTGACTGTGGATGTCAGAGCAAGAGACTTCTTCAGTCCTGTGCTGTTGTTGTCTCTCCTAGGGGTGCTGCCACTGGGCAGATGGCAGTTTCTGGGTATCTGAAAGCAGAACGTAAAGGGAGAACATTCATGTGAGTGAAGGTCATTGGGATGGAAAACAAGAATCCCATGCTCACACTATGAGCAGCTTGCTCATCAGGCCAGATAGAAGGATGTGCTGGGAATTGGGAAAGACAAAAGGCAACAACGTACCATCCATTGTTTCTTCACAATTTCAGATGCCATGGGCGCAGCTGCAGCTGCCAATCGAATGGAGGAGGAGGTTACGATAAACCATCTCGTCCAGACGACTCAGGAGATATTTTGGATCTTGTCCCGTAAAGAATCTGTTCCTTTCTATTTAGATTCAGTCATTTTCCCTCAGGGGATAGGAAAGAGTGTGATGTTCTGTTGCATCTTCTGAATAGGTGATATGCTTGTCTCGGCTGTACACCAAGAGGGACATTAGGGCACTGAGATGGTTGGCAGCATTGGTTGGTGTGTGAGGGTGAGATGGAGTACCCGGAAGTTAGGCCTGACTAGTCATGGGAATGTGGCGCATTGAACAGTGCAAGAGTGGCTTTGTGCTGGCTCAGAGATGTCATGAGAAAGCATTCATTGACCTCGAAGGACAAAACAAGGTCTGTCTGGCACTACTTGGGGGCTGTAAGCTGAGAATTGGCTTCCCTAGTCGGGCACACCCACTCCCCTTTGAAAGTTGTCCCTCTGGGCCCCTGCAGAAACAAGTGGTCTCTCCCCATAGCCATCACATCGCATCTGTCACCCTGGAAACCCTTGTTGTATTTTAGCCATGTTTTACATTGCAGCAATACTTGAAAGTTGATTTGCCAAGAGTGCAGTGCTGATTGATTAGACGCCTGTTGAGTGCAGAGTCACACAGCAGAGTAAAAGTGCATGCTCCAATGCTACCGGCCTGGTAATGAGAATGGGAGACGGAGTTTGCGTATTGCCCACCTGCAACAGGACCAATGTGGGAAGCAGTCAGGGAGAGATGAGTCGATTAATTCAGAGACCCTGGTATTATTCTTGGTTCAAATGCTGCCATGACAGATGGTGGAATTTGAATTCAATAAGCGATCTGGAATTCGGAGTCTAATGATGACCATGAAACCGTTGTTGATTGTTGGAAAACCTGGAGCGTGAACTGTTGGCAGCAGACTACAGCAATGTCATTGCTTGGAGTAGCGACTCCTGGCTGCACAAGGCCCGGAGCAGGGACCTTGCAGAAGTCCTGGACCCCGGATGATGAAGATGAATTCCGTTGAAGTACTTTCTCTTATTCTTCTTGTACCTCGGATTGTGGTGACAGAACTTTTTCTGTATCACCAGAGATTTCTGTGACAATAAATAATTCGCTCAGTCATTCCCATCTGGTTCATAATGTCCTTTAGGGAAGGAAACTGCCATCCTTACCTGGACTGGTCTACATGTGACTCCAGACCCACAGCAATGTGGTTGACATTTAACTGCCCTCTGGGCAATTAAGGGTGGGCAATAAATGCAGGCCTGGCCAGTGATGCCCTCATCCTGTGGATGAGTTTTTAAAAAATAACCCTTTGTGCTGAATGTATACTTTCAAGTCAAAAGCCGTTGGCTGCGTACTGCACATTTCTCAGGTGAGGTGCAGGAACTGGAGGTGTTTCATATTGAGTGTTGCAAGAGTGTCATCATGTAACATCATCAATGACCGAACTCAGAATTTTTGGCACATTTGGGTGGTGACTGGCCGCTGCAGGTGCCGTGTCTTCTGCAGCCCATTCGGGTGGAAGAAAAGTCACCAAATTTGGCGATCGCTGATGGGAGTCAATCACCAAACGCTGTGTAGAAATGATACACTGATCTGGATACAGAACCCAAGGGGACAGTAGTAACTGAACCCCTCTTGCCCCACTCTAACTCCTCTCCCTCCACAGGCAACAATCAACCCGAGGGTCCCTGGCTGGCACCTACAGCCTCCCCGTAATGAATGAGTGAACCTGCTGCCAAGCCAAGTAAATGGAGTTTTGGCCTGACCTGAAGAAGGCAAACAATTTCTAAGCCATTGCTGCATGAGCTGGAGGAACACGGTTGGGGGAGGTGGGGGGTAGGAGGTCAGGCAGTATCAGAGGAGCAGGAAAGTTAACGTTTCGGGTCGGGACCCTTCGTCAGGGCTGTGCTAAATTACCCATAGTGTCCAGGGATGTGCAGGCGAGGTGGGTCAGGCATGGGGAATGCAGGGCTCCAGGGATAGGCATTGGGATTGGGTGGGATGGGTCAGTGTGGACTCAATGGGCTGGATGGCCTCTTCCTGCACTGTAAGGATTCTATGATTTCTCTTTTACAAATCCATGTTGACCCTGTTGATTGTATCTAACCTTTCTAAATGACCTGCTATTTCTTCCTTAACAATTTACTCGAGCATTGTCAGAATGACAGAGGTTAGATTAACTGGCTAACAGTTTCACACTTCCTGTCCCACTCCCTTCTTAAACAGGAGACTTGCATATATCTGTTCTCCAATCCAATGGGACCCTCCCAGTGAAATTTGAAATATTTCGACCAACGCTTCCGTGATCTCTGCAACCACATCCTTTAAAATCCTTGGATGCTGGTCATCAGATCCCAGTGATGTGTCTGTTTTTAGTCCCATTAGTTTGTCAAATACTCTGCAACAGAACTCAAGATGAGATCAGAAACTACCTGGGAAAAGTTTTGGAGTCCCTGGGTTTGATGCTCTCTTGTAGTTTCAATTTGCAAAAAGATCCCCCATTTTAAATTACACTGCCTAATGAGGAAAGCCTTCTCAACACCTCAGTTTTAGTGGAAGTGGACAGAGGAGTAAGATTTTTGTTGGATGACTGACCTGTTTTAGCTGCAGTATGGATACACACGCAGTAAAACGTGTGCCTTGCAATGTTATATTGTATTGAACAGGTTTTTGTTAAGAGTGGCTGGTGATTCTAACACGCTGACTGTAGTAGAATACTTAACAGGTTCCCCTCCAGGAAATTCAGTCAAAAGTGTCAGTGAAAGGTTTATTGTCAGGTTCAATTATAAGGAGTTGAGGCATGACACACATGGGAGAAAATGGAGTTTCTGGCAGCCGGCTTTCCATGAATAGAATAAGATGTGATGAAGCTGAGCCCACAGAACTGAGAGGAGATGGATCACGTCCTGTTGAAAATTGAGATTGCCTCAAACATTCGTGTCAGTCATGGTTTAGTTAGTAACGCTTGTGACTCTGTGTGGTAAAACACGGGCTGGATTTTACAGGGCCCAGCCTGGCAAGGAGAGGTGGGTGGGGGTGGGGGCGCGGTGGTGCGGAGGGCATCATGAAATGAGATGTGTGGGGAGCACACCACATTCTTGTGCATCCCTGACCCCTTAGCGAGACAACAGTATGTGGACAGGGGCTGAAATCCGCAACCTACCCATCATTTATGTTAAAAAAAAATTAATAGAAAATTGACCCTGTCGGGTCAAGAATTGACTCAATGTTGCACTGCCAACGACATAACGTACCTGTCGTTCATGCAAGCAGGTGGGCAAGGTTTGCAAAGCTGCTGTTCCAAATAAATGGGTTAAAAAGTGGAGCCCGGTACTTAGTGAGACAATTTGCCCCCTTCCTCTCAGATGTTACACCTTTTTTCACTTCATGCCTGACTTCTGAAACCAATTCCCCATCCTGCTCGAACACCGAAGAGCAGGGGAAGTGGAATCAATTTGATGGCATCATCGAGCAGTCATGATATGCTGACTGGGCTCCTTCTGTGCCATATAATTTTTAGACTCGACGTCAGAAAATCAGAAGGCCCTGATGGTTTATTCCATCCATTAGAGATGGATTCGGGCAACGTGGGCCCTGACCACAACAGCTGAACTTTTGTTGAAATCTGTCGACTTTATCTGAAAGTAGGCTTGCTTCAAAACAAAAACCAAGCCGTTGCTCAATTTTAAGGATGGTCTCCTTAACCGAAGAAAGATATTTGACGTAGAGGGAGAACTTAGTATCCATGAAAGGAGAGTTCTTGTAAAGTTAACTTATTTGAAGCTGGATAAACCCCATAAAACAGATGGGCTGCGTTCCAGAGAGTTGAAGGAAATGACTACAGAGGTAGATAGTAGATGTATTGGTATGTATCTTCCAATTTTTTTATAGCAGACTTTGGAAAAGCTCAATCAAAAATGAAGTAGCAAACATCATCCTGATATTTAAGCAGAGGGGCAGAGGGAGAAAAGAGAACTGCAGGCCTACTATTTGATGACAGTATTAAGTAAAATGTTAGAATCAATACAGGATGCGATAATTGGACACTTGGAATATAGTGGTAGCATTTGGCAGTGTCAACATGGATTTATCGGAGAGAATCCCTGTTTGAGAAACCTGCTGGAGTATTTTGAGGATGTTACTTGCAGCATAGACAATGGAGAACCACTGTTGTGAATCGGATTTTCAGAAGACTACTGATGAAGTCCCACAGAATTAAAGCATAACGAGGAATATACCAGCAGGCTTGAGAATTGCTTAACAGACAGAAAGCAGAGAATAGCTCTCAGTGGATCGTTCTCAGGATGGCAGGTTCTTACAACGGGATAAGAGTCATGCTAGGTCTGTGTTATTCATAATTTAGGGGACATAATCTAAGCATAAGGCGTATGCCTTTGGACTGAGATGAGAAGGAATTTCTTCACTCAGAGGGTGGTAAATCTTTGGAATTGTGTACCACAGAGGGTTATAGAAGCTCAAATGTTCAACATGTTCAAGACAGAATTAGACATTAAGGACATCATTTAATGTGGGGCAAGTGCAGGAAAATGACATTGCAGCAGGGAATCAGCCATGATGTAATTTAGTAGCAGGGGAACAGGCTGGATGGACTGAATAGCCTTCTCAGGCTTATATTTAATATGATCCTTCTGTAATTGGAAGGTGGGGGGGAATGTTTGGCTGGACCCAATTTGTTAGCTGAAGACCTGACGAGTTTAAAATCTGCACGGTGCAGTGTAGAATGTTCTTTAGAAAGCCGCCGAGGGTTCAGCTGCTTATTGCAGTCACCAGTTTTTTTTATTTTGCACCTATTTCAGTTGTGGAAATGACTGGTCTGAGAGCGTGGCTGGGCTGCAGGCAGAAACGCAGCCATTAAACTCAAGTCATGCAAGGCACTGAGTGGTTTTGAAATGCAATAATTCCCAGTATCGATACAAGTCATTTTTTGCATCCTTTGTAACTTTTTAAAAAATTTACCAATCTTGCAATTATGATTACCTGAAGTTCGACTGTGCTTCAGAGCTCAAGCAAGGCGGGCAAATGGCTGAGAGCAGTTTGCATTTTAAATGCCAAGATGTAAGCATACTTCCTCAAGTCACAGCCTCTCAATAGTTTATTTGGGGCTTGTGGTTGTGTTATGCGGAGGCAGCAGCGAAGAATGGAAGTGATCAATAGCCTCTGTGTGTCTGTGGGAGCAAAGCCTGACATGACTAATTGCACAGAAGACACCGGTGCTGAGTAAATCACACTGACGCTTCTTGTTGTGTGATGTGCTGAGGTTGCCATCCTGCAACTAATTGGATTCAACTTTTCGATCATTGAATTACAGGTAATAATCTCTTCAGAATGGGCTGGGGTTTGGGAACAGGGGTGTGGGTGAAATCTATTTGTCACAGATAGCGCTAGACTCATTTGACATAAATAAAAACTAAAGTTACGCAATGCAGTTTGGTTGGCAAATTGTGGGTTGCATAATTGTCTCAGTTGCAAAGATGCAAAGTCCCTCATCAAAGCTTGCAGCGTTGGAGATTAGGTTAAGAATTGAGCAATGAAATAAGTAATGAATGCTTTTCTGACTGGGTACCAATTGAAAAGAACAGTGACAGTGACATAACCATAGAGGGCAATCATGCTGAATGACATCTTGATGACTTGGAACAACCTCTGTTGGACTGAATAAAAAGACCTAATTTTTCATGTGAATAACGCAGGGTTTTGCTTGTTATTTTTTGTGTCCATTAAAATAAGGCAGTCAGCATGAATGACAGGATTGTCTTATTAATTCAATAATTTAACTCGTGGCATCAGTAAGTCTACATGGATTTCAATCAATCTAATCATTTTGATCTGGTTTTCAAGTGGACGCTATCTTTATTGCACTCGATGGACCTGAACAGCTCTTTTCACTAGCTGTTGATACCATTCATCTGTTCGAAGACTGTACCCACGTTATTCGTTATTCAAAAGACAGAATATTGGTTGGAAAAGGACCGTTCCTCTGAGCGGCCTGAACAGCTTTAATACAGGCATCAGAATTGAGTTTGGGGCTAAGATGCGCTAACTCGTTAATCAGAAGTATGCAAAGTCAAGTCAGGTCCAGCGTGAAAGTAAAGTCATTGTGTTACAAGTAGAGCTCTTATATTTTAAAGAAAAGCCTCTTCAGAGATGGACTCTTTGCAGCGTTATAAATAAACAAGGTACAAGGCTAACCCTGTCATGGGCAGCGAAACAGCAGATTGTTCGGCGAGTCTGTGCCAGGCTGTACAAAGTGTAGCTTGATGGATGAGCACACTGCCCTAACCCTAGCTGCTTCATTGCTTTATTCAGTGGGAGTTGTTGAGTGTACAGGAATACCCTATTGTGAAAACCCCAGTCGAATCTATTCTTACATATTGTTAGCTTGGCTGTACGTAAAATAAATGTGGTGTTTGCATTTTGTAAGGAGCACAACAAGAGAAAATGAGTATTTGCAGCAATGTTCTGCTTTTCTGCGAGTGATTGAGTTTATATGTCAGCACTGTCAGGGACTACTCTCCTTCCAGCTTGTGACGAGCCATCTGTAGATTAAACCAAAACTTGTACATTTTAATGCACGGAAACAGATTTTCTGCGTACTCCAAGCTTATTGATGCCAACTTCCAAGTATAAGTGCAATGGAGTTTCTGTAACGTAGTGATTCTTCATTGTTGAATTGTAACAAGGAATCTATTGAGTGAATAAAAGTACCTTCTCTCAGTAAACAATCACTTCATCGTTCGTTTTTGACTGCACTTGGAAGATTGCTGTTCTGTATGTGGATAAATTGTGAAGTGAAGGATCATCCTGGGATTTTTTTCTGAGAACTTATTCGCTTCCCTGGGGTGAAGTGCCAAGGGGCACCATCAACACTTTGCTACCTCATGTAATTAACTTCCCTGTATCTGTGAGAGTTACTGTGTTATCAAGCTACTGGACCATGGAGCACAACATTGGCAAATCATTCGTAGCCGTTCCCTGTGTGGCTCCTGGGAACAATCAGGACCAGGATGTGTATGGCAGTTTTACGCGGCCTGGCACTGACGTGCTAGAGAGAGCCTGGCACCTCGTTGCTGGTGGTAACCTAGCATGGTGTAGTTGATGGGATTCTGGCATGGCACGGCACTACAACTGACGGACTGACACAGTCCTGCTAAGGGTGCCTGGCACTGCACTGCGAGAGAGTATTCAAATGAAGTGATCCAGAAATGTATTCTTTCTTGGCTCACATCCATAATCAATAGTTTCCCATTATGTCTTTAGATTGGTGTATGCTAAATTAGAACACAATTTCCGCAAAGTAATATCAGCCTCTAAATGAATGAAGTTGTGCTTATAAATATTGATTTGCATCCATTATTTCCTCTCGGACAGTGGGTGAAATTTTCATCGATACTGACTTGTGTTAGACGATGGTGCTGCTGATAACTTAGGTTTGCCATCACCTGTCGCTCTTCAAGAAAACTTGTGTTTGTTCTCCATGAAGTCATAGAGCCAGAGAGCTGTACAGCATGGAAGCAGACCCTTCGGCCCACACGTCCATTCCGACCTGATATCCTAAATTAATCGAGAGCCATTTGCCAGCATTTGGCCCATAACCTCTTAAACCCTTCCTATTCATGTACCCATCCAGATGCCTTTTTAAATGTTGCAATTGTACCAGCCTCCTCCACTTCGTCTGGCAGCTCATTCCATACATGCACCGAACTCTGCTTGAAAAAGTTGCCCCTGAGGTCCCTTTTATATCTTTCCCCTCTTGCCTTAAACCTGTGCCCTCTAGTTTTGGACTCCCCTACCCCAGGGTAAAGACCTTGGCTATTCACCCTATCCATGTCCCTCATGATTTTATAAACCTCTATTAGGTCACCCCTCAGCCTCCGCCGCTCCAGGGAAAATAGCCCCAGCTTATTTGGGGCAGCATGGTGGCTCAGTGGTTAGCACCGCTGCCTCACAGCACCAGGGACCCGGGTTCGATTCCATCTTTGTGTGACTGTGTGCAGTTTGCACATTCTCCCCATGTCAGCATTAGTTTCCTCCGGGTGCTCCGGTTTCCTCCCACAGTCTAAAGATGTGCAGGTTAGGTGGATTGGCCATGCTATTATTACCCATAGTTTTCAGGGATGTGTAGATTACGTAGGTTATGAGGAATGGGTCTCGATGTGGACTTGTTGGGCCGCATACTGTAGGGATTCTGTGATCTGTGATCATTATTCAGCCTGCCCCTAAAGCTCAAACCCTCCAACCCTGGCAACATCCTTGTAAATCTTTTCTGAACCCTTTCAAGTTTCACAACATCCTTCCTCTAGCAAGGAGACCAAAATTGAATGCAATATTCCAAAAGTTGCCTAACCAATGTCCTGTACAGCTGCAACATGATCTTCTAAACCCTACACTCAATGCACTAACCAATAAAGGCAAGCATACCTAACGCCTTTTTCACTATCCTGTCTACCTGGGGATCTACTTTCAAGGAAATATGAGCATGCACGCCAAGGTCACTTTGTTCAGCAACACTCCACAGGACCTTACCATTAAATGTACAAGTCCTGCCCTGGTTTGCCTTTCCAAAATGCAACACCTCACATTTACCTAAATTAAACTCCATCTGCCACTCCTCGGCCCATTGGCCCATCTGATCAAGGTCTTGTTGAACACTGAGGTAACCTTCTTTGCTCAGTTCTGAGGAAGGGTCACCGGACCCGAAAGGTTAACTCTGTTTTCTCCTCCACAGATGCTGCCAGACCTGCTGAGCTTTTCCAGCAACTTTGTTTTTGTTCCTGATTTACAGCATCCGCAGTTCTTTTGGTTTTTAACCTTCTTTGCTGTCCACTACATCTCCAATTTTAGTGTCATCTGCAAACTTGCTAACACTAACTCCGATATTCATATCCAAATCATTTACATAAATGACGAAAAGCAGTGGACCCAGCACCGATCCATGTGGCACACCACTGGTCACAGGCCTCCAGTCTGAAAAGCAACCCTCCATCACCACCCCTGCGTCTCCTACCTTCAAGCCAGTTCTATATCCAAATGGCCAGTTCTCCCTGTATTCCACGTGATCTAACCTTACAACATAGAACATAGAACATTACAACATTACAGAGCAGTACAGGCCCTTCGGCCCTCGTTGCGCCGAGCTGTGAAACCAATCTGAAGCCCATCTAACCTAAACTATTCCATTATCATCCATATGTTTATCCAATGACCATTTAAATGCCCTTAAAGTGGGCGAGCCTACTACTTTTGCAGGCAGGGCATTCCACGCCCTTACTACTCTGAGTAAAGAACCTACCTCTGACATCTGTCCTATATCTGTCACCCCTCAGTTTAAAGCTATGTCCCCTCATGCTAGCCATCACCATCCGAGGAAAAAGGCTCCCACTGTCCACCCTATCTAATCCTCTGATCATCTTGTATGTCTCTATTAAGTCATCTCTTAACCTTCTTCTCTCTAACGAAAACAGCCTCAAGTCCCCTCAGCCTTTCCTCCATAAGACCTTCCCTCCATACCAGGCAACATCCTGGTAAATCTCCTCTGCACCCTTTCCAATGCTTCCACATCCTTCCTATAATGCGGTGACCAGAACTGTACGCAATGATCCAAGTGCGGCCGCACCAGAGTTTTGTACAGCTGCAACATGACCTCATGGCTCCGAAACTCAATCCCTCTACCAATAAAACCTAACACACCTTACGCCTTCTTAACAACGCTATCAACCTGGGTGACAACTTTCAGTGATCTATGCACATGGACACCGAGATCTCTCTGCTCATCCACATTACCAAGAATCTTACCATTAGCCCAGTACTCTGTATTCCTGTTACTCCTTCCAAAGTGAATCACCTCACACTTATCCGCATTAAACTCCATTTGCCACCTCTCAGCCCAGCTCTGCAGCTTATCTATGTCCGTCTGTAACGTGCAACATTCTTCCGCACTATCCACAACTCCACCGACTTTGGTGTCATCCGCAAATTTACTAACCCATCCTTCTACGCCCTGATCCAGGTCATTTATAAAAATGACAAACAGCAGTGGCCCCAAAACAGATCCTTGAGGTACACCACTGGTAACTGAACTCCAGGATGAACATTTCCCATCAAGCACCCCCCTCTGTCTTCTTACAGCTAGCCAATTTCTGATCCAAACCGCTAAGTCACCCTCAATCCCATGCCTCTGTAATTTCTGCAATAGCCTACCATGGGAAACCTTATCAAACGCTTTACTGAAATCCATATACACCACATCAACCGCTTTACCCTCATCCACCTGTTTAGTCACCTTCTCAAAGAACTCAATAAGGTTTGTGAGGCACGACCTACCCTTCACAAAACCGTGTTGACTATCCCTAATCAAATTATTCCTTTCTGGATGATTATAAATCCTATCTCTTATAATCCTTTCCAACACTTTACCCACAACCGAAGTAAGGCTCACTGGTCTATAATTACCAGGGTTGTCTGTACTCCCCTTCTTGAACAAGGGGACAACATTTGCTAGTCTCCAGTCTTCTGGCACTATTCCTGAAGACAATGACGACATAAAGATCAAAGCCAAAGGCCCTGCAATCTCCTCTCTAGCTTCCCAGAGAATCCTAGGATAAATCCTATCCGGCCCAGGGGACTTATTTATTTTCACACCTTCCAGAATTGCTAACACCTCCTCCTTATGAACCTCAATCCCGTCTAGTCTAATAGCCTGTATCTCAGTATTCTCCTTAACTACATTGTCTTTTTCCTCTGTGAATACTGACGAAAAATATTCATTTAGCGCTTCTCCTATCTCTTTGGACTCCACGCACAACTTCCCACTACTGTCCTTGATCTTGCTAACCAGTCTACCATGAGGAGCCTTGTTGAATGCCTTACTGAAGTATAGATCAAGTCCATTGCTTTGTCTTCATCCAACCTGTTCATTTCTTCTTCAAAAAACTCAATCAAATTAGTGAGTTTGTTGCTATTTATTTCCCCAAGTTTTCTAGTTTCCATATCCTTCTCCATAGTCAACACTGATGCAAAATACTCATTTAGTATCTTCCCTATCTCCTGCAGTTACACACATAAACAGCCTTGCTGATCTTAGGGGGCCCTATTCTGTCCCTAGTTAGCATTTTGTCCTTAATGTATTTTTAGAATCCCTTTGGATTCTCCTTAACCCTATTTACCAAAGCTGTTTCATGCCCCCTTTTTGTCCTCATGATTTCCCTATTAAGTATACTTCTACTGCTTTTATACCCTTGACTCCTAATGTCTATATCTGACATACGCTTTCTCCTTTTTCTTGACCAAAACCTCATTTTCTCTAGTCGTCCAGCATTCCCTACACCTACCAGCCTTACCCTTCACCCAAACAGGAACATACAGTTTCTCAACTTTTGTTATCTCATTTCTGAAGACTTCCCACTTCCCAGCTGTCCCTTTACCTGCAAACATCCGCCCCACTCAAGTTTTGAAATTTCTTGCCGAATACCATCAAAATTGGCCTTCCTCCAATTTAGAATTTTAACTTTTAGATCCAGCCTATCCTTTTCCATCACTATTTTAAAACTATTAGAATTATGATCACTGGCCCCAAAGTGCTCCCCCACTGACACCTCAGTCACCTGCACTTCCTTATTTCCCAAGAGTAGGTCAAGTTTTGCACTTTCTCTGGTAGGTACATCCACATACTGAATCAGAAAATGTTCTTTTACACACTTAACAAATTCCTTTCCATCCAAGTCCTTAACACTATGGCAGTCCCAGCCTATGTTTGGAAAGTTAAAATCCCCTATCTTAACCACCCCATTACTCTAACAGATAACTGAGATCTCCTTACAAATTTACTTCTCAATTTCCCACTGACTCTTGAGGGGTCCAACGTACAATCCCAATAATGTGATCATCCTTTTCTTATTTCTCAGTTCCGCCCACATAACTTGCTGGATGTACTCCCAGGAATATCCTCCCTAAGTACAGCCATAATGTTATCCCTAATCAAAAATGCCACTCCCTGTCTTATCTTACTCCCTTTCATCTATACCCTGGAATGTTAAGCTACCAGTCCTATCCATCCCTGAGCCATATCTCTGCAATTGCTATGACATTCCAGTCCCATGTTCCCAACCATTCCCTGAATTCACCTGCCTTACCTGTCAGGCCTCTCACATTGAAATAAGACAGTTTAATTTATCAGTCCTGCCTCATTCCCTGCTTTGTTCCTATCTGCCCTGACTGTTTGACTCCCTCCTTTTCCCAAATGCACCAGTCTCAGACTGATCTCTTTTCTCACTACCTCCTGGGGTCCCACACACTCCCCCAGCACCCACCCCCAACTAGTTTAAATCCCCCTGAGCAGCGCGAGCAAATCTTCTCACCAGCATAATAGTCCCTTTCCAATTCAGGTGCAATCTGTCCTTCTCATACAGATCACTTCTACCCCAGAAGAGATTCCAATGATCCATACATGTGAATTCTTCTCCCCCACACCAGCTCCTCAGCCATGTATTCATCTGCTCCGTCCTCCAATTCCTATCCTCATTAACTCGTGGTGCAGATATTACTACTTTTGAGGACCTACTTTTTAAATTCCTGCCTAACTTCCCATATTGTCTCCTCAGAATCCCATTGTTTTCTTTTCCTATGTCATTAGTTCCAATGTGTACAACGACCTCTTGCTGGTCCTTCTCCCCTCTGAGAATATTCTGCGCTGTCTTCAAGATGTCCTCGATCCTGGCAACAGGGAGCAACACACCATCTCATATCTCGTTGTTAGCAGCGGAAATGTCTGTCTGTGTCTCTGACTAGAGAGTCCCCTAACACAATTGATTGCTTGGAACCTGATGTACCCCTTGTTGCAGTAGAGCCAGTCTCAGTACCAGAAACTTGGCTTTCGATGCTACCTTCCGCTGAGAGTCCATCACCCCCCACATTTTCCAAAACAGCATCCTGCACTTCCTGCCTACCCCTCTCATCTCCTGGAGGTAACCCATCTACGTGACTCTGTCTGCAGTATTTCTCCCTTCCTGAAACTGCCATCCATCACACCCTCTGATTCCCGTTGATTCCTCATTGCCTCTAACTGCCACTCTAACAAATCCATGCAATCCGATAGGATTTACAACCAAAGACACTTCCCGTAGATGTAAAACTCAGTAATATTGAAATTCTCACTTATCTCCTCTATCCAATAGGAAGAGCACATCATTCTCCTAAATGCCATCTTTACACCTTGCCAATGTACAGACCCAGAAAAATAGCCCAGTCTTACTGCTCTAAATCACAGCTCCAGGATAACTTGGTATCTATGTTTTATATTTTTAAAATTTAATCGGGAGACAGATCTGAATAAAACACGTAATCAAAAAAAAACCCACTCAACTCAGTATTGTAGATTTATTAAAAGGAGTAAGGTTACAGTTCAAAATTAACCACATAGCTGTTCCCCTGTTATGATATCCCCCACATAAGTTTCTCCAAAGTCAGCTGTGAATTTCACTGAGATAACAAGGTGCAGAGCTGGATGAACACAGCAGGCCAAGTAGCATCAGAGGAGCAGGAAGGCTGACGTTTCGGGCCTAGACCCTTCTTCAGAAATGCTTGGCCTGCTGTGTTCATCCAGGTCTACACCTTGTTATCTCAGATTCTCCAGCATCTGCAGTTCCTACTACCTCTGTGAATTTCACTGTTTGTTTATTTTTCTGATTACGAACTCTAGAGATACCTGGAACTAAACAGCAGAGGCAGTCAGCCAACAGTGAAGATTCACTGCTGGTTCAGACAGCTGTGCAAGTTTACTTCTCCATTTTTTTCACCTCCCGTGTGGTCACTTCATATTCTCTCTCTCTCTCGCTTTCTCTTTTTTCAAGTACTGTTGTTTTGATTTTATTTTTCCAAAGTTCCAAAACAATGCAACAGCTTATTCAACAGTTATTACTGCTCCAAAAATTCAAGGAAATCAGTTCCAACATTGAAAATATCTCAAAAAAAGGAGTAGGTCTTGCAGCCACAATTTTTCCCATCGTCCATCTTGGATTGCCCATCTTAGAAAAATTTGGTCAGGGAATCAGTTCCTGCATTGAACTGTTCTGAGTGGAGCTGCAAGATGCACAATGGGGAACGGATAGTCTTGTGGAGGCTTCCAGCTGGTTGGAGGTTCGCCAAATTTCTCCAGGATGGGAAGAAACTCGGTGATTGCTTTAAACTGGAATGAGAATCACAAAAAATATTTCCCACTGGATGAACACAGTAAGTTTGATGAAAGGAATGGGGTATGGTGTGAGGAGAAGGAAAAGGACCAGAAAAATTCTGCCTCTGCTCTGTTATGAAGCCCACTATTCACTGTCTTAGTTGGGTGGTACCTAAGTGGAAGAGGATTAGAAAGCCTTCCTGCTTTCTGCACTGAAACAGAGAAGTTATACCTGTTGAGCTCCGTTTTTGCTCAAACATGGGAGGTTGATTACGGTTGTCCTTAAATCTGGTGCCCCTAAGTCTTGAAAATATTGTATCCTTATTCTAGAAGAAGACAAGCTGCACTGCATTTCTGTCAGTTTTAAACTCACCTGTTTTTCTCAGGTGTTTGACATGGAGGTAGATGGGAACATGTAATTCAGAACAGAAAGAGATCAGCTGTAACCTTATTGAATGGCAGACCATGCTAGAAGGGCTGAATGGCCTACTTCTGCTCCTAACTGTATGTTTAGATGAGTCTATGCTGATGCTGACCTTCTGAATGTGTCTACTGCTGGACACACTATAATAATTACAAGGATGGTGGTTTTTTTTCTTCAGTTTATAGTGATGGTTTTGATTATGATGCATTCTTTCAATTCATATCTAAAAAAACAACGTGAATTTCATAGACGTGGATAGTCACAGGCCAGTATTTTGTTCCCTATGGACTGCGTGATGCTGTAGTTAGATCGCGTTCTTCCACCCACTGTTAGAGTTAGGCCCACAATTTCCTGGAAATGATAAGTGAAAGTTGCCATTCAAAACAATTTACTGGGTCTTTAAACCATCAGTGTTTGCCATTCAAAATACTTTTTAATGAATCTCATGCCTTTTAGGTGCTATTGGTGGTGGTTGCAAAGAAAGAAAATGTTTCAGTTTGTATTTTATAGCACTTTGCATAAGCTCTGAATATTCCAAAGTCAATGAGAAAGAAAGTTTGCATTCATATGGCATTTTTCATGACTACCAGACATCTCAGGGTATTTTGGAGAATCACAGAATCCCCACAGTGTGGAAACAGGCCATTTGTCCCAACAAGTCCACACCGACCCTCTAAAGAGCACCCCATCCAGAACCATCCCCCTACAGTATCCGTGTAATGCTGCGTTTCACATGGCTAACCCACCCACCCTGGACACTGTGGGCAACTTAGCACGGCCAATCCATCTAACTTGCACGTCTTTGGGAGGAAACCGGAGCACCTGGCGAAAACCCACGCAGACACGGGGCAACATGCACATTCCATGCAGACAGTCCCCCGAGGTTGGAATCGAGGCCAGGTCCCTCACACAGTGAGGCAGCAGTGCTAACCACTGAGCCACCATGCTGCCCAGTTTGTCACATTGCCAATGAAATCCTTTCTGAAGTGCGATTACTATTCTAACATAGGAAAGGCAACAGCCAATATTTAGTTAGCAAGCGCCCATAAGCAGCAATGTAATGACCAAGTAGTCTGATTTTGTTTGATGTTCATAGAGAACTCCCCTGCTCCTCTTTGAAATTCATGACATGGGCTCTTTTCATTCACCTGAGCAGGCAAACAGGACCTTGGAGTGTAGGTTCATTGTTAATTGAAAGTGGAGTTGTAGCTACACAGGACAGTGAAGAAGGCGTTTAATATGCTTGCCTTTATTGCTCAGTGCATTGAGTATAGGAGTTGGGAGGTCATGTTGCAGCTGTACAGGACATTCGTTAGGCTACTTTTGGAATACTGCATTCAATTCTGGTCTCCCTACTGTAGGAAAGATTTTGCGAAACTTGAAAGGATTCAGAAAAGATTTGCAAGGATTTTGCCAGGAATGGGGAGTTTGAGCTAGAGAGAGAATAGGCTGGGGCTATTTTTCCTGTAGTGTCAGAGGCTGAGGGGTGACCTTACAAAGGGTTATGAAATCATGAGGGGCATGGATAGGGTGATTAGCCAAGGTCCTTTTCCCAGAGTAGGGGAGTCCAAACCTAGAAGGCAAAGGTCTAAGGTGAGAGGGGAAAAATTTAAAAGGAACATAAGGGGCAATTTTTTCATGCAGAGTGTGGTGTGTGTAAGGAATGAGTGCCAGAGGAAGTGGTGGGGACTGGTACAATCACAACATTTAAAGGGCATCTGGATGAACAGGAAATGTTTAGGGGAATATGTGTCAAATACTGGCAAATGAGACTAGATTAATTTAGGATATCTAGTTGGCATAGACGAATTGGACCAAAGGGTCTGTTTCTGTGCTGTATATCTCTGTGACTCGGTGACCTTGGCTTAACGTTTGCTCTGAAAGACAGTATTTCTGAGAGTGCTGGGCTCCTTCAGTCCTGCACTGGAGCATCAACCTTGATTTTTATGCTCAAATCCTAGAATGGGACCTGGGAAGTCTTTGGGTTGTGCAGTTATATGATTGGATCAGTTCCTGCTTTACTTAACTGAAATTCTGGTATCAAGAAAAATTTTCTCTAAGTGAAGTTTACAATGATTTGTATACTCACTTAATGGCATATTGGATAATCTGTTGCTTTGTGCTATTTGAACACTGGCTTTCATTGTAACAGACTACAGCAGTTGCAAACAAAACTTTCAATGGTCTCATAGATATGTCTAAATGGAGAATCATCTCACAGTTGCGGAAAAATCAACATTTTTTTACAGAGTAACCAAACATATACATGGAACATACAGGCTTTGAGCTGTAATAAAATACATTACTGTTCAAGCTTTTTGGCTAGTGATTGATATTTATGGATGTAGTCTTATGTATTATCACAGCAAGCTTGGGGGGAAAGCAATTTAGTCATTTTGTGCATCCTGAATGTCTCATAATTTAAATGATTGTTTGTTAATCATGTTTGTGTGAAAATTGCTTCTTGTTTGAAAATTCTTTTTGTTCTTGTACTCATTACTCAGCATGTGTAAACTGCCGAATGTTCACTAAACACCAAAAACGAAACCGCTCTCCTGCAGCAAGACACCACAATGAATGAGATGAATCTGTTATAGCTTACATATTTAGCTGTACAGATCACTGTCCTTCAAAGTAGTTCATTAGCCTTAGAATTTCCACAGTATTTCTTTCAGGTGTTAGATAAATCAAGTCTTAAGTATTTAGGGAATTATCATGTGCATATAGTGCCAGTTGGTATGAATGACATCTTCATTGTTGGAGAGCTTGATCCAGGCATTTTCAACTCTTTCATTTACTATCTGCTCTCTTTCTTTCTTTTGAAATGGAGAGAAGCCTGAACGAATGTTTAAGATCCAAATTGAGTAGAGCAGAAGAATATTGACAATATGTTATGCAGTTTGTGTTCTACAAGTTTGGAGGTGCAGAAGAAATAGATGAATTGAGCATTTCAATATTAGAATTAGTGTGCTGTCGTTTTGCTGCTGCGTAGAACCTAAACTTGTTAACTCTTAAAACAAAGTATCTTGAAACTTCCCCCTTAGGACGTCGAACTCATGTCAGGCCAGGCCCTGCTTCTTGATAACACAGTGTGGAGCTGGAGGTACACAGCAGGCCAGTCAGCATCAGAGGAGCAGGAAAGCTGATGTTTGTCCAGCTCCACACTGTGTTATCTCAGACTCCAGCATCGGCTGTTCTTACCATCCCTGCTTCTTGATGTTGGCTGTCTAACACCACTGAAACTTTGGTACAGAGCAAATTTCTTCGCAATTGCAGAGGAACTGCACCCTGAGGATCAGGCAAGGAACTGCAAAGTCTTCATGATCAGGGAAAGAATTAGTTCAATTGTGATGAGCCTCAACGGGAGGAGCATGGAGCAAATCAGTGAAATAGACAGTAGAGAGTGAGTCAGAGTGGGACCGTGGCTAAAAAGAATGAGAAGAGATGGGAGGAAGGGGATCATCGATCATACTGTTATTCATCTGCTTACCCTCTGTGAACATTGTAATATATCTTACTCTGAGCCCCCCTCCTGCTTCACGAGAAGTTTACATTTTACAAATGCCTAGGTTGAAAGCAAGGAAAATCCCATGCCCCAAGCCTTTGATTTGATTTGATTTATTATTGTCACATATACTGAGACATAGTGAAAAGCATTGTTTTGTATGCTGTCCACAAAAATCATTCCTTACGTAAGTATAGAACAGAATGCAATATACAGTGTAACAGACAATTGAGATTTAAAAGAGTAGGGGATTTAAAAGAAACTTGACCCAAAATGTTAACTCTGATTTCTCTCCACAGATGCTGTCAGACCTGCAGAGCTTTTCCAGCAATTTCTGTTTTTGTTTCTGATTTACAGCATCTACAGTTCTTGCTTTTTTTTTATTGAGAAAGGAAAGTTGTCTCTTCCAGTGTCATTTTGCTCTTTCATGCAGAAGTATCTGCCTGTTCTTGTTTGGAAATCCAGTTTGGAAACTGTGAACAACCATGCCAAACCAGTGGTATGGTTTGAGTGCATGCCCTCTCTCAGACACATCTCAGTAAGACAGGTTCTCAGGAAGCCAGCTGCTTTCCTTTGGAAATTGAATCAAATTATTTTCCCCAGTTTACAATATGAGTATTTTCCATTGCTGGTGCTTTAGTGACAGGACATATATCTTTGGCAGTTACTTGTATGACAAATCAGTGCAACATCTTCAGTTGAGGGACATCAGTATAGTTCCTTTGAGTTTTGCTGCAACACTTCAGGAGCTCACATTTCTGGTTCACTTCATCTCCCCAGCCTCTCAGCACAGCTATGAGCCATTGATATCATGAGGATTTCCCAAACGTAATGAGACTTAACTTCACAAAACCAGTTTCACAGCCTCAGGATGTCTCAAAGCACGCAACAGCAAGGGGCGTAATTTTTGACTTGTAGGAAAGGTGGCACCCCATTTCTGCACAGCAGGATCCCACAAACAGCCAAGTGGTAATGGTGCTGCAATTTTTCTTTCAGAGATTTAGTCGCATGACGACAAATATTTGCCAGGATATGGAGGAGAGCTCACCTACACTTTATTGAATAATAAGGTGCCTGCCAGTGACAGTGTGTGAGCATGTGTGCCTCTGTGTTTGTGTGCGAGAGGGAGTGTGTTTGTGTGTGTATACGAGTGTGTGCATGCTGTACTGCTGGAGTTGCACCGTTTGAAAACAGATATCAAACAAAAGCCCTGTCTGTTCTTGGGTGGATGTACATTCAGTAACACTGTTTGAGTCTAAGCAGTGGAGCTTTGCAATGGTTCCTGGCCAATAAATATTTATTTGTCAACAAATAACATCAGAACAGATTACTTGGTCATTTTTACGTTGCTGTCTGTGGCATCTCACTTCATCCAAATTAGTTTCTGCATTTCCTAAATTAAAATTGTAATTTCATTTCAGGAGTACTTCACACACTTGTGGAATTGTTTATGACCAGGAGACCGCTTGGCCCATCAGGTCAGCCTTGATTCTCTACATGAGTAATTCACATCATACCATTCTCCTCCCTTCTCCCCACATAATCTTCCATTTCAGATAATGTCTAATTTCTTCTTCACTGATTCCATGGAACATCCCTCCACCACACTGTCAGATTCACTCTTCATCCTCGAAAGAAGAATTATCAGTAACAAACATAATAAGATAATACAAACAGTAATCCTTGACTACCACGATTGAGGATGTAAAAATGTCTACTTCACCAGCAAGACACCCACATAAGGCAAATTAAGGGATCCAACATAACCATCAAGTTAATATAATGAGCTAATGTACCACAATGCAGATGTATCAGCACATTGAGTGCACAACTTTGCTAGGCGATCATGGAGATGAGCTGCATATGACTTCATTGAAGCCAGACCAACATCCAGAGATTCAGGACATGGTGACAAAGAAGAAACTGACTAGTCTGAAAATCCAGGATACTGCAAAGAAAAAAGTGCTTGTTTCACCAGAGCAGCCGTATTCCATGATTGATATTGACAAGATTAAAGGATTGCAGGTGATCTAATAGGACAGCTACCTGAGTTATGAAGGAAGAGTTCCTCTTCAAAGGGAACTCAGGAGATTAAAGGTCCCCTAGACAAGATCAAGCACCAGCTGCCAGCTTTAACAGAAATTAACTTCCTTCTCAAAGAACATCCAAGAGTTGAAGGATCCTCCAGTGGGGCAATGATGTGCAGAGAAGCAGAATCAAGGCCACCAGTTCTCTCGTCTACCAACCTTCCCAGTCCAAAGAGAACACATTATGGAAGAACAGTGGAAAAACCTCCAGATCATCTGAATTTGTGACGTTAGAATTGAGGGTTAATGGGGTAGTGGTTAATGTAAAAATAATTCTACACCTGAATGGATAAATGTTACCTGTGGTGAAAATGCTTAGGGGGAAATATTTTCTATAAGATAGTGGTTCTGAAAAGAATTGATGCTGAAGTGATGTTAAGGTCCATCCGGTCTGATGACTACATACAGTCTTTGGCTTGTGAGGAGGCAGTCTAGCACGAGGTCCCAGTGAATGCCATCTCACCTCTGCTAGCTGATTGGTTTTTGTAATGATGAAAACTAGGCAATTGGCTTGTACTTACTGCTATAAAGCAATAAATTACATTGTGTTGCTAAGATAAGTGCCTCTGTTTGTCTTGGCACGTTAGTGATTTATCCTCCATTAATACTATTTAGATAAGCCCTCAGATTCAGCCTAGAAAGGAGAATTGCTGTCTCTACCTCAACCACAAGCCACCAGTGGTTGGTACTACATTGCTGACCAATAATTCCCCTTTATTAATTTAAACTCTTGAATTGTCTGAAGTACCTGCTCTTTCACCATGGCCTGGGGAGTATCTTCTTCCTTGGTAAAGACAGATCCAAATTTCAATACCTCGCTATGCCCTCTTCATGCATACATCCCCAATTTTGTTCCTAATCAGCCCCATACCTCATTTTACCACCCTTTTACTCTTTACATTCTGATAGAAAACTTTTGGTTTCCTTTTGATGTTGGCTGCCAGTCTCTCTTATTTCTCTGACTTTTCTTTCTTCATTTGATTTTTCACTTCCCCTCTGTACCTGCTATATTCAACCTGGCTCTGAACTGTACTCTATCTGACATCTCTCACATGCGCACTTTTTTTTCTGCATAATCTTAATGCTTATTTCTTTTGCCATCCAAGGAGTTCTGGAATTTTTTGCCCTGTCTTTCCCTTTCAATGGAATAAACTTTGACTGTTCCTGGGATGCCACCTCTTTCAAGGTACTTGAGAAAGTGCGTGGAGATTTTCCGAGTTTATGAAACACGTTATAGAAAGGAAGTCCTTTTTGCTTTGCATGAAGATTTCATGTTCTTTGGTGGCAGTGTTCACAAATTGTTTTGTCATGAGGTGCAGGCAACAGAACTCACTAAGAGTTTGGGGTGATACCTAACAAAAATTAGCCAAGCATGTAACCAAGTTTGAATTGTTATTTGTTACTGGAGAAGTCACCTTGCTATTTTCAAGTAGACTGTGATGCCTGTGGAACAGAGGGTAGGCATTCTTTAGTGCTTGTCTTGACAGTACATCAATTATATTGCATGTGGATTTATCATTGAGTGTTGATAGACTGATTCAGTAAACCTGTGAAGTGAAATGCATAAACACAGTGAAATCCTCATATTTCTTGCTCTGCTGTTTGAAGGACAGGATAACAGATCGTCATGCCTAACAATCAAGTTTAAAAATCAAGTTTAGTGATATCTCGTCACGGTTCTCGATCTCTGATTTTATTTTCTCTTCAGGGCAAGGCTTTGGGAATGAGTTCTGTTTCAGAATTAGCGAAAACTGGAAACTGGCGTGTTGTGTATTAAAGTCACCCAAGCCAGTTAATGAGAAGTTGTAACCTACTTCCAAGGCACTGAAAGTTAATTGTCTCATTGCAGAAATCAAGATGATGTGGATTTGTAGTGAAAATAGTGCTGTATAGTGTCTTCAGACTCGCAACTCAATCAAGATAGTGCATTTTATTCACAAGACTACTAGGGAATCACTTAACAATTGCTGTATGGACAGAGAAAAGAACAAAAAGATACAAGGACAATTCATCAAACAACTCAGTTTGAGAAGAATTCCTGGTCAAATGTGTTAAAACTGATGTGTCACAATCCCAGGGCTTATCAGGAAAAGGTAAATGAGTTTCATAATGGAGCGTAGTTTGATATCTTGTTAAATCACTTCTCTCGGTCTCAAAGCGAGCTCTGTGATGAGATGAATCAAAATAAGATTTGATTCTGACCATTGTTGTTGACTGTTTGCTGACCTCACCTTTCTGAAAATGCCCATAATTTAAGGAATGAGTGCAGTGATTCTGGACTGTGGTGCCACTTGTAGAGCCAGAAATCACTGCGATCAGTGGAAATTTCAAGTTCTTTGAGCACCTCATTGTTAGAAACCCCTTAAAAATTATACCTCACCCAATCAGGAATTTTAACAGCTCCATGAGTTGTAAAAGTTGGTGAACATCAGATATAACTCTGAAAAGATAATATAATAATTGTGGAGTGCTTTAAAATAATTAATTAGTGCTTGAAGTTATTTTTATTGATTCATTTTCAAAGAAGATTTTTGAGAATGTTTTAGTTTCTACCTTCACCCTAATTATGTGTCCCAATCTTCACTTTGTTCTCTGTTTTTTTTTTGAAAGCCATGCTTTTTGTTACCAATTTGGCTGTCGGTGGGAATCCTTGATTTTGATTGGTTGCCTGGGCAGCCTGATAACAGCATTCTTTCTCCAGCCAGTAAAAATGCTTCATGAAGTTGCACTTTTGCAACATAACAATATAGATAAAACTCTGATGAGAGACATGGCTGGATCTACTTACTTCAATGCTAATGGTAAGCAGTCTTGTTTTTCACTTACTGCTAACTCTGGGCCAATACCTATGGAAAGTGACATGGGTGTCCATTATTATGTCTTTGAATATATCATTATACAGTTAGATATCAGGCAGTGTGCACACTCCTGAACAGGAGATGCCTGTTGCAGTAATCAACATTTTATCACATACAAAATGTGTGTGTACCTTTTTACATCCAGTGATACATATGTTTGTTTAGAAGGGATGTGCACTTCATTATTCTCAGAGTACCTGTAAAATAATTCCAGTAATAAGCTTGTTGTGCATTCTTAAATGAACGGGTACCTTCTGATCACAATTTAACTCCTGATGTTTTAAACACAGCATCACACTCATTCATCTCTCATGCACGCAATAGTTAAATGATGGATCCTTACCACAGTTCATCTTGGTGCTGAATACGTCTAACAGATTCACTGCCACCCACCTACTGCCTGAGAGATTTCTGCTTGGTCTAGTGTAGTGGAGGAAAACCATCTGGTAGTGTAATAAGAAGAGTCTCTTGTCTTAAACCAGATGCAATTTTTTTGGGCGATAGTAACTAGATACGTGTTACATTGGTATGATAGACGTTGTTACTTAGTCTGAGAAAGACCTCAATGTCCAAAGCTGCCCCTGCCAACAGACTACAGGTGAAATTGTCATGTTGGCCTATGCTTAATGCAATCCTCAACATTAACTCTTTAAGCCTCTTAGTCCCTTAAGACAACCATAATGGTACACAAAAACCGTTAGAGGCGGTTTAAGTTGCTATTGCAGTCTCTTCAGTCACAGGTCTATGATTTCTTAGCTAAATCTTATGCTAGCGTTGAAGTGAAGATCTTGTAAAGGATTCTCAGACTATGAGGTTTCTTGTAGTTGAATTTTCAGAAGGTTGGAGCTGAAATGGACACCTAGTTGGAACGGTGGAAGGGTTTTTCTCCCACTCTCAAGCTATTTATTTTCATTATCATGGTTGCTTGGAAGGCTTGCAGAGAGTTCAGAAGCTTTCAATGGAAGTCGGTTCTGCAAACAAATTCTTGATCCAGTCAACAAAGTAGCTACTTCACATGACACATCCTCAAGTCCTTTTACAAGAGATGGGATGGTATGTTGATAAAACATCCTGCGCTGTAATTTGACACCTTTAGAATTTGAGGCAGCGTGTTTGAATCACACACTCAATTTGAAGTTCCCACCTCGAGCTGGTTTCGGGAAAGACCATAAAACCATCAAGTCTGTTCTGCCTTTTATTGAAATCGGGGTTCATCCTCAACTACACTTTCCTGCCTTTTCCTCATAACCCTGGGTTCCCTTACTGATTTTTTAAAAAAAAAAGGTCTATTTCATTCCTGAATATACTTAATGACCCAATCTGTACAGTCCACTGTGGTGAAGAATTCTACAGATTCACTACGGTGTGGACTTGTTGGACCGAAGGACCTGTTTCCACACTGCAGGGATTCTATGATTCTATGAGATAAATTTCTTCTCACCTCTGTCTTAAATGCAGGATGCACTATTCTGATATTATGCTTTATTTTCATGTTATATTGTAGAAGGACATTGAGACAACAGTAGTATGGAATGTTTCTTTTGCTTCCTTTTGAGACAGAGGAGTGGTTTTGATGCAGAAAAGAAATAGCTGGGGTGGCCGTTTTTTTTTGTAGCTTTCTGTTCATTTTAAAAACAATATAACATATTGACTCAATGTTGATAAAATATTGAAAAGGACAAGAACTTCATGTGTGAATATTGAAAGTAGATTAAGAATTTCTAACATATCCTTTAGCCTCAAGTGGAGTACACATGTTATTTTCTTTGGAATGGACCTGTTGAATCAACTATAAATTCTCTTGTATGGAATTAGAGTATGATCAATATACCTTTGACAAATGGGAAAAAAAATACTGCATTTAAAGATAAAATCAAGAACGATTAACATCAGAATGGAAGAATAGGATCTTGGTGAATGGCTTTATTTTAAAAGCAGAGTTGTTGGTATTTGGTTCAGCGATGCCCTCAGTTGCTATATTTAATGTTGTATTCCTGGTTATTTTGTATACATTGCCCCCTATTACTCTGGGTGAAAATGCTGTTGCAGCAGAAAGGGAACTTACGGTTTTTCAAGACTTGTACTTAAATCACATTTTAATGAATGGCAGAGTGATTGGTGAATGAACTCCAGGAAATTTTAATCATAGAATCCCTCCAGTGCCACTCGATGCCGGTTGGCCCAGCGAGTCTGCACCAACTCCCAAAGAGCATCCCACCCAAACTCCCTTCCTCACCATATCCCTGTAAACCTGCATTAACCATGGCTAATCCATTGTGCCGACACATCCCTGGACTCTCCTGGGTAAGTTAGCATGGCCCATCCACCTAACCGGCACATCTTCGGATGCAAAATCTTTGGATTTGGATCTTAGGATGAAGAAATAATTACATGTTGGCCTTTACTCTTAAAGTGCTGTGACGGCGCCATGATGAGATTATGACAAAATTCTCTTGTTTTCCTTTCACAATGCTCTGGATTATGTGGAACAAGCTAGGGCATAACATGGTCCCTTAAGAAGAGGTGGAAATATCTCTGAATTGAGGAGATGGGCAGGGTTCTTTTCCACTGTATTCCCCATTTACATTTCCACCAGCTTCAGAAGTGGACAGGAATGGATCTGTCAGATATAGAGGCCATTGGCCTGGCTAATGTTGAGATGGTTTCTTTGGCTTCAGTCTGAGGTGGGCAGAGATCCAATGGTGACAAAATTATGTGTTTGCCTGAGGTTGCATTTTTCTAATGTAAAAATCCCTAGGTCCTGTCTTCATTTTGGGCGGCACGGTGGCTCAGTGGTTAGCACTGCTGCCTCACAGTGCCAGGGACCCTGGTTCAGTTCCAGCCTCTGGCAACTGTCTGTGTGGAGTTTGCACATTCGCCCCATGTCTGTGTGGGTTTTCTCTGGGTGCTCTGGTTTCCTCCCAGAGTCCAAAGATGTACAGGTTAGGTGGATTGGCCATGCTAAATTGTCCATAGTATCCAGGGATGTGCAGGCGAGGTGGGTTAGCCATTATATAAGCAGGATTACAAGGATAGAGTGGTGGTGTGGGTGGGATGCACTTTGGGGGGTCAGTGTGCACTTGATGGGCTGAATAGCCTTTTTCCGCACTGTCGGGATTCTATAAATTGGTTAGAAGGCTTTTTTCCCAAAGTTCTTAGTTTGGCAGTTCCTTATTCCATGGCCAGCAGGAACAGAACATATATTTTGCTTGAAATTCTGTCAATCTCCTTCAAGGATTTAATTTTCTTGCAGATTTGAATCTCTTGTAGAGAATTTATTTTATGGTCACACCTCTCTAACTTCAAACAGGGCTCCCTTGATTGAAATTTGCATAGTAATTACTTTTTACATTGATTGTAATCACCTGTAATGTATAATTTAAATGAAATGCAATTAAAACTAACAGCCATGTATCTGACAAATTATATGATGTTCATAACTGCCAAGTCAGTACCCATTGACGCAAGTTGCTCCCTTATATGCCACTTACTTAACAGAGAAGCATTAACCCTGCAGTGAAAATGATGGGGAATAAAAAGACTTTTGAAGAAATGAAAGACGGTTATGCCTATCAAAATCTCTTTTGAGAGATCATTTCAAATTACTCGCTTTCGCACCACCATCACGTTTCTCTGGAAATGCACCAGTTATCAGTTGAGGGTCGGTGTGGACTTGTTGGGCCGAAGGGCCTGTTTCCACACGGTAGGGATTCTATTATCCTTTATCTTCTGCATCATAGGCCTCAGTTGGTTGACTGATTTCCCAGCTTCTCCTGTCCCTGTATGTGTTGCTTTTCCCCTTTGTCCCAGCCAGAGGAAGCCAGAATCAGCTCCAAGAGGTTTACAAGAATGGATTTAACAGCTTCCTTCACTTTTCTGCCTCTTGGTGAATTTTGCACTCGGTGGCCCCTATATCTATGATCTCCTCCAGCCTCACAGCTGGCCGAGAGACCTTTACACTCATCAATTCTACTCTCTTGGAAGATTTTTTGATTTTTCATCAGTCTGCGCCCCAAGCTCTGGAATTTCCTGCTCAAACTGTGTGCCTCTTTACTTTGCTTTCTTCCATTAAGGCACTTCTTAAATTCCAACTCTTTGATCAAGCTTGTGGTCATCTGCGTCATGAGTGGTTTGGTGCCAAGTTTCGTGAAGAGCCCAGAAACATGTCAGTATGACACGAGTGCTTTATAAATGCAAAATGTTGATTTTTGAATTGGAAGCATTCACCCTCTGACCAAAGGCTTTTGCTTCAAGCTCTGTACTGAGCCAAGTCGGTGCTGGTATCAGTTAAAATAATTTAAAATAAATGGCCTTGCTTGCAGTATGACATTCAGCTGTGTCAAAATCAAGATACATTGAACAAGTATCTGACCTGCCTTGTAACAGTAGCAGAGCTTAAAGCCGAATACAGCAAGGAGCTGATTAAACAAAATCAATTCCATCTTGCTGTGTTTTGGTTCATGGAGGTTGGAGTCGCGATAGTGATTACATGAGCTAGTTGCGTCCTTAATCGGTACTCTCTTGCTTGCCAGGAAGGTGTTACTGATGATATTTTTCACTCTGTGACCCAGACGTGCACCATTTGATGTCCTACTTGAATGTCAGTTAAAATGATTGTAGTCTGACCCACATCACTGTTCTGACAGTTCTTCAGCAAAGTTACCCATCCATCTAGCCTCTGCACTGGTGGATTGCATCAACCCTTTCAGTTCCGTCATGCTATTAGTTGCCTGTTTCTTGATCTGGGGCATGAATTATTTTCAGATTCTTAATCTCTGAAATTTGCTCATTTTAATCATATCCTTGATGGCTTGTCAAGTGTATTCTAATATCTCCTTTGTTGCTTCTCTTTTTTGACTCAAAACTGGAGATTGCGATCAGATCCAGACTGTTGGATCACACTAACTAGTGGTTGTTGCAGCTTTAAAGAAAACTTAATTTTTTTTAAACTGGAATGCATGAGGAGGTGTTTTGGAAGGTGGATGGCATTGCATGCATTGCGGAACCACAAGTAACAATCTGCTAATAGTTGGGGCATCAATGCTCAATTCTAGATATTTTCAAATCAAATTTCACAGACTGCTGGAGCAGGCCTCCTAGTTCAGAGGCAGGGTAATCCTCAATTCTATGTTGAGTTGAAGGGCCTGTTTGATGAGCAGTGGTAGAGATTACCCAACAGTGAATCTTAATAAGAAGAGGCACTTAACTTGAGGTCAAGATGGAGTTAACTGCATGACAGCAGTATGTCCTTGTTACATTGGTTACTTAGACAACAATCCAAAGATTATTGGGAACAGGAGATAACATTTCTGGCCACACTGGGATGTCGAGCTAGACTCTTCACTCTCCATCTAGCTCTGTATGGTGTCTTCAGATTGGGTGGGATCTAATGCAGTCTCCAACAGTAACATTTTCAGAATCACTACCTTATACAACATCTCCCTCAGAGTGCTTTCATTGTGAACATTTATGTGTCCAGGTATGTAACTACTTTTACATTTACCACGAGCCTAACTCCCCCATGTTTCTGACTTGCCAAATTCAGGCAGTCTGGAAGTTTCACAAATATTTCTGAATCTACTCCTTGGATTTGGAAGATTTGGAAATTCTTTGGATTGCAGATTGTTGACCTTGGTTCTGATCTTTTGTATCGAGTTGGTTTGATGGAAGATCTTTTATCTCCTTAAAGCTTTGTTTGGAGGCTGTCATTCCTGTTAAACCCAATAGTTGGCCTATTATTTCATGTGGGGGTTCATGAATTTGTAAATGGAAAATCGTGTTTATCAAACTTGTTGGAGTTTTTTGAGGATGTTACTGACAAAATTGATAATGGGAAGTCAATGGTTGTTGCAAATAAGGATTTTCAAATGACTTTTGGTAATGTCCCCCAAAAGAGATCATTTAACAAAATTAAAGCACATGGTATGGTGTAGGACGTAGTACGTTGGCATACATTAAGAATTGGCTAACAGAAAAGAAGGTGTGGGAATAAATGTGTTTGGCTTGCAATGGCAGACCGTGACTAGTTGGGTGTTGCAAAGTTCAAAACAGTATATATATCATGGTTTTGGACATTGGGACCAAAGTAATATTTCCAAATTGGCAGAAGATATAAAACAAAACAAGAATGTCCATTTTAAGGAAGATGCACATTTTTTTCAGGAGGATATGGACAGGCACAGACATGGCAGATGGAATATAATGTGTAAAAACATGAGGTTATCCACTTTGGTAGGAAGAACAAATGTGCAGAATATTTTTTCAATAGGGTGAGAGTTTGGAAAGTGTAAAGTTGCAAAGAGACTTTGGTGTTCTTGTGAATAAGTCACTGAAGGCTAACATTTGGATGCAGCAAGCTATTGGAAAGGCTAATGGAATGTTAACCTTTATTGCAAGAGGATTTGAGTAAAAGAGTTGTGAAGTCTTGCTTCACTTGTGTAGGAGTTTGGTTAGACCACACCTGGAGTACTATGTATAGTTTTGGTCTCCTTATCTCAGCAAAGATATTATTGCTATAGCAAGAGTGCAATGGAGGTTCAGCAGACTTGTTCCCAGGAGGCTGAGACTGCCCTATGAAGACAGCTTGGACAAACTGGGCCTGTATTTACTAGAGTTTCAAAGAATGTGAAGTGATCTCGTAAGGGAGGTAATGACCTCGTGGTATTGTCGCTAGACTATTAATCCAGAAACTCAGCTAATTTTCTAGGGTAACAAGATGTAGAGCTGGATGAACACAACAGGCCGAGCAGGAAAGCTGATGTTTTGGTTCTGGACCCTTCTTCAGAAAATTTTCTGGGGACCTGGGTTCAAATCCCGCAATGGTGGATGGTGAATTTGAATTCAATCAGGAATCTGGAATGAAAGGTACAATAATGACCACGAAACCGTTGTTGATGGTCAAAAAACCTCATCTGGTTCACTAATGTCCTTTAGGAAAGGAAATCTGTCGTCCTTACCTGGTCTGGCCTACACATGACTCTAGACCCACAGCAATGTGGTTGACTCTTAACTGTCAACTGGGATGGGCAATAAATGCTGGCCCAGGCGGAGGTGCCAAGGAGTGAATTAGAAACCTACAAAATATTTCACAGGATGGGCGGGTAGATGCTGGTAGGACGTTTCCCCTGGTTGGTGATTCTCGAACCAAGGAGCACATTCTAAAATAATGGAGATGCCATTTAGGAATGAGATGAGGAGACTTTTTTCATGTGGAGGGTGAACTATCAAACATACAAACACACACGCACACATACACTTTTAAAATAGAGGTTGATAAATATATGATTATTAATGTCATAAAGGATTATGGAGACATTGTGCGCAAAAGGCATTGAAGAGTTCAATCAGCTATAATAGCATTAAATAGCAAAACAGTCTTGACGGGTTGAATGGCCTAGTCCTGTTCCTATGTTCCTGTTGATAATCTCAGTATTTCCAGGGATTTTGGACTTTTTCTTTCAATCAATCTTCTTTAACCACCTTGTTCAGTAATGGAGAAACCAGATTTTATTCTCAGTGGAGTATGGACAGAATTAACAGGATTCATCTAGGGGAACTTAAACCAAGGATGTTGACTATGGAAAGGGAAATTCATCAAGAGGAGGTGTAGGTTAAGGCCAAAGGTGGGTCTTGGCTCTGACCAAATTTCCTGCTCGCACTTCAGGTGCTTCATTTTACATATCAGAGGGCAGTCATGCTCTCGAGTTGGGAAGCTTGGGTGGGCGAGAGATGGAGGATGGCACATTGCAATAAAGAACAGAAATATTGATGTAAAGGTACTATTGGAGGGAGGCAATAGCCTCATGGTGTTATAGCCATTAATCCAGAGATCCACGTGGCCCGCGTTTGAATCTTGCTGTGGCAGATGGTGGAATTTGAATTCAATAAAGATCTAGAATTCAGAGTCTAACGGTGACCATGAATCCAATTGTTGGAAAAACCCATCTGGTTCACTGATGCCCTACAGGAAAGGAAACTGTCATCTTTACCTGGTCTGTACTACATATAGCACCAAACCCACAGCAATGTGGCTCACTCTTAACTGCTTTCTGACGTGGCCGATAAATGCTGGTCGAGTCAGGGACACCCCACCCAATCAATGAACTTTTTTAAAAAAAAAACTATTTTCTAAACACTGCTAAATCTAAACTGATTTGCAAGTATGGAGATAGCATTTTCTTCTTGAATGTTGTATTTTGATTTCCTTAGCTGAAAAAAAATGCATTCATTCTGCCAAAACTGACAACCAAAATTGCAATTTCTTCAGAATAGGTTAAGGGATGTTTGCTTTCTGGATCCTTATCAGTGATGTAAGGATTAAGGAAGGAGTATCGGTAATGAGAGAGCTCATTCTATCACATCTATCTGAAAGAGACAGGGAAGTTGTCTCCATGCCTTACAGACCTGAATGAAGAAGAATTTGTTTTCCTTACTTGTAAATTGTGTGCTTACAACAGCAGGAGGAACACACTGGGGGATATCTCTCACTGAATTAAATCACAACATTTAATATTTTATGCCAGTTGAAAGCTTGTAAACCATAAGATGTGAAAGGAAGTTGGAGAAGAATTTTGATTGATGTTTCAGTGCTTGTTTTTGGGCCCACAAAAATAAGATTGACAGCAGTAATGGTGTCCCTCGGTGCCTGTACCTTTGGAAGTTACTTTACATGAGAGTGGTCCCTTGAACACGTTCAGTAAACCTGCATCCATGTGTTAACAACAAAGCCGGCAGCTCCCAAAGTAACAACTCGAAAAGCAGTGATCAGCAACTGGAAAATAAGCTCAAAATCATGAAGAAATAGCCTCCACTTGGTTTAAAATTGAGTTTTTGGTTTTGCATGGAGACTCCTATAGATTCTTGTCTGTTGAAAAAGATCTGAAAGGATTTTCATATGTGTTTATTTATGTACAGGTTCTTGTTTGTGCCATTATTTAATCACTTGGAATAAATATTACTACTCATACAGGCTTGTTATGCATCCATGACTGGAACTCACTTAGAACCTGCTCAGAAAAGATTATTTGTTGTTTGCTGTAATCATGCATTTTTATATGCTTTTTTTTATAGCATTTTGATTTTTGAAAAACTGCACAGAAGATAAATTTTAAGAAGTGGTTTCCGATTTTTTTGGAAAATTATAAGTAAAATTGGAACATCATGTATTGCTGCTGTTTATTTTCTTATTGAAAAAAAAAACCATGTGTCATAGTTTCTAGGGAAACATCTTAGGTACCAAGATTTTAGTGAGCTGAAGTGCTTTAACAAGAAAAGCAGCAAATTCATCTGAAGTATATTTGGTTTTCACAATTTATTTTATGAAGGTTATGAGAACAGAGTTGATTTAGAACCCTCATGGCTTTGGACTCATGGACCTGGTTTTTACACAGTTTTGATGACTTGTTCAAATGAATATGACCCAACGTCTTCAATTTTTTCCTCATGATTTCTGATGCCCGGCATCATCGCTGTACTTCTATATGGCAGGAATAGGCTTCCTCACCTGAGTGACCTGAACTGCAAAGTGAACTAGGTGGTGTATGATCCACAAATCATGCCGCATCAGATTTATCATTCTTCTTCATTCTTGTGCAACCAAGTGTCCTACTTGCCTGTGTAACTAGAAGGAAGCATTTCAGCGTGTTCTCTTTCTCTGCCCCCATCTTGCTTCTGATTGGCATCACGATGCTTTGCCCTGTGGTCTTTGGGCAACCCCTGAGTTTGGGTTGAAGATCGACTGATCAAGGAGAAGGCAAAGTCAAGAATGGTCTTCAGCTTCAGCTTTGGTAAAACTCTCTTTTACTGCATGTTAACATCAGATACAAATATCAAGGTTAATCTGAGATGTAGCATGTTCTTATTATTTCATTATCTGTTCCCTGAACTCTCATGATCTTCTGTCTTCATTTAACCTACCTTCTATCTAATTAATTCTGTCCACACTGTGCTATTTATGCCCTGTGTGAAGCAGCTCTGAAACATTGTCATAACGTTGTTTCAGGGTCCTAAAACCCTAAAAAAAACACTTTACAACTGGATCACATGTCCTCTCCTTTTCTTCCACTCATTCAGGATTATTTATTTCACACTTTGTAGCTCAGTAAAGCTATAGTTGGCTGACAATCTATTGTCATTGCTGCCCATTGTTTGCCTTTTCTCCTAATTTGGTATGAAGCATTGTATCTTGAGAAATGTTACTGATCCTCGGATGTAGGTCGGGTTAGTACAAAATAGATGATTTATGTCAAACATTGACATTTGTCGGCATTAGGCTGACTATTACATAAATGAACCAAAGACTGCTTAGCAATAACATTTAATTTAAAAAAAACTCTCCAATGTTTCAAGTGAGTCTGTATGATGCCAGATGCTGGAGTATCTTGATTGTGTAATCTTTAGGACATAGGGCAAATGGCAATCTATCACATGATTAATTATATCGTAAGTGTCAGACACAGTGTGGATCATAGGCACTGATGTGATTTCAGGAGGCAAGATCTGCACATTAATCAAGTCAAGTTAATTTACTGCTAAATTGATAATGTGCCCTTAATGATACGCCTGTTCTGATGGATGTAGAGATTCACCTGGGACTTTCTACTGGTGAAACTAGTTACAATTAATGTGTGAAACTATTAGGCAGCTGAGTAGCGCCATATGTTGGATTACTAGCCTTGCATCTAGCGGCCTGGATTTTATTTCTGGTCAGATTGACAGGATGAAAATCAGCTCCTTCTGCCTGCTGTCAGGGATTCAAATGAAATAAATGTAGATATTCTTGACCCAGGTGAGTCCGCTGTGTGAGTTCACCTATTATTCCACACAGGTTGACAGTCACCTTCGGAGACAGGACAAGGACAAACCTTGTGCGGACACCTTTGCAGACAGGGCGAGGACAAGCCTTGCGCAAAATAGTAATGAACAATTGCTGCAATAGATCATATTCTCGAGTAGTTGGAGCTGAGGCACACTGTTGTGGTAAGCAGAAAGGAATTCACTCAAGTTTCAATCCCCCTCATCCCCAATTATCCAAAATGCTAACAGGTTTTCTCATCCATGGTGTCAACAACTTGGGCTGCCATGAATACTCAAAATGGGCAACAAACAGGGATACGAGCTGGAGGGTTGGCAGGGATAAGAGAGAAAACTACCTCCCTGCTCCTGATTTTTGGTGTGTGAGTTGAGTTGGAATTGGGCCTCTGCTGCGATGGCTCCTGTTGCTGAGTAGTTTTGTAATGTTTAAATACACAAGAAGACCTGAGGGCAGGAGATGTGATTGTTTACCCGTGGCAGCCTGTAGCTGAAGGACGAGATGAGAGAGGATGCTAATTCTTAATTTTTGAAAAATACTCTGCTTAAGCATTCTAAACGAGTCGATGATAAATAGCTCCTTATTGAGGACAGTGCCATGCATAGTCCGTACCTCATGATTCTCCATTATTTTCAAACCCCGAAAATCTAGAACGATTTAGAAATTGACTTGAGGTCGTGCAGCAATCATAACATTATATCATTTAGGGAAAGAAACCTTCCATCTTTACCCGACCTGGTCTGGATATGACTCCAAACTTTATTGCCATAGAATATACTGAGCAAGCTATTCAATTGTACCAAAACTTGCTCACACCTCAGAGTGGCTCACTATCATCTTCTCAGTGTAACTCAAGATGGGAAACAAATGCCAGATACCCACATCCTGGGAGTAACTTTTATTTAGAAAAAACTAACAGCAGTTTAGTCCTAAAAATGGTAATTGAACAATCAGATAAATTGAATGATCTAAGAGGGAGCCCCCATTGTTTGCAGTTAACTTTGAGTTGCAGGCTCACAGAGTCACAGAGATGTACAGCACAGACAGAGACCATTCGGTGCAGCTCGTCTATGCCGACCAGATATCCTAAACTAATCAAGTTGTTTTCTTCTGCATACTGTGGCCAAGAGTGATGAAGAATATGATACACATCAGTATAGTATTCCTTGCTTATTTGGATTGAAGGTGTATTCCTTTTCTCAGTCTGATTTTAAAAACAAAACATATTGAATGAAAATCTTGAGGTGAATTGACATCAGATGACATTGACTTTTGCAATGATGAATGGATGTGCTATATCACAAAGGTTACAACTGGTGGGGAATAAAGCAGGAGAAAATGGACTGAAAATGTTATCTTCTGTTTCCTTAATGTCAAATGGCTGCATTTGAAGGAAATCATTGATGAAATATACTGTAGGCAAATTATTTATCTCTTCATTGGAGGCTAGTTGTAAAAATTGCATGAATTCCACATGAAATCTCTTCCACTGTCACTAAATTATCACACTGTTTATCAGGTGACCAATTCTGGGCGAGCACGTTTTCTGCATTAAATATTGGGATGATTGAAAATGTTGTTTTTGGTCCCTGCTCAGAGCTCTGTTTCTAATTGATTCCTCACCCACTCCAGTAACAAGCTGAGGCTTAAGCCATCTGTTTGCAACCTTGATATTATATGTGACCTTGAAATGTACTTCCAACCACTTAGCCTTGCCTAATTTGAAAAGACTGCAGTCAGAATCATACAGCATGGAAACAGATCCTTCGCTCCAATTCATCCGTGCCAACCACACATCCCAATCTGACCTAGTCCTATTTGCCAGCATTTGGCCCTTATCCCTCTAAACCCCTCTAATTCATATATCCATCTGGATGCCTTTTAAACGTTGTAATGGTACTCACCTCCACCACTTCCTCTGGCAGCTCGTTCCATGCACGCATCATCCTCTGTGTGAAAATGTTACCCTTCAGGTCCTTTTCAAATCTTTCTCCTCGCACCTTAAGCCTATCCCCTCTAGTTGTGGACTCCCCTATCCTAGAAATAACACCTTGGCAAATTCACTCTATTTTCCCCCCCTCATGATTTTGTAAACCTTTATAAAGTCACCCCTCAGCCTCTGATGCTCCAAGGAAAAAAAGCCCAAGCCTTTCTCAGCCTCTCCTATTAATCTAACCTTACTTGCCAGCCTATCAAGCGGAACTTTGTTGAATGCTTTGCTGAAGTCCATGTAGACAACGTCCATCGTTCTGCCTTCATCGATCATCCTTGTCACCTCTTCAAAAAACTCACCAAGTTACCGAGACATGATTTCCCGTGCACAAAACCAATTTGACTGACCTAAATCAGTCCTTGCCTTTCCAAATGCATGTAAATCCTGTCCCTCAGAATACCCTGCAACAACTTATCCACCACTAATGTAACGATCAACATCTTTTATAATAATGGTCAGAAAAATTCCGAGGGAATGTCGAAACTAGTGCACTTCATAGGCTGTAGTTTTGAGACTGGAAAAAACTTCCTGTTCACAGATATTTTTATTGCATCTCTGAATTAATCATTCTGAGGAGTATTTCAATTTAAATAGATGAAGCAGAAAATGGGACGAGGCAATCCTGATCCTGTCATTGTCCTTACTCGACATTGTTACAATTCCAGCTGATGATGCTACTGGAGAAGTTAAATTCAACAACGAAACCTGCTTGACAGATCATATTTTCAATTTGTTCAGTTAATGAATGTGGTGGTTAGTCATAGAAGCATTTTCACATGAGGATGCAGATGTTCTTCAGCAACAGAACATAGGTTTATCATTCAAAATAAAGAAATCAAACAAATCAGGATCTTAACACAATCGTAAAAACAAAGTTTAACCTGTTTCCCAACATCATCTATTACAGAAACTCAAGTTGAGAGAAACACCCCTTTCTTAGCTCTTTAGGTTTCTCCTCAAGTGACTCTTTCCAGGTTCTTCCCCTTGGACTGAGGAGACAATGTAATGATTCCTTTCTGAGTCTGCTGACTTGAACTCTGAACAAATCTGAGGGTCTAAAACTTTCTTAGTTCCAATAACTTGCAGATTTCCATCTAAACTCTCCTGGCCTAGAAGCTTCACAAGCTCGACTTCTGGAGGGACCAGCTTTCTTGAACTGAATTGAAAAACTCTTTGATTTGAAGAGCCATTAAAACTTGCTTCTGAACGCTGGTATTTTCTTACCTGACTTGACAGCAAAACTCTTGGCCTTAATGTATTTACACATTATTTCATAAACTCAAAGGCATAAACATATTTCTATTAACACCACAAGAAGTTGACACCACTTTTTCTTTCTGAACAATGTTGGATTTAGGTCACTGTTCCATAATGACTTGTTGACCTTTTTTAAAAAAAAATGATTTTCACACAGTGACCAAAATTCATTTGCTGCTTTTTAGACTGTTCCAAATTCCAAAAATGATGGTGCATGGTACATCATTTATGACAATAATTCAGGCTTTGTTAGTTAATGTTAATTCACTATTGAATTTTTACGTTCCTAATTAATTTGTTAATTTTATCAGCTTAAATATATAGATATGATTGGTTGCACTAGTTGGGGAGTCAGTTTCAGAATTTATCAAAATGTTTTGCAGATTTAAGCAATCTTCCATTTTGAAAAAAATCGTCATCCCAAAAGGTGTTAACAAAGGAGAAAGACAGAACGTGGAATAATACATTCACATAGATGTTTTGTGTAACAATTGTGTTGTTATAAAGGTTCATAACATGATTATTATGAGGAAACCTGATTTCTAAAGTACAAAGAAACATATATAGCTTGAAGGTTGATTTCTATTTCTATATTTTGTGTGGTTAGGAGGGAGAAACATAGTTTCAGTTTCAGTTTAGATTTTGAGTTCTGAGAGTCGTCCCAAGTTAGTGAAGTTTATTTAAGTGAACTTAAAGAAATAAACCAATAACAACCACAATCACTTGGCATGAAACTTGAAAGTGGAAACAGGATGACCATTTACTGGAGTTTGAGTGTCTGTTAGATTCTTTTGAGGATTGAATGGTTGCATCTTTATTTCTGGTATTTCCATTAAGTGTACAGCATTTTTGTTTTCCTATGTGTGTAATAAACTTTGTTATTCTTTTGGTTAAGGTACATTGGTAGCCTCTTGTGAATATATTTAGTGATTGATCACACAGCAAACAGTGGGTAAAATTAAAGTTCTAGCTTATCAAACATTTTTAGGATGTAACTTATCCAGTATTACTGTCACCTGGGATCCTAACACATTTGTGTAGCTATACTTAGACTTACACATTTTTCAGATTATTCCAGCATAGATTAGCTGCCATTGTACTTATCTGCATGGGACATGTGCATTGGCGCATCAAGGTTTTTTTGTCCTGACTGCACTTGCACTGGGAGGAATGCTTTATTTGATTATCTTCCTGGGCTTGGTTTTAACAGATGAGCAGATGTGTCCCGATTAGAGCACAAAAGAAAAAGCTTGGTAAATGTTGTGTGAATTGAATTTCTCAAATTCTCCTGATGCGGTTTGGTGTCCTGCTTTGTTTAACAATACTCCTGTGAAATGTCTTGGGATGTTGTGTTATGCTAGAGGTGCTATGGAAATATGAAGACAAATTTAAGTTCTACTTGCAGGTCAATTATGGAACACTCCATGTTCATTTTAGTCGACACTGATTCTTTGTTAAGAATCTATTAAGAATGTAGAAATCTAAAACCAAAAGCTTAAAATTATATACTGCATCATTTTAGCAGTCAGGTTTCAAGAAGTAATCCTGTTTTCACTTCTCTGATTTTGTTGATTATGTTGATAAACCTTGGCAATTTGTGCCTCTCATTCCATATATTGATGCCTAAAGCACATTATTGCAAGGATTGAAGCCCTGGCAAGCATTGTTTTCCTTTTGCAAATCAACTTGCGCGTAACTATTAATCCTCTATTCTTCTACCATCGGATAACCACTAGAGAATGGGCTTTCAGGAAATCACCTGGCCCTGACTGTTTTGGACCAACTTAGCCCCGCTCTATAATTTGCTGTTCCTGCCTATCCCAACCTTCAGTTATGTGCGGATTCAGATACGTGAATGTTCAGATGACAGACTTAGTGAAATTCTGCAGACAGGCATCTGCAGCTTAGATCCGTTAGAAAGCAAAGTCTGTTTGGTTTAAGGACGAACTTTGAGTTCCTACTTGGGAGTGGCATTCTTTTGAGCATAAAGTGGGAAACAGAAAATGAAAACTTGTGATGTTCTGTCAGTTACAACTAATAGAGCATTACAGGCTTTGTACTTGTGACGATCTGCTAGCGGATTCATAGGGTCAAAAATTTAGAAGCACCCTGGGATAGTTAGGCTCCTTTTCTTTTGAATAGAAAAGTCTTCGAGTCTTGCTGAAAACACACACATTTTCTTGAAGATTTTTTTTATATCTTGCACTCATCAGGACATTTTGCAAGAATACAAACATAAGGGGAAAGCTAACATTCATACTCCATGAGAGGAGACAGCTGATTGGTTGGCAAGTGGACTCTGATTGGTAAAGACATGGACTAGAGACAAGTCTTTATGCAACTCAAGCCCTTTTACTGATTGAGCTGAATCCCGTTTTTCAATGCGGAGACCAGTGCTAATGAGTTCAAATGCATGGTGCCCTGCACAAAGTATAAAATGGCAGCAGGACCATTTAGCGTCAAATGTCATCCAGAAGAACGTATACTCCATCCCAATCTCCTCTTCTAAATGCAATTTGTCTTGTTGCAGAGCTTGGGTTGGTAGTGTTGAATGAGGAAAATTGTTTTTGATTTGACTCACAAGTGTTGATAAAACGAAATTTGCAGAACTTCCCCGTCCAAATAGTCCCTTTTATCATCACTATGTGGCATACCTTGCCCCCTCCCTTCACACCCACCTGAACATCACAGTTTACCACGCATTGCGATCTGTTATGGTGAAGGTAGCCCACTTTTATGCCAGGGTGATTTGAAAATGATTCGCAGTCTGAATAAGCTAACAAATCCATCTATACTTACAGGTGTCTCCTTGTTTCTTTGTGGTTTTGTCACCAGAGTTGATTCTGCAATAAAACCCAGCCATAAGAGGAGGCTCGAAGAAAGTGCTCTCGAAGCATCAGTTTGGCTTCACCTACATTTGACCTGATAATGCACCTCTTGTTACCAATCAATCTATACAGAAAGTCTCCAGAAAGCTAATTGTGTGCTTCTATTACTATCAAGTAACACCAGAAACCTAATATATAAACGCATTTGAAGAGAGACCCTTTTTTTCCCATTTGAAAGGCAATGTTGCTATCTGAAAAGATATTGAACACTCTTAATTCTGGTAACAGCCCTCACTCATTCTCTGCTCTAGAGCACGCGTTTCCCTCCCTGTCTTCTTAATGCCTCAATAAAGTGTCTTCTGACACTACAATGTAATGAGGCATGGTCAGTGATAGAGGTGATGGCCTAGTGGTATTATCGCTGGACTGTTAAGCCAGAGACCCCGGTCATGTTCTGAGGACCTTGATTCAAATCCTGCCATGGTAGATGGTGGAATTTGAATTCAACAAAAATCTGGAATTAAGAGTCGAATGATGACCATGAATCCATTGTCGATTGTCGGGAAAAATCCATCTGGTTCGCTAATGCCCTTTAGGGAGGGAATCTGCCATCCTTACCTGGTCTGGACTACATGTGAGTCCACACACTCAAAAATGTGGTTGACTCTTAACTGCTCACGAGGCAGTGAGGGATGGGTAATAAATGATGGCCTAGCCAATCGTGCCCACATCCCATGAATGAATAAAAATGTGTCATAGTATCATCATCTAATGTTGCTCTGCTGGCCAATATGCAATTAATTGAATGTTATTTTGACAATGCAAATAGATGCCAAAGGTTAGACCTTGGAAGAGGCATTGGCCCAATTTTTAGGGATGTAATGTGGACTTTACAAATCGTGAAATGACGTGCAGAAATTTCAGTTGATGTACTTGTAATGTGATGTTCTCCTGCCTGTTTGGAGCCTCTTAGCTGAGTATTTCAAGTCATTCCAAGCTGCTGCAAATTCTGAGCTAACCTGCCTGGGTCTTTTCACCAGGAGAGCAGATTGTTTGTCCACCATCGTCAGCCGTCCTTCGTGGAATCACACCTCAGTTCTTGGTCTGTCAATTGACTGTGCGTCCATCGGAGGTGCCTTATTGCAACTGCCATATCTATTGTTGCTACCATCTGATATCTGTCGTAGTAATGTTCACGTGAACCATCAGAAATGCCTTGATTAATGTCTCCATGTTGGCATTAATTTAAGTTACTGATAACCTGTGGGGAAGGTGCTCACACAAAGTCATTGGCAGAAGAAATCTTGTTAAAGAGTGAGGGTTTATTACAAAATAATTATTTATATTGCATTTGAGATACATGATTGCCTCGCAAGTGACAATCAGGCCCAACTTGAGTAAGTATATGTTGCCGCCCCTTACAGGTGCACATACAAACACATTAGTTAGCTCCTCCCGGGAGCAGTCCTGATGAGTGGGACTTATTTCGTGATGTCTATTAACTCTTTCAGGTACTAACTCTGGGCATGAACCAAGCTGTCCTGGTACAAAACTGTTAACACTTGCTCAGATTGAGAAGCAGCTGCTGTTTGAGGTGAAGTCTCCATTTGTGCGAGGCTCTTGCAAAGGAGTTCTGGGGTCTGTTCGGAGATTTAGATGGTGTAACGCCCTTCAATATTATCTACACTTTAGAAGCCTCTTAGCTTGGGAAATGTACCCCCCTCACGGACAAACTTGATGACACTGTCCATGCCCTCAACAAGCTTTGCAGCTCCTTATAACATCCATGTTACTCTTAAATACCCCATTCACAGTCCCAGTGCCAGGGGGAAGCAAACTGCCATTTGGCATCTTTGCATGTGTACCTCACGTTTGGGCTGAAGTCAGAGACCTGGTTAAGGTCAGTGTGCTACTTGGTGCAGTGTGACAGTGCTGCACCATCTAAATTCTAATCAAGCTGTAAACAAGAACGGGACAGTGTAGAACTTTGGAAAGATATAGACAAGTTAGTACACTGGGCAGATGAAGTCCACTGCAGAGAAGTGTGAGCTGATGCATTTTGGCCAGAAGAATATGATAAATAAAATATAAAATAGCATCCATGATACGTAAAAGGGTACAGGAACAGAGCAACCTATGTTTCTGTGCATGCATCTTTTGAAGATGACAAGACTAGTGGAGAGAGCAGCTCTCTACAGTGTCCTGAGTTTTATTAACGGGAGCATCAAATACAAAAGCAAGGAGATCATACTGAATTTGTAAAAGACTTGGTAGACCTCAGCAGGAATATGGTGTACACTTTTGGGCACCATACGTAAAGAGGGATGCAAATGCATTGGGGGGTGGGAAGTGGTGGGTAGTGATTTACAAGAGTAGTTCCAGGGATTCAGTTGTGAGGAGAAATTGGGACTGTTCTCCATAGAGAGAAGGCAGCAATGAGGAGATCTGCTAAAGTTCACGGGCGTACTGGACAGGGTGAAATTGTTCCCACTGATATAAGGATCAAGAAAAAGAACGCACAGTTTTAAAGTGATTTGCGAACATTGCAAGTGCGATATGAGAAAAAAGAAACCTTTTCACATGACTGGTTCAGGTCTGGAATGCACTGCCTGGAAGTATAGTCGAGGCAGAGTCAATTGGGACACTCAAAAGGGAATCATATGATTATTTGAATAGAAGCAATGTGCAAGGGTATAGGGAAAGGCAGGAGAATGGCAGTAAGTTCAATGCTAATTGGAGTGCCATTGCAGACATGATGGGTCGAATGGCCTCATTTTGAGGCATAACGATTCAGTGAAGCTTCCAATGTGAAAGGCTGCCTTTTCTCCTTGTATATGTTATGACTTTGGCTCTGTTGGTCGTACTTTTGCAGCCTGAATCTTTAAAGCATCTTTGGAAGCATTGATTCCATTCAAAATGTATAACCACTGATACAGCCTGACTGGGACAAAGCAAAGCTTCTCAGTCACAAAATTCCAATGGACATGTCTGGAATAAAGAATGGTGAGCATTAATACCTTGTGGTGAGCAGTGCAGTTAAATTCAATCAACACATGCGCTGAGGATTTAATCTCAAAGCTGGGCCGTGGGATACTTTATGAAGCTGTTAATATTTGTGCGGATTACCTATTTTAAACCATCCTTTAAGCTGTGAGCGTTTAATTTTGTTGGGAAATGTCATTTTATGTTTGAAAAGACTTTGCTGCTTTTCAGAAGCTTAAAGATGGATTTGTGCCGTGATTACTGTCGGAGCAAGCATATTTCTTAGAAGGTGCCTGATTTCTATGCAGCATTGCAGAAGGCTTATTCAAGATGGTGAATACAAACTCCTTCAGTGTCAATTTTGTAGTATTTCTGCTCGCATTGTGAACAAGACAATCTGAATTGCAAATAAAAGAATAAATAGATCGCTACTGTCCCTAACCTAATGTGCACTGCTGAGATAAATTAGAGTTCTTTATGTACCTGTGCTACCAATAAAACAGTGAATAATAAACTTGACAATTCAATAATGTGGATATTACTTTCACATTTATACTCAACTGATATCAGCCAGATTATGGAATGATAGAAACTCAGCACAGAACAAGATCATTTGGCCCATTGTGCCTGTGCCAGCTCTTTGAAAGAGCAGTCATACCTCGTTTCATGTCTGTGCATTTTGTCTTTAAGCCTGGATTACACATCAGTGGCAGAACAGCAGGAAATACACCTGATAATACTTGCTGCGCCACTATTTCAAACAGGAGGTAGAGATTAAACAGTGAACTTTTAGACTGGTTAGCCTGATGTCAGCTATGGACAGAATGCTGGAATCTGTTGTGAAAGGTTTAATAGCAAAGCAGTTGGAAACAGTGACAGTATCGCGTGGAGTCAGCATTGATGTATAATAGGAAAATTGTTCTTGACAAATCTGCCTGAAATTTTCAAGAATGTGACCAATGCACTTGATAAGAGTTGACAAAGGTCTAGATGGTGACGACATTTATACAGAAGCTAGTTTACCCAAGTATTTTGATACCATATCCCATACGTTCGAGGTGAACACTTTGATGCACTGTCATCCACTAGATGCCCACTCCCACAAAGAGTCTTTGGGGCTATGAGAAGCAGTATTAGAAAATTAATACTTAACATGTTTGCTCTATTACAGTTCCACTGAGTTACTTCTGCATTTTCTTTGTATTAAGCACAGTTTGTTTTGTAACAGAATATTTTTATGTAATGGCTATATATTTTCTGGAAAAATGTTACTTTATTTTTAAGTGATGGAGGAAGCCTAATTCGCTTCATCCTACGAGTCACATATCTATTGTTAATTCACTTTAACCGTAAAGGCTGATATATTTTATCAGCATTAAGTACAAAGGGAGACATTCAGATTTTGATGAACCCTTGGAAAACACAATGGGTCCTACTGAAGGTGTGAGAATTCCAAGCTTCTAAGGTAAACACAGTTTGGAGGGACAAACTGACAGAATTCTCGCATGATTGACTGTTTTGTGGAACAGTTATTCATCGTTAGTGAGCCAAGCTGCCATCACAAGTTTTGATCTGTACAGGACAGGCAACAGGACACGTTCCAGGAGGAACACTGAGAGACATTCTTAGACTTCTTAGCAAAAAGAGATGGAGAAAAGGGTTTTCAGAAATCAGCTGCAGTTCTGCTGAAAGAATCCAGGTCATATGCACAACGGCAGAATTAAACAGCAGCAAGAAGCTGCTTTTCTCTATCTCAAGCCTGATCCACCTGTCTAGGCAGAAGCTATTGCAGTTGTTCAATTTCAGATTTTGTGTTTATGGCTCCTTGGTTTTCAGAAGAGAAGTCTTCAACCAAGTAACAGGCTATGCAATGGTGACAGACAGCCTTCACTTTCAGAGATAGTAGGAACTGCCGATGCTGGAGTCTGAGATAACAAGATGTGGAGCTGGATGAACACAGCAGGCCAGGCAGCATCAGAGGAGCAGGAAGGCTGACGTTTCGGGCCCGGACCCTTCTTCAGAAAAACTACATTGACAGCTACATTGATATAGTTCAGTGTGGAAGGA